>NC_091822.1:200507997-200826830 GCF_038994185.2 Dermacentor albipictus | reverse complement strand
AGGCTGGTCTAAATCAATGTAAGCTGTTAGAAAGCTGCTCCAGGGTTTAACATTTGAACTAAACCCTCACACTGACTGCGGGTAAGCAAGACAAATAACTCTTCACAATTTACCTGAAAGTGTGACTTCAAGTAGCAGATGCATTTCATGTAAGCAGTAGCGCTGTGCAATTGATTCTTAATACGAGGTTTCCATTGAGAACAACAGAAGCACTGATGTGTGGCCCATTATTATCAAAAAGGAACAGTAGAAATAATGGGGAATATAAATGTGTTGAAGGTGTTCTTATAAACTTGGGTTTCACAAATGCAGGGGCATAAAATATGCATCACAGGCAACCACATTCAAGGATTGAATGAGTACAACCATAAATAGAACTTAAAGCAGCTGGGCACTTCAAAGATCCAAAAGAACCATAGCCTGGGTGTGTAGGTAAATCTATGCCCTAGCATAAATTCTAATCGAAATTTGTATTAGTCTAACACAGTTGAAGAAAGGGGGTTAACCGAGGGACCCAATTTTTTTATTAGTCATATCATAAGAAACCAACAAACACTGACACCAAGGACAACATAGGGAAAATTACTTGTGCTTTATTAAATGAAATAAATAAACGATAAATTAATGGAAATTAAAGTGGATGAAAAAACAACTTGCCGCAGATGTGAACCCAACCCACAACCTTCGCGTTTCGCGTGCGATGCTCTACCAATTGAGCTACCGCGGTGTCGTTTTCCCATCCACTTTCTTGGGTATTTATGTGTCTTAGTAGAACCCTGGGAGTGTTAGCCAGTGCCACCTCTCACAGAGCTTGGCGGCGGAAGTGGAACGTCCTCTTTGCCGCAGGCGTCATGAGAATGTGATCTTTTTGGGTGAAGGCACAGTTTGTACCAGTTGTATAAGCTTTATATTAGACCGACAGAAATTTCTATTAGTTGTAATGATTTACCTATAACACCTGTAGCCTTGTGCATCAGATTTATCAGCCTTACCCAAATAGTGTTGCACGTCTACTAGTTTCTCTACAAGGCTAATAGGTCCTATTGGTCTCATACAGATTGTTTCTGACTGTTTCTGATTAAGACTAGAGGATCGCTTGCGTGCCTGAAAAGTGTTTCTAATTTACTGCTGAATCATTAAAGATTCTGCTGTACAAATGTGCAGCATACTGCGTTCACACGTATGCATAAATTTAAGTGAACTAAGGTAGTGAAACTGGTCTTCATATGCACCTACATGGTCTTGCCGATCTTCATTCACTGACGACATTGCCTAACAAGGCCTCCGTTCAGCATTGTTGCAATGAGTTGTTGAGGGAACAGCTCGTTTATAGCACAGGTACTCCCCCCCCCCCCAAAAAAAAAACACACAATACCAATTGTTTTCTGGAAGGCAGAGTCATAGTGCCAGGTGAGCTCATGAATGATGATGGAATTGTGGCAACCATATTTGCTTGCCCCCATGGTTTGCCACTGAAGTTTCATTTGACCCATATCTTCTATTAAAGGACGCATATAGTATTGTTAAACATATAACCTAAATTACTTACATTACTGCATATAAATGGCCATAATATTTTTGACATCAAAGACCAGCATTACAGGGAAGGGAACATGGCTGGCAGGAAGAACATAAAACTGCAAATGTAGTCAGCTGTAGTTGCACACAGCATGTGTGCATTGGTGGCTCCCATGTCAAAGCAAGTGGTGCGCATTTGTTGGTGAATGAACAATCTGTTTCCAAGGAAAGCGTGGGGTATGTTCTTGCACAACCTCATTCATGCAGCAGTATATTTGGACGGTTTCCTCAGTGGATTCTGTTGCATCCTCAAAACATTGTAAGGCAAATGGTTTTACCCCTGTACTTTGCGGCTTTGTGGATTCATCAGCATGCATAAATGTGCGGTGTTTTTCCCTGGCAGGCACTGATTCTACTGTTTAGAAGAAATTATTCTACTTACTTATGCTTCTACTACAGTATAAAGCTGCTGTGTTTTTTAATACCCAATAGTGGACATACAGTGGAACACTGATAAATGGAAATTGCTTAAACGGAACTGCTCTTTAAACAGAATGCCATCCTCATCGTTGGTTGGTTTTGTATTCATGTAATTGTATTCAGCTTTGTCTCTCAGTAAATGGAACTCATGATAAATGGAATCAATTTCCCTGGTCCCTCGAGGTTCTCTTTAAAGAGAGTTCACTGTACTTCAGTACAGTGTCATCAGCCCGATGGTTGTGTGTGTTACAGCAATGGCATGCCCGTTTCCAACAATGTTTCTCATCTGCACACAGTTGTTGTTTCTCATCTGCACACAGTTTTGGTGTCACAAACAGAACACCTTATGGTGATACAGTAAAAGCTCGTTAATTCACAACTCGTTAATCCGAAATTTCAGATAATTCGAAGCAGCTGCCGCGATCCATACAGCAATGTATTGAAAGCAATATGTAACACATCCAGCTAATTCACACTGAAATCTGCACTGCCACCGTTAATTGGAACGCCACGCCATCGTGAATGGGGAGAGTGCTAGTGCGCAAGAGCATGTTGGCGATGCTAGCGTCGCCGCGCGGGCAGCGCAGCTTTGCTTTTTCCATCTGCAGTCCTTTGTTTAGGCCTGACTGGAGAGCGACGTGTTTGGCCTGGTGATGCATGGCCAATGCCTCTGTTGCAGGTCGCTTCACTCCCGTGAGGTTCCATATAAAGCTAAAGAGAGGTTTAGCTTGTCTGGTATTCGGGTAAACGTAGGCGCACAAGGCGTCGGGACGGAGGCATAAATGGGGGCGGCCTGCATGGTGCAGCCACCTGGTAGTGCAAAGCTCAAACAGCCAAAAACGGATAATACTGCAGTAACCAAGTATATTTTACTTCACTGCGGGTGTAAATTTTTGGCAGCAACTTGATTATGCCACTGTCAAAAATTTACACCAGCAGCGAAGTAGAATACACTTGGGTAACACAATATTAGCTGTTTTTGTCTGTCTGAGCTCTGCACCACCAGACGACTGCACCATGCAGACCACTCCCATTTACGCCTCCCCCCCTCCCCCCCCCCTGTCTGCCTGCATTTACTCGAATACCTAACAAGCTAAACCTCTTTGAAATCGTCGCCATGCACCGTATGCTGTATGTGCGATCAAAAGCATGCGAGGGTGAGCCGGTGTACACGGATCAATCTCGCGTGCACGAGCAAGGAAGGTGGAGCAGATGCACACCCTCTCCTGTCATGCACGAGGCACAGGGGTGTGGTGGAGGGAAGGAAGGAGAGAGGTGGGGACATTCTTCTCCAGCGGCTGAGGCGGCTGCTGCTTACGGCGCGGCTATGCAGGCCTCGTATCTTGAAAGCGATCAGCAACGTTTGCAGAGTGCGCGTAGTGCCGGTAGCTTCGTATGCGATGCGCTTTCTATGTTTCTTTCGCGTTGAAGTGAGAGCTGTACGAAGGTCGATTCGCTCGCTGCTAGTGCCGTGATTCCTCACGCAAGAGTTTTTAGCAAGTTTCCGCGGTCATTGACCTAGATGTGCTCATGTTTACCTGTGCGTGGGTGACACTATACTTGTTAATTAGTTAGTATGTGAATGTTTACAAGTTTACACGGCCGATAGAACTACTATCCTTACTTCGCATAGCTATCTACTAGTTTGCTATCGCAATCAATGCTTCGCTTTTTGGGCAAAACTGCAAGATCTTTTTTCTCTGCACCAGTCGGCGCGACGAACGCACGGATGGAGCAAAAGCCATGTCGATGTCGGGCACGTCAGACCACATTGGCCATTTCCGGTTATGTTGGCTGCATGAGTGCTTCGAAGTATAGACGCTGTTCACACCAACGTGACGCAGCGTGTGTGCACACATGCTCACGCCATGTCGGACTATATACGTGCCTTAACCGAGAGATTTTTTCTCTGACTTTCATTAGTTCGCATTTTCTATAAGTTGAATTTTCGTAGCATGCCCGCTGAATGCGAATTAACAAGCTTTTACTGTATTGTGCACTTTCTATTCTGTCGTGTTAGGTGCCATCATTTTTTGTTATGGCATTTGTTTTGAGCTAGCACATCACACTTTGCCCTAAAGCTAGTTTGGTAATTGCAGAGCCACCTTATTCCAATTTGGAGCAAATATTGTGTCAGCTTACTATTTTCTCAGCATACCTTTAGTGCTATAACTACCACCACTGCTTTTACCTGTTTCTACGTGTGTATTCTTGTGCCGGGTTCTCATTTTTAACCACTTTCTCAAAAGGACGTCCTCTGGTTGAAATGGATCAAAGGCTCTGGCAATGAAGATTACCAATCTGACCAGGATCTTGAAAGGAAATGTGTAAAAATGTGCTAATAAATGCTTCTGAAAATTTCTGAAAACCTAACCATTCCTTATTTTTCCCTATCTGGTACATTCAGATAGTACCCTGTAGTGTAATGTTCTTCAAGCAGTTCCACTCCACAATTCACGCTTATGTAGCCTAAGGGGCTGCAGACCTTCATATATATATATAAGACTATTAGTGCATCAGTGTCCGTCTTTTCGCATTGTGTGATTTCATGCTATAGTTTCAAATTTGAATATTTCATTCAAGTATTCTGTGCTGGAGGTGCCAGCACTCACTGCTCTCAATTGCTTACCAACATTAATTTTTTGTTATGTCTACCACTGACAACAAGAATATCTGCACATGAAGCTACCATACTTGGCAGTCCTCAATAATAATGTTTTTCTTGTTTTCTTGAATTGCCTAACAACAATTCAATAAATTTTCACTTTTAACTATCTTTTAAGATGATGCTTGATTATTCTAGTCTGCACAGACTGTACAATCATCTGCAGAAGTGCAAATTAGCGCCTGCAACATAAAATTTTCACACTTACCTTGCATCTTCAGTGTTGTTTGTGCAGTCACCTTGCCCATTGCATTCTCAGCAGAACAAACATATGTTCCTTCTTCACCTTTTGAGAATTTAGTAAATCTAAAGAAAAGATATTTAACAATGTTAAATTAAATATAGACAAAAAGTGCATTGGTTTATGATGTCTAGATTGCCAAATTCCAGTTAAGGCAAATTATATTCATAGAAGTGCATGCAATGAAAATGGCAGCATATCTTATATCGATGAATCTAAGTACAAAACAGCATCTGTCAAATTACGCTGATTGACAGTCAATAAAATTTATAGCAGACATCACTGTGTCACACTTGGTAGAAATGTTTAGCTTGTCAATATCACTTGGAGTATTCCCGGCCATCATGAAAATACAAAAGTATTTGTGATCTCCAAAGAAGGAGACCTGAATAATGCAAGCAATTATTGTCCTATTTATGTTCTCTCCATATCTTTGAAGGCACTTGAAAAAATATTGTTGAAAAGAATTGAGATTTTGCAACAAGCACTCCTTATTAACAGACTGCAAGTTAGGCTTCCAGAAAGGCAAATCAACAGAATCTGCTTTACATGTCCAGAAGGAACTCATTTTAGGTAACATTGAAGCTAAAAAGCTAATGCTCGGCATTTTTGTTGACTTAAGCAAGGCATTTGACAGGCTTCACCACACCATCTTGCTCTGAAAACTTTAACATTACGGCATTCGGGGCCTATTGCTTGAACTCATACACTCCTATTTGAGTAACTGCAAGCAAGTGGTCGTCATCCATAACTTTCTATCTAGCTTGCAACTGATTTGTTGTGGATGATGTGCCTTAAATTTTGTATGCAGATGACACTAGCGTCTTCCTCAGTGGTTTCTCTAGTGACAATATAGTGACACTGTGCTCACTGCTTTACACGATTCATCCACAGCAAATGGACTTACTATTAACACCAGGAAGACTAAAGGTGTTATCTTTTGTGCACTGAACAAAATAGTATCGGTAAATAAAAAAACTTCTTTACAACCACCAAACAGCAATCGTTGATAGCTTTAAATCTTTAGGAGTAGTCTTGAATTAACACATGAGATAGAGTGAACACTTTTCATAACACTGAAATTATCTTGTTCGATTGATTTCTTATCCAAATGCCACTTTGAATTCTCACCAAAATTAAAGCTTACAATTTATCATGCCATATTTCATGCCTACATTAACTGTTGCCACCTTGTCTGGGGTACCACATGTAAGACATGTAAGACACCATACACCTATTAACACTGCAGAAGAAAGCAATAAGAATTATTGCTGGCATTGCTTACACAGCACGCACACCAAATTTATTCATACAATACGTTTTAAACATACACCTCACTTTTGAATACCATCTACTTTATAACCTAAGATTTTCTCCACAATATATTTGTGATTTCATGAAAACAATTGCCAAGCTAAAATCTAAGGAGAAGCATGTCACAACACACAGTACAGAGGAGTGGACAATACCCCATACGAAGGCCAATTACACAAAGCAATGTTTACAGTTTATTCTCCCTAGCACATTAAATATACACAAGAAAAACAATACAAACATTCTTACAATGCCCCAAAAGCACTTTAAACTTCACTTTCTTCAGAGAGAAGCATAACTGGTGCTATGTAGTGATACTTTGTATATCATAATTATTTCATTAGTGCCAGCAGGGTGATTCCGTAGTGTAGTTATTTCTTCTTGCAACAATTAACTAACATTTAGCATTGATATATTTGAGCACCTGTTTGCCTGTATAAAATATCTTCGTATAGTTTATCTTCTCCGTGTATAACATGCTGGTCATCATCTCATTTATGTTATGGGTACAGAGCTGTTCTTTTTCTTCTTTTTCAAGAGAGACGAGAGTGCGGGTATACTCAAACTGTGCAGCTGTTTGCCTTGCATGTTGTCGGGCCTTGGACACTTTCAAGACACATTCGTGGCTTTTAGTTCCGGTCCATTTACATGTAATTATCATGCGAATAAATAAATATCCGATTAATATTGACTGATTGAGTAGCTGCACTCCCCAGATCTTGTGTGTGAAGTTGTTCTGCATGGCGTCTTTGTATCTGCACTGCATGTTAACAGCTCCTCCTTATGTTAGGTTTGCCGTCAATCATCCCGAATGAAGTGGGACAGTCCCAACTTCTGAGAAAATGTGCAGAGTCCTGACTTGACCTAGTTAGGATGGCCAAATGTCCCAACTTTAGTTTTGTTTCTGCTGAATAACAATCAATAAACAAAATTGTCTTTTATTAATGCATGACAGCTCAGTTGCACGTTCTTCTCTTTTGTCTTCTGTTGCACTGTATTAACATGAAGGTGGTTTCATTTCAACACGATAAGTGTTAAGGGCCCCGCATCGCAGAAAAACCAGTGTCAGCATCCGGCATCAGCGCCGGGCGTCCCGCGAGCGAAAAATAATTTTGAGCCATGCATACCGAACCATACATACCAAACCATGCATACCAAACCGCACATACCGAACCACGCATACCGAACCACGCATACCGAACCACGCAGGCCCTCCGCGTGGTGTATATAGGCTTTACTGAACTAATTGAATTTTTCAAAGTACAATGCATCAGAAAAATCATACGGTACAACTTACACACAACCTACAGACATGATAGCGTTGGATTGTAATTCGAACATACGAGAAAACATAACTGTGTAACACGGAAATATAAACACAAATCTCTTTTCCAGTGTTCCTACGCTTTACAGAGCGGCGCACTCCGCTCGGTTCCTTGCAACACCATCCAGATGGCGCTCACGTCTGCACACCTGCGACAGCAGTGTGCAGAGGCAAAGGAGGAGAAAAAAGGAAGGACGTTAAGGCTTGCTTTCATGCATAGCGTCCACTGCCAGTGTTTCCAGGTAAACATTACAGTTACATAAGCTGCAGCTGTCAGGAGGCGTGACAAGCAGTCAGGGATATCTGAATGCTTTCGCATTCCACTCTTAAAGATGAGGCTTAAGCATCCTCCAAGTTCTCTGCCGTGGTTCTACTTGTGTTGTTGGCCCTGACCCTCCACAGTACCTTTATCTGTATTGGTAACTGTGTTAGCCGGGCAACTACTACTTTCTTGTTGTAAATCACAACATAGTAGGGTGTAAAAAATAAATTTTGTTGCATGCACAGACTGGCAGCTCGTGGTACTGACAGGCTTGGTCACCGCCACCAGCCCCCTGCCTATCCTGTCCACTCGAGGGTTGACAACCCTGCTTATTGTGCTGGTCCTGGCCCTGTATACTGGTGTTGTGCGAGTGTGACAAGCTTCGAATGCCAGTGGCTATACCACCTTGCTACATCTTTTCACTGACTGCATTATTTTTCTCAAATGCACACACATGGAAAGCTACAGCAGCCACCAAATAGCTAAGCACATACAAGTTATCTTGTGTAAAAGCTTTTTTGCTACAACCAATATTGCATCGGGTCTGGCATTTTCAGCCTTTTTATAGAAGTGGAATATACTTCGCAATCCAGCAATGTACCAATTGACCCAATTCCAGACACCTGTTGGAGAACGCCCTTGGATACATAAAGCATAGTTAACCAACCTTCTTTTATTTATTTCCCTGTTTTTCTATTTGCTGCAGTTAATAAAGCCCTTCAATTAGGAATCTGGAAAAACCTTTGAAATATTTACCGAATGATCCCAGGGCCAGTCAGTTCAGTGCTGGGGGTGAAAGGACTGCCATCAGCACGTGTCCATTCCACTGTTGGTGTTGGTATACCAGCTATAGGTCTGCACTGCAGAAATGCAGTGTCTCCATGGTGAAGTGGTGGTATGTTCTTGGGGTAGATCTCCACAAGTGGAACCTCCCTCCCTGAGAAATTGAGCATTAATTGCAGATGCTAAACTGTATGCTTGGTCACAGTGGCCTTCAAAATCATACACTTGCAATTATTTCATACTTCCAGAATTCCCAAGCAAATCTAAAACTCTTAGTGCAAAATCTCACGTTTTGCTTTTCCATTAGGCCAGTTTTGTATGCAAGATATTTATCGTCACCGTTAAAAAGAGACAGAGGGCAAAGTCATTCAGCTTTGATACACTTGCCTCAATACAATACAGCTTTTAGCATAAACTTTAGAAAAGACATATCGAATATCATCATCATCATCATCAGCCTGGTTTACCCACTGCAGGGCAAAGGCCTCTTCCATACTTCTCCAACTACCCCGGTCATGTACTAATTGTGGCCATGTTGTCCTTGCAAACTTCTTAATCTCATCCACCCACCCAGCTTTCTGCCACCCCCTGCTACGCTTCCCTTCCCTTGGAATCCAGGCCGTAACCCTTAATGACCATCGGTTATCTTCCCTCCTCATTACATGTCTGGCCCATGCCCATTTCTTTTTCTTGATCTCAACTAAGATGTCATTTACCCACGTATGTTCCCTCACCCAATCTGCTCTTTTCTTATCCGTTAAAGTTACACCCATCATTCGTCTTTCGATAGCTCGTTGCGTCGTCCTCAATTTCAGCAGAACCCTTTTCGTAAGCCTCCAGGTTTCTGCCCCATACGTGAGTACTGGTAAGACACAGCTGTTATACACTTTTCTTTTGAGGGATAGTGGCAACCTGCTGTTCATGATTTGAGAATGCCTGCCAAACGCCCCCCAGCCCATTCTTATTCTTGTGGTTATTTCAGTCTCATGATCCGGATCCGTGGTCACTACCTGCCCTAAGTAGATGTATTCCCTTACCACTTCCAGTGTCTCGCTACCTATCGTAAACTGCTGTTCTCTTCCGAGACTGTTAAACATTACTTTAGTTTTCTGCAGATTAATTTTCAGACCCACCCTTCTGCTTTGCCTCTCCAGGTGAGTGAGCATGCATTGCAATTGGTCTCCCGAGTTACTAAGCAAGGCAATATCATCAGCAAATCTCAAGTTGCTAAGGTATTCTCCATCGACTTTTATCCCTAATTCTTCCCACTCCAGGTCTCTGAATACCTCCTGTAAACATGCTGTGAATAGCAGTGGAGAGATCGTATCTCCCTGTCTGATGCCTTTCTTTATTGGGATTTTGTTGCTTTCTTTATGGAGGACTACGGTGGCTGTGGAGCCGCTATAGATATCTTCCAGTATTTTTACATATGGCTCATCTACACCCTGGTTCCGTAATGCCTCCATGACTGCTGAGGTTTTGACTGAATCAAACGCTTTTTTGTAATCAATGAAGGCTATATATAAGGGTTGGTTATATTCTGCACATTTCTCTATCACCTGATTGATAGTGTGAATATGGTCTGTTGTTGAGTAGCCTTTACGGAATCCTGCCTGGTCCTTTGCTTGACAGAAGTCTAAGGTGTTCCTGATTCTATTTGCGATTACCTTAGTAAATACTTTGTAGGCAACGGACAGTAAGCTGATCAGTCTATAATTTTTCAAGTCTTTGGCGTCTCCTTTCTTATGGATTAGAATTATGTTAGCGTTCTTCCAAGATTCCGGTACGTTCGAGGTCATGAGGCATAGTGTATATAGGGTGGCAAGTCTTTCTAGGACAATGTTCCCACCGTCCTTCAACAAATCTGCTGTTACCTGATCCTTCCCAGCTGCCTTCCTCTTTTGCATAGCTCCCAAGGCGTTCTTTACTTCTTCCGGCGTTACTTGTGGGATTTCAAGTTCCTCTAGACTATTCTCTCCTCCATTATCATCGTGGGTGCCACTGGTACTGCATAAATCTCTATAGAACTCCTCAGCCACTTGAAATATCTCATTCATATTAGTTATGACATCGCCGGCTTTGTCTCTTAATGCATACATGTGATTCTTGCCAATTCCTAGTTTCTTCTTCACTGCTGTTAGGCTTCCTCCGTTCCTGAGAGCATGTTCAATTCTATCCATGTTATACTTCCTTACGTCAGCTGTCTTACGCTTGTGGATTAACTTCGAAAGTTCTGCCAATTCTATTCTAGCTGTAGGGTTAGAGGCTTTCATACATTGGCATTTCTTGATCAGATCTTTAGTCTCCTGCGATAGCTTACTGGTCTCCTGTCTAACGGAGTTACCACCGACTTCTATTGCACACTCCTTAATGATGCCCATAAGATTGTCGTTCATTTCTTCAACATTGAGGTCCTCTTCCTGAGTTAAAGCCGAATGCCTGCTCTGTAACTTGATGCGGAATTCCTCTAGTTTCCCTCTTACTGCTAACTCATTTATTGGCTTCTTATGTACCAGTTTCTTTCGTTCCCTCCTCAAGTCTAGGCTAATTCGAGTTCTTACCATCCTATGGTCACTGCAGTGCACCTTGCCGAGCACTTCTACATCTTGTATGATGCCAGGGTTCGCGCAGAGTATGAAGTTGATTTCATTTCTAGTCTCACCATTTGGGCTCCTCCACGTCCACCTTCGGCTAACCCGCTTGCGGAAAAAGGTATTCATTATCCGCATGTTATTTTGTTCTGCAAACTCTACTAATAACTCTCCCCTGCTATTCCTACAGCCTATGCCATATTCCCCCACTGACTTGTCTCCAGCCTGCTTCTTGCCTACCCTGGCATTGAAGTCGCCCATAAGTATAGTGTATTTTGTTTTGACTTTACCCATCGCCGATTCCACGTCTTCATAAAAGCTTTCGACTTCCTGGTCATCATGACTGGATGTAGGGGCATAGACCTGTACTACCTTCAATTTGTACCTCTTATCAAGTTTCACAACAAGACCTGCCACCCTCTCGTTAATGCTATAGAATTCCTCTATGTTACCAGCTATATCCTTATTAATCAGGAATCCAACTCCTAGTTCTCGTCTCTCCGCTAAGCCCCGGTAGCACAGTACGTGCCCGCTTTTTAGCACTGTATATGCTTGTTTTGTCCTCGTAACCTCACTGAGCCCTATTATATCCCATTTAGTACCCTCTAATTCCTCCAATAACACTGCTAGACTCGCCTCACTAGATAACGTTCTAACATTAAACATTGCCAGGTTCAGATTCCTATGGCGGCCTGTCTGGAGCCAGGTATTCTTAGCATCCTCTGCTGCATCACAGATATGACCATCGCCGTGGTCACTTGCTTCGTGGCTGCTGGGGACTGAGGGCCGGGGTTTGATTGTTGTATTCACATAGGAGGTTGTGGCTAAGTACTGCACCAGGGTGGCCAATCCTGCTCTGGTGAGAGAGTGCGTTACCGATTCTCGTCACCGGGATTAGGCCGCACTGCAGGCCTGTGTGTGCAATTTCCTTAACACACGTGTTTGTTTTCTTTTTTCGGTGGAGAATTGCGCGGCACCGGGGTTCGAACCACGGTCCTCTTGCACGCGAAGCGGATGCTCTACCACCCGTGGAGGAGTTGTACGTCTCATTTAACCTACAGTGGGGCCTTATTTGATCAGTCAAGGTGGGCCAATCTGAGCTCGGTTATACCGCACGGATGATGCAAATTGAATTGAATAGAATTAATTGAATATCAAAATGAACTTAATTACTCTACTAAAACTTCATGCCACATATACTCATATAAGGGCCGCACTCTTTCTTCTAGAATCTTGGTAAGCTGCAGCCATTATGCTAATCAGGCCAATGTTGGCCCACTAAAGGTTTGTACTGTTTCTGCAACTGTAGCAGAGGCTAAGAGAGGCGCAAATGACATAACGCTGCAGTAAACGACCTCAAATGCCAGCCCATCATCCCCAACTAGCGTTGACCCAAACAGCACTCCCTTCTCTAGAGGTGAATTGTCACCAATGTCACAACACAGCTGAGACGATGCCACACAAAGAATTAATGGCGTGGCGGTGCCGGCTTGAGTGGTGTTGACAGATAAGCAGCCAGCGTCATCTAGTGGAAATGGAACTAACCTCGCTCTCCGGCAGGACGTCTTGAATTTTCCTCCAAAATTTTGCCCTCCAAAGTGGGAATGCAGCTTTTACATGTGAGTGGCCCTTATACGAGTATATACGGTAAAACGTTCTATCACAGCTGTGATGTGAGAGCATACTTTAAGAAACACTACTGTTTTGAAAACGCAAACTTTACTTCGCTTTAGCTGCTAGATGATTCTAGAAGTTTCTTAGTGGAAGGCTGCAGAAATGAAACCAGTATAAAAGATATTTCTTTTTTCTCCAAAACATGTGAACCAACAGCTTTACAATGATGACTGAACAAGATGCCAACACAATTATTGCAAACATTACTTTGCCACTGCTACTGGCTGTAGCTTCCAGGATTTACAATACAGCAACATTAAAGGCTGCACTGGTGGGTTCAGCTACTTAACAGTTTGAAATAGCATTTGTAATTCAAATTTTAAGTACTCAAAATTCATTTAGAATTAAATCAACAATCAGTATTCCATTCAAATTTTAAACTCAAACATTTATGCATTCCTAGTATATGGTGCACCTATGGAGTGCAAGCTCTTTAAGAGCTCAACTTCCTTGACAGTCAGGTTGAGCAGGGGCCTCCCTGTCTTGTCTTCACTTGCAATCATTATCCATAAAATATTGGATAGTGATTGTAACTGTACATTGGACAGGGAGGCAGGCCCCTGCTGCAGCAGAATGACAAAGCAGTTGAGCTGTTAAAGAGCTTTCATTGTATAGGTATCATATACGTCATTCATTATCATGCATTTCTTTTCTAGTGTACTTCCTTGTTCCTCCCTCTGCCCTTTCTTCCCTATTTTATTTACATCTATAATATTATAACTTTCTTCTAGTCTATCTTTTCTTCTCACCTGCATCTTTCTCACAACTGTGGGACAGTTCAGCTGTCCACTGAGGAGCAAGACAGTTACAATACCTTCCACCCCTCATTTCCTACCTCTTTTCCCCCTCTTATTCCAACAAAACTACTACTACTACTACTACTACTACTACTACTACTACTACTACTACTACTACTACTACTACTACTACTACTACTACTGCCACACAGTTTCACTACTACTATACAGTTTTTTGTGGGCCTTGAGAGCATCCATACTGCAGTAGTTTCCGTCAAGCTCCCTAATGCCTGCACAACTTATCTTGCTTGTCTCGTATGATCATGCCTGCACAGATCTGGGCAGGCACCAACACAGCCTAACATTTAACAATCGCTGCTACACACTGCAACCACACAGCTTGTACCATCACTGATGAAGATACCACACCTCAGACAAATATCAGGACTTTTAAGGGGGACCATAATTCCTCTCGACCTACCCTACCAAGTCAGTTGAAGGTTCATACACAGACACAGTGGTCACTATGACAATATTATTGCTCTGTTTCTTGTATCCTTCCAATTTTCATAAAATTTCTTGAAGCGATTTATTATATTTTTTCCTTCTTCTGTGTTTCCTTGGTGCTTTTTAGTGACTTGACAGTGCAATATTTAAATCCACAGCACACCAGCATTATGGTTTCTGTTTATCTATCCAATGACTTTCAAATAATGTAAAATTTCTTCCTGAATTGTCATTCATATCACATCATCATCTCACTTTTTTCTTTTCCTTCTTAATTTTCTTTCTTTATTTGGGGGGGGGGACTTCTTTGCATGCTTTCCACTGAGCTTGCTATGGAATTCAAGGGCCTGTTGCTCATGTGTTGGATTATTATTCCTTGTGGTCAAAATGGTAGGTCCATTTTTCTCCTTCCTATATTACTTCGGTAGCTCAGTGGCTATGGCGTTGCACTGCTGAGCCCAAAGTTGCAGGTTTCATCATGACAGCAGTGGCTGCGTTTCGACGGGGTTGAAATGCAAAAATGTTCATGTGCTTATATTTAATCCCAGGTGGTCAAAAATGATCAAGAGTCTCTCACTACAGCATGCCTCATAATCAGATAGTGGCTTTGCCATGTAAGACTCAAAAACTTAACTTGATTCATAATTCCTGTACTCTTCTATGGTCACTCCCATAATAAAAATACTTTATCACCTTCTATGAAGTATAGTTTTTCATATGAAGCCAATGTTAAAGTAGCAAGTGACGAAATTCTACATGATTATTTTTGCACATTTTATGTCGTCGTTTACAAAAATAAGGTTATGCTGTTTTCATATATATTCGACATCATCTTTACCATAACATCTGTCATCATCATCATCAGCCTATTCATGTCCACTGCAAGATAAAGGCCTCTCCCTGCGATCTCCAATTACCCCTGTCCTGCGCCAACCGATTCCAACCAGTACTTGCAAATTTCCTAATTTCGTCGCACCACCTAGTCTTCTGCCGTCCTCTACTGCACTTCCCTTCTCTTGGTACCCATTCTGTTACTCTAATGGCCCAACCGTTATCTAGTCTGTGCATTACATTACCTGACCAGCGCCATTTTTTTCTCTTAATGTCTATTAGAATGTTGTCTATACCCGTTTACTCTCTGATCCATACTGCTCTCTTTCTGTCTCTTAAGGTTATGCCTAGCATTCTTCACTCCATTGCTCTTTGCGTGGTCCTTTACTTATTCTCAAGCTTCTTTGTCAGCCTCCAAGTCTCTGCGCCATATGTTAGCACCAGTAAAATTAACTGATTGTATACTTTGCTTTTCAATGATAACGGTAAGCTCCCATTCAGGAACACACGATGTCTGCCGTATGAGATCCAACCATTTTTATTCCTCTGTGAATTTCCTTCTCATGGTCCGGGTTCCCCGTGATTAGTTGACCTAGGTAAACGTATTCCTCCACAGAGTCTAGAGGCTGACTTGCAATCTTGAACTCTTGTTCCCTTGCCAGGTTATTTATCATTATCTTTGTCTTCTGCATATTAATCTCCAGCCCCGCTCTTACACTCTCCCTGTTAAGGTCCTGAATCATTTGTCGTAACTCATCTGCATTGTTGCTATATAGAACAATGTCATCGGCAAACCGAAGGTTGTTGAGGTATTTTCCGTCTATCTTTACTCCTAAGCCTTCCCAGTTTAATAGCTTGAATACTCCTTATAAGCACGCAGTGAATAGCATTGGAGAGATTGTGTTTCCTCATCTGACCCCTTTCTTTATAGGTATCTTCCTACTTTTTTTTGTGTAGAATTAAGGTGGCTGTGGAATCTATGTAGATATTTTCAACGGTATTTACGTAAGTGGTCTGTACTCCTTGATAATGCAATGCCTCTATGACTGCTGGTATCTCTACTGAATCAAATTCTTTTTTGCAATGAAAGCAATATAGAGAGGTTTATTGTACTCTGCGGATTTCTCGATAACCTGGTTAGTGAAATGGTTGTGATCCATTGTAGAGTAACCTTTCCTGAAGCCAGCCTGCTCCCTTGGTTGACTAAAGTCCAGTGTTGTCGTTATTCTATTGGAGATTATTTTGGTAAATATTTTATATAATACTGGGAGTAAGCAAACAGGCCTATAATTTTTAAGTTATTTATTGTCGCCCTTCTAGTGGATTAGTATAATGTTTGCATTGTTCCAGTTTTCTGGGACCCCTGCAGTCAATAGACACTTTGTATAGAGAGCCACCAATTTTCCTAGCATTATGTCTCCTTCATTTTTGATTAAATCAACATTTATTCCATCCTCTCCTGCCGCTTTTCTCCGTTTCACACCTTGCAAGGCCTTTCTGACCTCATCTCTAGTTATAGGAGGAGTTTCCGTACACTGTTCATTATTGTTTTGAATAGAGTGCTCCTGAGTTGTCTGGGTATTGTAAAGGTCAGTATAGAATTCTTCCGCTGCTTTTACTCTATCTTTGAGATTGCTGATGATATTACCCTGCTTATCTTTTAGTGCATACATCTTGGTTTGTCCTATGCCAAGTTTCTTTCTCACTGATTTCAGGCTGCATCCATTTTTTATGGTTTCTTCAGTCTTTTTCATGTTATAGTTTGAAACATCACTTATTTTCGCCTTGTTGATCAGTTCTGGCAGTTCCGCAAATTCTATCTTATCTCTTATCTTAACATCTGTGTAGCCATCAAATTATTAAAAAATAAAAATAAATGTTCATGTCCCTTAAATAAGCACCTCTTGGCCTCTCATGGCTTTGATACCTTCAAGCATACAAGGAAAGCTGAATAATTTTGTCTATGTTTCCACTACCCGCACTGCCCATCATGCCCACCCACAAAGATACTGGAACATGAAGAGGTGCTGTCCCATGCAAGTACGCTTTGCATGGCGATGTACTGGAATATACTGCTGTACACTTGTGATGCCAGTTGCTCTACATATTATATTTTAACATTATACTCACAGTACCTGAACTTTGCCAGAGTCATCAAAAGTTGCCCCATATTTAATCATACACAGGACTGATAATTTTGTACACACAAGTGCAGTGCACTGGAATCAGACTTAAGTGGAGGCTATGTGCCAAGAGTAGGCTGTGAGCATGGAGCTAGTACTTATTTACAAACATTAATTCTGCCCATCGCACTGACTGTCGAAACTAGTGCAATGATACCAAACGAAAATGTGCAGCCCTCAAACATTCAAGCAAAAATGATACTGTTGTATATATGCTGCCTGTTTGTCATAACAAATAATTGCAAAAAGCTAACTTCTCTATAATGAGATCCGTACATATGCTCCAAAAGTTATTTGAGCTTCTAAACTACATTAGACACTCATGATACAGTATATTTCGCTGGCTTCTGCAAGGTAATTCAGTATTGTTGCAAGGTTCCCTTTAGGCATGCTGTAAAAACTGCCTAAAACCGATGGTCTTACAAGCAGAAAGACAAGCTCTCTTTCTATAGCCTTTAAATGTCAAGAAGAGCCAATAAGCAAAAAGAGCAGGACAAATGCTCTTACGGTCCACTTCCAGCACAGCAGTGGCCCGAGCTATGCCTTCTCTGTTTTCTGCCAAGCAGATGTAGTGGCCCCGATCCTGGACAACTGTTTGCTCAATTGTCAGTGTGTCATCCTGCACCTGCAAGCAGTAATAGATGTGTTTTATAGTATTTTTTTACATATTGGCTTTGTAGACTCAGAATTCTTGGCAAATGTGCCATGAACTTTGAGTACAGTACTATCTAAAAAGAGTTCCACCTCAATATGGCTCCCATGTAGGCCAACATTCCAGTTATGAAAGAAATAAAAATTGTCACGCATTAGTTAAATCCTATTTTCCAATTCCTGTTATTTAAATTAATTCTGCTTGACTGTGACCAAGCCATTGCAAGTTTGAATACTTGTTTATGCAGAGTTACAGCAGTGGACTAGTTTTTTTCGTGACAGAAAGCATTATGTTCGTGTGCTGGAAAAATTTGTTCACAACAGGCAATTGGCACCATTCATGTGAAAAAAGGAAAAGAAAGCAGGATGCAGACCAAAGGCATTCGGCTAATAGGTTTAAGACACTTCGAGCTTGTTTTTTCTTTGACATGAATTTACTACCCAAACAAGTGAAATGTGGCTCAAAAACGAGAGAAAAAAGAAGAAATGCACAGGACATGGAATTACAAATATCATTTTTATTAGGAAGCATTCGTATATATGTGTGCACAACATCATTACCAAAAGATAGAGAAGATATGATTAAACTGAAGCATCACTGCAACTTGGCCTAGTTGGAATTGATTAATCGTGAAACTTTGTGCTAAGCAAACGGGGACACAAAGAAGACCCAAGGACTAGTGCAAGGAAGCGCTTGTCCTGGTGCCCTTTTTATGTGTCCCCATTTGTTTAGTGCAAATTTTCACGATGAAGATATGACTGCAATGACTTTTTACATGTTTGAATGACTTGCATATCATGGCTATCACTTCCTGCACGCACTAGCAAGATAGTTAAGCCTTATGTCACTCAGGGTAATGGACAGCTGGCTGACACAGCCCTTTCCTTTTCGTGTGGTACGGGATGCCTTAATTACAGACAGCGGTCCGCACAAGGAGCACTGTGCCGGCAGCGTCAGTGCACCTGTTCTCATAGCAACAGCCAATCGCAAGGTGCCTTTCAGCATGCTGAGCCATGGGCATTGCACGCAAACTTTGTCAGACCTGCCCCAGATATTTAAACGCCTGCGATTTTCCTATGCAGCCATCGTAGGTGAAAAGGGTAAAAATAGGAAGGTGTAATTGTAAGCTTTCAAATTATGCCAGGATGGTGGTACTCGGTGACTGGAAAGACGAGATTGTTTCGTGAACTTTTGTATTTTTCGCGATTTTGAGCTCCATTCTCGCTGTCTGTGCTCACAAATTTTTTTCTGGCACTTAGAATGCGTTTCAGCTAAATTGTTCTGATAAAGCATAAATTAGGCATTGCAGGTGCCAAAATGAGTGGTTTCCAAAAGTCAATATTTTTAGCTATTTTTTTGATCCAATCCCTGTATCCCCCCTTAAACAACATAAAAGAGAACATCTTGCAAGTCTGATCATACATACAGGAGCTGTTGCTGACGAAAGTTGTGAAAATCATGAAGCATTGTGACATATAAATAAAAGTGGAATCCTATACAAATTTTGAAGGTGCACCTTACAACCTTCGGCTACTTTGAACTAATTCAAGTTGTGTTGAGACCATTAAAAAAATTTGACTGCACAGCAAACCGGTGTAGCATTCTTGAACAAAGTATTGCAATTATGTTCTTGTCCCCCTTATGCTGCATTGCTTAATGGACATGAAAGTGAAAAATAATTTCACCTGTATTAGTATATTGCCCATCTACAATACCAAAAAAGAAAGCCTCTCTTCCTATGAGAAGAGACTTCGTAAGCCAGAAAAGCCGCAAAAACAAAAGACAGGTGGCGATGCTGCCTTCAAGATCCAGTTCGCCATGATGTCATGGATTAAGACAGCATTTCCTAAGCCCTAGTTAATTCTTTATTGGTAAAAACAGACGATATTGTATCTTAAGTAAGATAAAGAATGAACTTGGCAAGTTTTGCAAACTTTTACTAAGTCAATGGGGCCCAAGTGCAAAAAAATGCTTTGAAGTTTGTGACATCACATCACATGCCAGCACTGGGGTTTCGGCACAAAATTCGAGATATTGCACTTTTACCTTCATTTGCTCCTTTACTAATAAACCTATTTATTTATTATTTATTTATTAGTTAACTGCATCGCCACGTAGGGCATTACAGCAGGGAGGTTACAGAATTAAATAGGTACATAAACAATTATTTCAGTGTGTGGAAAAAGGCATCATTTGATGTGATATATATGTACAATGCTCAATGGTAAACTGTTCCAATCTCGAACAGTTTTAACAAAAAAAGAATAATGCAAGACTTCATCCCTACAAGAAAATTCCCTGACCTTCAAACAGTGGTCCAGTCACTTTGATATATAGTGTGGTGCCTGGATATATTGCTCACTGTTATGCCTGTTTTAGAATAATAAATATAGTGGAAATTTTTAATCTGACATGCCTTCTACAGTCCTTGAGCTCTTGCCATTTAAGTTTATGTTTGCTTTCTGTCATGCTAAGCTGCTGGCTGTAGCTACCAAGAACAAATTTAACTGCCCTATTCTGGACTTTTTCTAACTTATTTATCAGCTCAGATGTATGTGGTTCCCAACACATCCATATTCAAGTATTGAGTGTATATGATTCACGTACAGCTGCATTCTTAAGTTACTTCGTAGATGACTAAAATTCTGTCGCAGGAATCCCAAAACTGATGCTGCCTTATTTACAATATAGTTAATGCTTGTTTTATCGTAAGTAAGTCAGAAGTAAAAAAGATGCCTAGATATTTAAATTCCTTGCTTATGTTCTGAGTAAAATCATGAATTGTGTACTTAGAGAGAGGATTAGTATGTTTTCTTGTGAAGGTTGTGGGGATGCGCGACCCTCGCGCCTCCCCTGATAGCTTGTTTTCCCGCATAGCCCCGTCTCCGTGCGGCGTCGCCGCGTGGGCCGCGGCGTTGGAGTGGTACAAGCGTGGTGCGAGAGATGGCGCGAGCGTCGCACCGCTGCGCGGTTACTTGGGTGCGGGAGAGACAAAGCGCTCTCACTTGGGTTCGAGACAGCAAGCGGGACGGCCGTGCAGCGCGGCTCTTTCCCGGCGGGTCGGCGCACGACGTCTCCCACGTGCGTGCCACCCATGCTTCTGCGAGACCGCCTCGCGTGGCCACCTTCGAACGCGCCACGATTCGCGTGACTATACACGCGAACGACCAGGCGTTGGGATCCAGCATGGAGCGAACATATTCGCTCACGAGGACGCGGTGAGTCGGACTTCTAGATTTGTCGCGCGCCCATCGGCATGTTTTGTGGATAGCAACTCGGCTAGCAGGCCTTGATCTAAGAAAGGTGCAATAAATGCCCTTGTGATTGTTTGCACTACTGTGTTGTCGTTCCTTTGTCCCAAGAGTACGGTGTGAGAATCCCACATCAGACCCCACAAGGTGACATGAACAGTTTTATCTATATTTAATGACATCGCAATGCACGCATCAGTCTGCTAGAGTATCTAAATCAGCTTGCAAAATTTGTTTATCATAAATGGCGTCTACCACTCTCTAAACAACACAATCGTTGGCAAACATTCTGAATGAAGACTGTACACCTATTGACATATCATTAATGTACAACAAAAACTATAGTGGTCCCAACACTGAGCCTTGGGGAACTCCTGACGTAACTGGTGATTATTATGAAGATATTCCGTGAAGAACAACAGCCTGTTTCTGCAATGACAAATATTCAGCAATGCGATCTTTACCATCCAAGTTATAAACTTTTAATTTGTAGAGTAGGAGACTGTGTGCTACTACACCAAATGCTTTACGGAAATCTAAGAAAACACAGTTCACAACTTGTTGCTTATCAATTGCCGAAGCTAAATTGTGAATAGACCATCTGTGTATTGTAAGATAAACCATGCCTGAAACCATGTTGGTTGGGGCTTAGAAAATTATGTTTTGCTAAATGAGCCATAGCACAACTATACATTACATGCTTCATAATTTTACAGCTTATACTAGTTAAGGAGACGGGTCTGTAGTTCTGAACGAAGTTTCACACACTACTCTTATGTAAGGGCACGACTCACGCTAACTTCAAATTATCAGGCATGTCGATTTCATGGAGGGTCTTCTGGAACGACCGGGCGAAATAAAAGCATAACACATCCACAGGATATTTATGATAGCAGCAGGAATGTCATCAGGGCCACATGCCTTAGCCTGGTCCACATTTTTTAATAATTTACGAATACCATTGACACAAAAGATTACTTCCAACATGCGGTCTATTTCAACAGGTAATGCAAAACAGACAGTACATGAGCTAGACGACAAAAACACAGATGAAAAATAACGGCTAAAAACTTTAGCTTTAGACTCATTATCATGAATGATTGTTTCATCATTTTTCAAAGCAGGTATCAAACAGTTGTCTTTGCCACTACGCTTCACATACCTCCAAAACTCTTTGGTATCCCTGACAAGTCTTTCTCCAAGATTCAAAAAGTACAAGTCCTTAGCGATGCTGGACTTTTGTTTAAACTCAATTTTTGTTGCTTTAAGCAAGGCCAAATACTCTGGCAAATTGAACACCTTGTATACTTGATAAATTCGTCGCTGTCTTCAAGTCAGAGCACGTAACTCTGTGCAAAACCAGGGTTTGTCTCGAGCTCTCCTACTTGATGTAACTCATGATGGCACAAAAGTTTCTTGTAGTTCAAACATATCGTGAAATTAATGAAAATAGTTTTCAAAAAATACTTTTTTAGTCTAAACTGATTAAGTGTTTCTCTTTAGTGTCCCTTTAAAGAAAGGCATGTTATGTCTCCTCTATGCATCATCAAGCGTGAAGCTCACATAAAATTAGAGCCTGAGGCATCATATAAATTTAGATTTGCACAGAAAAGATATGCAACCAAAATGTCATGTACAAAATCACGTACATGTTATGTACAAATGTCATGTTTCTCATAATTTGTTAAGTCAACAGTCAAAATACCCTCACTAAAAATAGATGAGTGACTATTATTCAGAAGTGACTTCCTTCTTGCATCTTTAAGATTTGCCTTTTACAGCAAATGGAACATTTATTGTTTTAGAGCACAGCTCTTAGGCAGCCATTCCTGTGATTAGTGTCGGCGTGACCAAGCGAACGAACACAGCAAAGAGTGAACATGGAGCGCAGTGGGGGATGAAAGACTGTGATATCAAAGAAAGTGCGAGGACGAAAGCGGAAGAGAATGCAGCAGAATCATGAGGCAGAAGGCGGACAAGGAGGATACGGCAAAAGTGTGAGAAGAAAAGCATAGTGCTGTGCTAGATGGGCTCTGCAGCGACAACCGCTATGAGATGGCAACAGAGTAGTCTGCCATCGCCTGTTCTTCACCGATGGCATGGGGCGAGTGCATGTACAGAAACAAAGTAAAGGTATGTCTGTGGCTGCGGCTGTGACTGGTGCTCACACGTCACAGGTGCATCCCCCAAGCGCTGCCTCTCGTGATCTCCCGAGTAGAGAGGTGGATGTGCCCTGCCTTGCTCCATTTGCAATGTGCCGCACGAAATGGATTGTCCATGCCAGCCAATATATCACGAATTGAAAACGCATATAGAGCTGCACTCAAATTTCGCGTTAGGGAGAATCGTAATTGTCGGTGAATTTTTTGCTTGCAACCTTTATATACATTACATTAATATACGTTAATGACTTACCCGATAACATTTCCTCACACGTGCGCATTTTTGCAGACGACTGCATTCTTTATCGTTCCATCAAATGTGCCGATGATCATACAATCCTCCAAAAGGTCTAGAACTTATTTCTCTTTGGTGTAACACTTGGCTAATGAACCTTAACATTTCTAAATGTAAAATTATCTCTTTTAGCTGCAAGCATACTAAATCAATGTTTCTTTATCATGTAAATAACATCACTATTTTGCATGATACTCATTATAAATATCTTGGTGTTAACCTAACTTCGATTCTTTCGTGATCAATGCACATTGCATACATATGCGCCAATGTTTCGAGATCATTAGGGCACATAAGATGCAAGTTGCATAATTCTACTAAAGACATTCATAAACTAGCTTATCTAACGCTTGTTTGACCTCAGCTTGAATACGCCGCATCCGTCTGGTCTACCCATCAGAAATACTTGATCGAAAAACTTGAATCTATTCAGAATAGGGCTGCGCATTTTATTTCACATTGTTATGACTACAACAAAAGCATAACAGAAATTAAACTCGACCTCTCACTCCAGCCCTTGCATGATTGTTGTGATATAGCCCTGCTATCATCATCATCATCATCATCAGCCTGGTTACGCCCACTGCAGGGCAAAGGCCTCTCCCATACTTCTCCAACTACCCCGGTCATGTACTAATTGTGGCCATGCCGTCCCTGCAAACGTCTTAATGTCATCCGTCCACCTAACTTTCTGCCGCCCCCTGCTACGCTTCCCTTCCCTTGGAATCCAGTCCGTAACCCTTAATGACCATCGGTTATCTTCCCTCCTCATTACATGTCCTGCCCATGCCCATTTCTTTTTCTTGATTTCCACTAAGATGTCATTAACTCGCGTTTGTTCCCTCACCCAATCTGCTCTTTTCTTATCCCTTAACGTTACACCTATCATTCTTCTTTCCATAGCTCGTTGCGTCGTCCTTAATTTGAGAAGAACCCTTTTCGTAAGCCTCCAGGTTTCTGCCCCATAGGTGAGTACTGGTAAGACACAGCCCTGCTATCATTATTTCATAAATATGTCCATATTACAGCACCAGCCTCTTGAAACTCCTCATTACAGGTCACACCGGCTATACAATTGGTTCAATTTCTTGCGCATCTACGGAAAGACTAATTCATTTAACTACTCCACTTTTCCAAGAGCTATTCGCCTTTGGAACAATCTTCCTAATGCCGTCGCTTCTGAGAGCGACCAGGAAAATTTCCGGCATCTTCTAATAATGAATTCTTCAAACTCAACATAACCTAACGTGTTATTTTTTCTTGAATTTCCCATTATTATTGTGCTACTACCCCTTAAATACTGTTTTGTTATAGCCAAATATTGTACTGCTCACTCTGTAATTCTATTGGTTATATTTTACTTTGTGAAAGTGTCTTGTTCTCTGACCTCTCGTTTCCAAAAGCATTCGGTTTGTCTTTTGTACAATTTTAACACCACATTACTGTATGTTAGTGTATTTCTTATACTATTGTTTTGTATATGTATTCACATATGTATTCTAATTATTGTATAATGTTTGAGTGTACTCTCCCCCCTTACACAATGCCTCTAGGGGCCAGTAAGGTTTCTTTAAATAAATAAATAAATAAATAAATAAATAAATAAATAAATAAATAAATAAATAAATAAATAAATAAATAAATAAATAAATAAATAAACAAATAAATAAATAAATAAATAAATAAATAAACAAATAAATAAATAAATAAATATTTAATTCCAATGAAATGTTAACTCTCATCTGCTACAACTAGGTACAATAAGGAAACATGCAGTGGCTAGAGTTTCAAATTATACACTGCTCTGACTAATATTAGTGTTCTACTGTCTCATGCAGCACTATTTATGAAAAGCACAACTGCCCACAGAGGTTTTCAGAACATGAAAATAACCAATACAGTGGATTTATTTGCTGCTTAAGCACATTACTTAAAATTGACAGGTCTGTGGTGATGCACTTGCCTGTGTTAATTACACCGTAATTGTAATTCAGGGGTTTTACGTGTCAAAACTACAATCTTATTATGAGGCATGCCCATAGTGGGGACTTAGGATTAATTCTGACCACCTGTGTTTTTTTTATCTGCTCCTAAATCTATGTATGTGAGAGCTTGTTCACCTTGCACTGATTAAAATGTGACCATCGCAGTTGGGATCGAACCTGTGACCTTGAGCTTAGCAGCGAAATGTCGTAGCCATTAAGCTACAGTGGCAGGTGATTACGCAATCCCTGATTTAATGTCAGCTTCTGCATTAAGGCTGCAATGAAATTCCTATTTTCCATGTGTTCCATGTTCTGAAAACTATCATGGGCTGGCTACAGCAAAGATGGAATGAAACAAATTCACTGTAAATGACATTTTAGTAGTGTGGTTTGCTGGGCCACTTGGTGCATGGCCACGTCCAGAATATGTCCTGTAAAGGACTTGTTCAAAATTTCAAGGAGCCTTCGAAACCTTCAGCTGTGACAAACTATGTAATCAATGTAATGCTTTTATAAAGAAGGAAGAAATGCACTCACAATGTGCCTATGAGTGAAGTTGCTTCCAACTTTTGCAAACTTGATTACTGGTGTGGGTGTTCCTGTTGCAATGCAACGCAACTTTGCATCCTCTCCTTGACGCACCGTCTGTCTCTCTGGTTCAATGTGTACTGAAGGGATGTTCCTTCCTGCGTAAGTGTGGCAAAGTAGACATTAGAACATGCACAGAGACTGGGTCACACGGAAGTGTCAAACTTGACTGACAGCACATGTCTGGTCCTTTTTTGACGTCTCTGCTATCCATTTATGCTGCCCAGCCACAATTGTGAATCAGAACCAACATGCCCACCTTTCAGTCATCCTTGACTGATAGTAGTGCAATGGCTTAGCATCTACCACTGATTAAAGCTTCAATCAATCCCACATAGTTGCTTTATATTTCATTTTCTGTGTAACTAAATATAGTAAAATCTCAGTAAACAGAAGATGCTTAACAGAATTGCTGCTTAAATGAAACAGCCTCATGGTTGATTGGTTTTGCATTAAGGCGATGCAAAAACGTTTGTTTAATATAATGACATTTTTTTCCAACTCCAAGTAAACAAAACAAAAAAATTTCACCAAAAACAAAGCTGAGGTGCCAATCTTAGCGACATCATGAGTTCTAGCCAGTTCTTCACATTTTCACCAAGGTGGCGTTTGCTGGCTTTTGTTGGTGCCATGGAAAAGTGGCTTAGTGGGACTGTGGTTGGCTGCAGCTTTTTTGTGTTGGCAATGTCAGTGAGCTGCGAGTTGGCTTAGCATTTTCAATGACAGCACAGACAGAAATGCCTGCAAAATGTGCTCTTGCTAGAGATGAATATAGAAGTTACCGAAGATTTTAAGCGTGGTTTCTTCACTAAACTGGCTTTTTTTTTTTTTACTAAATGGCCTTTTTCCTTTCTATAACTATGCTTAGTGCTTCTAGCTCTAATCAATGGCTTCATGCATGAAGAAACTTTGTAAAGGGAAGCACTATAATCAGCTATGCTACACCTTTATTTCCTGTTAGCAATAAGGTATTTTCCCCCTTTCAAAAGAGCATCTAGAGTATCCTTGAGCTCAATATCTCGATAAACGGAATCTTTGATAAATGGAACTTAACTCCCTGGTCTCTTGATATTCCGTTTAAAGAGAGCCCACTGTATATCTTAGAGTCAATGTAAGTGCTTTGTCATTTCCTGTTTTAACCCGTTTTAAAAACAAAAACTGACTTTAAACACTGGACAGACACAAGAACATGACAAGACACAATAGAAAGATGCACTTCAGTTAAAAACTTCAAATGATGCTACAAACTAAATGCTGCACACTCATAAACTTTAATCCCAAGAACAAGAGTTTTTGAACAGAAAAACAATGATGGAACTGAAGGCATACTTGTTGTTAGTTGCAAAGGTGCCTGGCCTTGTGCTGTTCCATAACGATTGCTTGCGATGCACATGTAGCTTCCTTGGTTCTGTTCGTCAACATTTAGCAAAGTCAGCACACCTCCCACCTAGAGGAAAAAGGCATTAATGAGATTTCAAAACAGAAGTACGTATTATGCCACTTCTGTGGGCTTGTTTATCTTTGCGTAGCAACAACTATCTCATGTGGAGTAAGTGTTGGGTTAGCAGCACTTCAATATGTCTGCTTGACTGAACTGAAATCCTGCAAGTGCCCTTGAATGGAATCCTGGTGTCCCTTCTGCTGGCTATGCACCTTTCACATACAGGGCTGCTGCTCTTGATGTGTTCTTCCACTTGCACCAACCATTCACCTACTCTTTTCTCAGCTCCTTTTATTTCACCACAAGAATCAATCATCATTGTATTTTTGTGGAAATACCAGTCATATCACTTTGCTTAGTGGCTAGATTATTTCAGCCAACCAAATACCAATTTTATTAATAGACTTTAATGCTAACAATGGGTTTGAATATTTTGGAATATGTTGGATAATGTTGGCGTAAACAATATGCCAGAATTTAGCCTCCTCCTTTCAGTCTTTCCAAGAAAATGTAACCTGCCATGTATTTTACTTTGCTGTTTCAACTGCCATGCTGCTATAAAAGCTCCTATATTCTTGTAACTACATGCACAATGGCTGGCTAGCTAGCGAGCTAGCTAGCCAGCCATCCAGCTATCCAGCGAGTTAGCCAGCCAGCCTCTTACACCAGCCCAGTGGCCCAAGATGTCTACCAGTTTGGGCCACTAGCTATGTGCTCGTGGTTGTGATGT
This sequence comes from Dermacentor albipictus, assembly GCF_038994185.2. Taxonomy (NCBI): domain Eukaryota; kingdom Metazoa; phylum Arthropoda; class Arachnida; order Ixodida; family Ixodidae; genus Dermacentor; species Dermacentor albipictus. The sequence goes on along the minus strand of NC_091822.1, from coordinate 200,798,616 downwards.
CGTCGTGATGCCATTGTGGTCATTGCGTCATCATAATTCCAGCTTTGTGATCCGACTTGTCTCACTGTTGTCATTGTCATGCCTTCTGCGGCAAACCAGTGGCCCTAGTTGTCTAATAGCTTGGGCCACTAGGCATGTGCTCATGATGGTGATACTATCGTGGTCATTGCATCGTCGTCATCCCGGCTTTGTTATGCGACTCTCATCGTGTCATCCTCATGACATCATTGTTACAGTCATTATTGCTGTCGTGATGCTGCCGTAATTGTTCCTTCGCCATCCCTCAAGCTTCATCATTCAACTCGTCATGCCATTGTTGTCATACCCTCATCATCATCTCATTGTCCTCATACCGTTGGCATGCTATCACTGTCATTGTGTCGTCATACAGAGAGAGGACAGACACTATCTGACAGAGCAGACGTAGCGTCTTATGCTGCAATGTTTTCCTTCGTTCTCCTGTATTCCTAACCAGAATATAAGCTTACTTAAATTTTTCTCTTTAAGCAGAGTCCTGTGTTGTAAATATTTCACATATGCATTGCTTATCATGCCGTGATCATGCTGCCATCACGGTTGTTGCATCATCGTCATTCTAATTTCGGCATGCAGCTATCTTCATGCTGTCATCATCACGCAGTCTTTTTGCCATCGTCATCACTTCAGTAACATCCCACTGTCATTATGCCATCATCATCATCATCATCATAAGTACTTTATTTCTCGTCCGAGCGAGGGGAGACTGGGACTAAAGGCACGCAGGCCTGACAGAGGTCCCAGACCCCACGGTTACAACAGCGGATGAAATCATTACAAATGAATACACATATAACGTACATATATATTTCATCGTCGTCTACCTCCTTCATTGTTCCATCGACATCATTCCTTCTTTGCCATTCTATCGTAATTATGCTGCCGCCATTCAATCGTGATTATGCTGCTGCTGCCATGCCATCATCATCATTGTATGCGTTGTCGTCATAAAGTTGCTATCACCTATCTGTTTAATAGCATTTTCATCATGCAGTCGTGGTCGTACCATTGTCGTTATTCCAGCTCAGTCATCTGTTCATTCTCACACCATCGTCGTCCTGCCATCATCATCGCAGACTTGTAAAATGGTGGCAACATGATGACCACTGTCATTATTTAAGAATCGTCTTCTCGTCGTAGTTATACTGTCTTTGTTGTTCCATCAATGTCATTCCTTCTTCATCGTTCCATCAATGTGACTGCGTCGAGGTGTTGCCATGCTGCCATGCTCACAGGGGCCATGGCAAGCGAGTGCCATAGCAAAGTGGGACTACACAGGAGTATATCGCACATCACCAAAGCAATGGAAGTTTAAGAATAACCACTACAGATGTTGAAACCTCAGCAGTCATGGAGGCATTGCGGAATCAGGGTGTAGACGAGCCGTATGTAAAAATACTGAAAGATATCTATAGCAGCTCCACAGCCATCGTAGTCCTCCATAAAGAAAGCAACAAAATCCCAATAAAGAAAGGCGTCAGACAGGGAGATACGATCTCTCCAATGCTATTCACCGCATGTTTACAGGAGGTATTCAGAGACCTGGAGTGGGAAAAATGGGGAATAAAAGTTGATGGAGAATACCTTAGTAACTTGCGATTCGCTGATGATACTGCCTTGCTTAGTAACTCAGGGGACCAATTGCAATGCATGCTCACTGACCTGGAGAGGCAAAGCAGAAGAGTGGGTCTAAAAATTAATCTGCAGAAAACTAAAGTAATGTTTAACAGTCTCGGAAGAGAAGAGCAGCTTACGATAGGTAGCGAGGCACTGGAAGTGGTAAGGGAATATATATACGAGGGCCGTTTTTTTTTCAACCTCCGATCGCTCCGTGCAGGCGCTACGCGGGCAGCAGAAAGCGGACATGCGCTGTAGGTAACTGCGCAGCTCTCGAGCTACACACTCCGCCATTGTTGACATTCAGGCGTCAGTCGGCATTGTGCTACAGCCACGTCAACATGGCTGCCATTATTGTTGCTCCCGCCAAGTGTGAATTGCGAAGTGTTATTCGTTTTCTACAGGCTGAAGGCCATGGTGCTGCAGAAATCCATCGGAGAATGAGTCGAATGTATGGGGAAAACTTCATGAGTGATGGTGTTGTGCGTGAATGGTGTCGAAATTTTAAAGATGGACGTAATGATGTGCATGATGAAGGGGGCCAAGGACGCAAATCTGTCGTTTCAGATGACCTGGTTCAACGAGTTGACAGAATGGTTAAAGAAAACCGCAGATTCACCATTACTGCTTTATCTACGGAATTTCCAGAAGTTTCAAGGTCTGTTTTGTACTCTATTGTTACTGAACGGTTACGCTACAAAAACTTTGTGCACGTTGGGTCCCAAAAAATGTTGACGGACGGCCACAAAACTCGACGAATGGCGTCAGCTTTGGAGTTCCTTGAGCGTTATCAGGATGAAGGAGACAACCTTTTGAAATCAATCCTGACTGGGGATGAAACCTGGATTCAATACGACACACCGGAAACAAAACGACAATCACAACAATGGATGCATTCAAATTCACCAAACAAACCAAAGAAATTCAAAAAAACCTTCAACAACAGAAAGACCATGGCTGCTGTGTTTTGGGATCAACAAGGTGTGTTGCTTGTGGAGTTTATGGAGCCCTGAACCACAATCACTGCAGCTGTTTATTGTGCAACTTTACGACGTTTGCGTAGAGCCATTCAGAACAAACGAAGAGGAAAGCTGACCGCTGGAGTTGTTCTGATCCATGAAAATGCCCGTCCACACACTGCTGGAGCAACTCAACGGCTTCTCCAACAATTTGGATGGGACATTTTCGATCATCCGCCATACAGTCCAGACTTAGCACCCTGTGACTTTCATCTTTTTCCTGGACTGAAGACGTGGCTTGGTGGGAAGCGCTTTCAAACCAATGGCGACCTTCAAACCAACATCAAGGACTACTTGAATTCATTGGCGGCAACTTTTTTTGAAGAGGGTATTGCAAAGCTTATCCACAGATATGACAAATGCCTCAATCTCTTCAGTGATTATGTCGAAAAGTGACCGCAACTGTACTAATCTTTTGGTAATAATATTATTGTTTTAGATGAACTTGTCTTTTATTTATAGCCTATCGGAGGTTGAAAAAAAAACGGCCCTCGTACTTAGGACAGGTAGTGACTGCGGATCCAGATCATGAGACTGAAATAATCAGAAGAATAAAAATGGGCTGGGGTGCGTTTGGCAGGCATTCTCAGAACATGAACAGCAGGTTGCCATTATCCCTCAAGAGAAAAGTATATAACAGCTGTGTCTTGCCACTACTCACGTACGGGGCAGAAACCTGGAGGCTTACGAAAAGGGTTCTACTTAAATTGAGGATGACACAACGAGCTATGGAAAGAAGAATGATAGGTGTAACGTAAAGGGATAAGAAAAGAGCAGATTGGGTGAGGGAACAAACATGAGTTAATGACATCTTAGTTGAAATCAAGAAAAAGAAATGGGCATGGGCCGGACATGTAATGAGGAGGGAAGATAACCGATGGTCATTAAGGGTTACGGACTGGATTCTAAGGGAAGGAAAGTGTAGCAGGGGGCGGCAGAAAGTTAGGTGGGCGGATGAGATTATTAAGAAGTTTGCAGGGACGACATAGCCACAATTAGTACATGACCGGGGTAGTTGGAGAAGTATGGGAGAGGCCTTTGCCCTGCAGTGGGCGTAACCAGGCTGATGCTGCTGATGATGATTACGACAGATGTTAGCTAAACGTGACTTAAGAAATATGGCGTGTCACTGCGTTGCTTGAATGCTCATCACATTACCATCGACAGTCATTGTGAGATGACTATCTGCCGTAATTCTTCTTGTGCTGCTGTATTTCATAGGAACATGCACAGATATTATTAGCCTTGCATAAATAAATACAAGACCCAGACCACACTCTAACGCAAACTCAAGAGCAGGACTGCCCAAAGTCATTTTAGAGCAATTTTTGGAGCAAGAATAAATTGCATTATGGAGCAGTTTGGAGCTGACAAAATTGCATTTTGCATCAGCTTGGAGCAGAATAAATTTGATTTTGGAGCAATTTGGAGCAGATAAAATTTTATATTGAAGCAGTTTGGCGCAGGCCAATCTGAGTTTTGGTGGAAAATGGAATATGGCAGCTGTTACGGTTCACTGTGTACAGCGATGAATGGAACGGATGCCAAGCACCTGAGACTCGACGTGCCTAATCGTCATGCTAGTCAACATGAAAAGACTTTTCCGTCAGGCGTGTGTGACGGGATTGTGCACCAGTGCAAATCCTACTCTCCTTTGCCCTATGTTCAACCCCTCAACGCCAGGGAGTGGTTTCTCTCTGAATCTTCTGTGTGGGCTGACCAGAGCGCTGACATGTGACCTACGTTCAACCCCTTCATGCCAGGGGGTATTTTTTCTCCGTATTCTTCTGTGTGGGCTGACCAGTGTGCTGACAAGGTCCTCTACCAAAAAACAAGAGAGAATGACGTTGCCCGGATGGTGGAGGGTATAAGAAGGTCAGCAAGATGCCACAGACCGATCTTCTTTGCCCATGCATGCAGGAGCACGCACGCTGAATGTTTTTGTGCTTTTTGTCTTGGAGCACATCGCTCACCTGTAACAATGCATTAAACTTCTGTTATTTGTTTTTACATCATCTCGTCTTCCCCATTGGACATTTCTCCAATGGTCAATCTGGTTTGTGCTCCAAGCAGGTGCTGTTGAAGGTTGCTGAAACCTCGTCCCCAGACCAACCGGTGGCCGCCATCACACAGTGCACTTCAATACCACGACAAAACACAGAATAAACCAGCACAAGCGCTCTACTGCAATAGCCTTAAGCAATGTCTTAAGCTGAATTTTAAAGCAGATCACCCTGATACAAAAACTGTCCAATGCATGCAAATTTTGATAATAGTGCCTGTAGATTTTTAATTAGTGGTAGCAATCACACACACAAAAGAAAACCACGCATTGTGCAATAGTGAGTCCGAAATTTCGAAAAATAGCTAAAGATATTTCTTATAAATACATTTTTCTTTACTGTTTCAACAGTGCGAGTGAGGTGCCCAGAGGTGTGCTTCATTAACCCACCATACGGAGAAGCCAGAGTTATGAACTACTGTGGTTTATTGAAAGCCATTTCTACATAACAGACCAGGATGATTTTAAAGTACCTAATGCTTACCTTTATGGTAAAATGTAAAACTAGTCCAATATGTTTTTATTACATGTCCTTCACTAGCCCTTTGTGCTTAGTCAGAATGGCTCAGGCATCACCCATGTGGCATTAAATAGATTGGAATAGTTTTACATTATTTGAGCTCTAGGGACAGAGATGCCCGCCCGGTGAACCTGCTGCAATGCGCGCCGCTCTACTGTCTAGTTCACTTGCAGAGCCTGAAGCCTACTTTTCGTTGTTTTGCACCTCAGCTAGGGAGTGCCGTGCTGTTGGGCCCACTCAACCGTGTTCTAGTACACTCTAAATACAGGTGCCCTGGCTGTTTCGAAAGCAGCAACCGGGAGTGTCGGCACGTGCCGGCTACTTGCAGGAAACGCCGAAAAGTTGAGTGCAAAAATTACGAGAAACTTTGTGGGAGGTGCCGGGGCGCAGTCTGCGGAATGCGAACGGCTTCACTTTCTTTCGGAGAAAGAATTCGCTTGCTGTTGGTGGCAACTGCCGGAGCACACAGGCCAAAGACGTTCTGGTGCAGCGTGGCGCACTTTCTGACAACTTTCTGTGTTTGGTGCAGTTTGGCACAGGCATTTACATTTGTGTAAAAATGGCACAATTGGCACAGGAGTCCCATCCCTGCAAACTGCATTGTTTTTGGCTGCTCCACAATGTTCTTTATGGGTCAACCAAATTGCTGCGTAGCAGAAGCATTTGTTGCGTGAAGCTTTTGACTTCAATCACTTTGCAAGTTGACAACTGATATTTAAGTAGTAGAAATTAGGCAAACAATCCTAATTACATAGGCGCATAATGAAGAGATATAAGCAATATTATTTGCTAGAAGTGTAAGAGTGTTCAACATATTAATATGAACAGAACATTCTTGTTATTTAATTCATACTCTATATTAAAATTATTTGGTGTTTAGAAATGTTTGCTTATGGTTGTGTACACAGACCTACCACAACTTTTGCAAGAAGATTTACTGCATTGATCTTTGCAAGTCAAGGCTCATCTTTTTGATGTGGGTCACTACGTTTGAACCAGTAGCAAGATTGTACAGTGTAGAGAGACGAACAAGGCACTGTTTAGCTTCTTTATTTGGTCATTATGATCATCATGATCACTTAAATTGTGATGACTATTTATTGCTTACGTAAATGTTGTACAGATAGATGCACCACTTTCATTTCTGTCCTGTTAACAGCACTTAAACGTTTAAAAAAAAACAGAATTCAGGTTTGGCTGGCCCTTTTGTATCTTCCCTCTTTCCCTACTTCTTTAGCATGGGTATCAACTGTTCAGTTCAACATTCAAGGCAAGTTATTTTTCATTTTAAATCAATTCACTGATTTCACGATTGGCCCATCAACAATGCTAATATATTTCATGCAATACATTCAAGTGTCCAAGCTCTTGACAAAGGTAGCCAGTGCAGCTCCTCTGTGGTTGGTAACAGAGGCTATGAGCCACAAACAGACCAAATTTGAAGGCAGCAGCACATATGCTCAAAATGCTGCAGCTTCCTCCAAAAATAGAAAGTCCATACAATGTTTGTTTGTACCATATAACCTTTCTTTCCTATTTCCTATTTAAAACTGTTTTGCCCAATTATGAATTATCATAGGAGCTACACAAGAATTTTCGTGGTCATGAACAAAACCACATTCAGTTCATTACATGGGCTCAGAGTAGCATGTCAGGTGATCAGCCAGGCCAACATCTCCACCATATCATTAAAGTTTGTATCTCTCTCTCTCTCTCTGTCTCTCTCTCTCAGCGCAACATGAAAAACATTAATGCCACGAAAATATCCACAATTAAGGCAACCTAACTTGAGAAACTTTTTAGGAAGACTTTGTTAAGGCAAAACCTTTCAGACAGAGTTTGCAAGCTCCACAGCACAAGGATAGTGCTCAAATCTTAGTTATAATGAAAAAAGATGCACTTCGCAATGCTGAGAAAGCTCATGTAAAAATGAAGTTGCACAGGCGAGCCATTACTGGGTTAATTCTGTGCACAGCAGTGGTCTTTCAACAAAAGATGTTCAGAACTTAAGGGGTGTGCGAATAGTGATTTTGGGACCGAATCAAGTACGAATCAAATAGCACCACAAGGGAGTTGAAACGAATATCGGATATCTTTCTAATAGTCTAAATAATAAATGGCTGTTATCACAAAGTATAAAACAATGTTCACAGCCCAGTATTCTTAAAGTTAGCAAGTTTCTGTCATTACATAGTGAAGCATTGTTTATTAAAGACATAAATGGAGCATTAGGAGCAAACAAGTAGTTTCTTCACATGAACAGAGCCCTTCAGAGAGTGGAAATGATTGCTCCACAGCCCGTAAAGTATGGCTACCTAAGTGATGTAGCCTGCTCCACTACGCCAGTTCTGTTTTATGTTTATACTATGCCTGCAGGGGTGAAAATTTACTGTACTTTTGCTCCAATTTTATTTTATTTGGGAACAGTTGACGTAGTGAAATATTTGAAAAGTATTTGAAAAATATTCACATTTATGAATAGTGACTATTCAATTCGAAGACCGAATCAATTCGTTATTTGAGAGTTTTGAATACAGTAGAACCTTGTTGATATGTTTTGGGGGAAAAAAGAACACGGAAAAACCGCACTAACTGGGAAAATGTACGATACGAAGTAACTAAAAAATTTGACAGACTCAACTATTGTTGACATCTACGTAATGCGAAGCGTCGTGTCACGCGAATCGCTGCAGCATGAGGCGCCGTTGACGCCGCCGCGTATCGTGCTGGTGGTGCTCCAGCCTATTGCGTAGTGTTTTAAGAGGGCGACGGGAAACCGAAACGAAATCGAGCTGGTGGGCGACTCCGGATGCCACCCAAGCGAAACGTGATGCCCACATCACGCTGCCTGCAGCAGGGAACGATATGGATTATCGCCTGCTAAAAGCATGCAGTACACTACCAATGGCACTGTGCACCACGCGCTGTAAAACAGATAGGTGAAGATGCTTATCGCAATAGCTTTGACGGCGATAGTTGTGAACACGCCATGCGACGACCCAGGCGGAGATTTGCTGGTATCAGAGTAAGAACCGTCGTTTCTAAAAAAAAGTTCACGCCCTTTGGACTGCCCCTTCTGCCACACAACAATAATCGTCATCTGCCTTGATGCGTTTCTTTTCTTGATAACGCCGCGCCCGCTACTTTCCTGTCGGGAATGCTATCATGCTGATAATGCGCATGCTGTTCGTTACTGGAAAGTACCGGGCTCGCAGCGTTAAAGAAAGCAAACGCATCAAGGCAGATGACGATTATCGTTGTGTGGCAGAAGGGGCACTCCAAAAGGTGTAAACTTTTCTACTATTCTCGATCGCGCGCACCTCGCGACTCTTCTTGTTCGCATGTGATCTAGCGGCCAGAAAACGTATCCGATCACAGTCCGTAGCAGGGAACGGCGGCGTACTTCGGTTATCGCCTATTAAAAGCTTGCAGTATGCTTCCGACGGCACCACGTGTTGTGAAACAGATAGGCGAAAATGCTTATTGCAATAGGATTGGCGATGATAGCTGGGAATGCCGCGTGCGACGACCCCGGAGAAGATTTACTGGTACCGAAATGAAAAACTGAGTGCACGGCGACATTTTTCGCATTTAACGGGCGGGCAAGCATTGCGGTGAAGCTACCGCGGCGGGCAGCTATATGTACTGTTCTCGATCACGTGCGCCTCGCGTATTTTCCTGTTTACATGGGATCTAGCAGCTGGAGGAAGTATCATACGATCTAAATTCGGCGACGTGCTGAACGTTGGTGCCGAAAAATCATGTTTTCCGGGAATGTATGAACCGGTAAAAAAATGAGCGCAACTCTACTGGATTATTTTTGCGGTCTCGATTGCGAACGTTGGCGCCGGGAAAACGTACGTAACGGGAACGTACCAACCAAGTTCTACTGTATTCGCACATCCCTACAGAACTTGCTGCAACTGTCATTTTTAATTCTTACCTAACAAATTCCAAACAAACCTGTCTTTTCAGCATGTGCTGCAATCAGCATGAACTTATTTGCTCAACCTTAAATATGTATAACAGATGTTTTGCTAACGCAATGCTAATCAAAAGCATTATAGCTACTTCTGTACAAACTAACCTGGTTCGCATTGTCTGGCATCGGGCCACCAGAAAATGACCATGTGATGTTTGGTGTAGGCCGTCCAGAAGCTCGGCAGTCAAAGCGTACAGTCTCTCCTTTTCTGGCCTCAAGACTTGTAGGGTGGATGGTAAGGTGGGGGCCCTCTCCAGCACCTGAGTCATCTTCAGAAACAATGGCAGCCATTGTTTCTTCTTCAGAGAGGTTAGTAAAGAAAGAGTTATAGGAGGTGGTTTCACAGTCACCAAGAAAGGTAAGCTCTATTTTGCTTGTTTGGTTTCCTAGCTCTTATCATCTATAACCTAACCGTCCTTTAGAATCTTGCTTCTCAGTGTTGGCCTTTGTAGCTTTCAAACCACAAAGGTAGTAGAAATTACAAAAACTGTAAAATTACCAACATGCAAAAATTATATTATACAGCCAGACACCTAGCCAGTACAGGCACATATTATAGCATGATTGCAGCAAACAGATGAACTTGTTGCCTAAAATTATGATAAATTGCAAAGTACAGAGTTCTGCCACTTGAAAGATAGATGAAAGAGGTGCGCAGTATAAGTAATGAAGATCTCAAAGAGTAGAATATCATGAATTAGGAAGGAACAGCGCCAACTAAGTTGATTGCGAGAGGGAGAACGACACAGGAGAACGATCCTCTCGTGATCGTCTTAGTTGGCACTGTTCCTTCCTAATTCAAGTATGCACCGTCTGACCCAAATGAATGTTGTTCTGAAGTAGAATATCATGGCATCTACCGGTATCAGAAACCCAAAAATTAAGTATAAAAGTGTCAAGCAACTTTTTAGCATGACTTTGGAGTGAAAGTAAAACGACTTGTCTCTGGCTGATGACATAAAACAACAGTGCCTGTCACTGCTGTGCAGGCATTCTTGCATTGAAGTTGGTGCTTTGGAGGTACGGTACTCCGACCCCTCACCAGCACATGGTTGTGTGATGCGCATGTATTAGTCTCAGTGAATACACAACTTCCAACCAGTATGCTGATTCACGTACACTGCTAGAGCAAGAGACAATACTTAGTGGATTAAGCAAGTGAATATCATCACAGTCAAAATAACATGAAAATTATTTGTTTGTGAATGCTGACATAATTTACTGGTCTTGTAGTGAATGACTGCTCCTGTGATCTATAAACTGGGTACAAGATCAAGATTGTGTAACATGTAGCTGACACAATAAAAAGAAAGTGCATGGCACTGCTAAAAATGGGCAAGTGTTATAACTGCAGTTCCATTTTAAGAAGAAAATATTTTGTGGTTTTAGCTGAACTTTAAGTTATCAGTATTGCACAGCAAAACATATATGTAATTTATATTTGATCACTTAGGAATAAAATAAATTCTTGAAATTTAGCCTAGCTAGATACACTATGCAAATGCAACACAATGCACAAAAATTTCTGTACAGTGTGAGGCACTGCATTGTTCAAGAACATAATATGAGAAAACATTCCAGCTTGTTTTTTCTTCATTTGTGCAAAACCCATTACATTCACATGCCTTCGATTTACATGAATTTTGCTATTGTAAAATGTTGCGAAATTTAAGGGCATGTGAAGTTTTCAGGAAAGAAATGTGGACACTAAGCTAATGCATCCCTCAGACAAGGAGTGATGCAAGAGAAAGGATGCATGACACGTGTCTAAAAGACCAAGTAAAAGGGTAAACAGTTCACATTGTTTCAAGGCAGAAATGGTGGGAAAAATGGAAAGAGTATTTTGGGGTCCAAGTGAGCCATAAGGCCCAAGCCTAAAATTGCAAAGTTTAGTAGTCACTAATGTTGCCCCAAGTCCTCATTTGACAAACAGTCAGGGCCTTGAAATTTTAGGGTCTTACAGTGTGCTCTGTTCAAAACCAGTCTGCTGCAAACAATAACATGAAAGTAAATTTAGCTACAAACTGTTGTCCAGCAAAAACCTGAGCAAATAACCATCTGGGTTTACTGCACAAGGACAAATGAAATCAAGAAATTTTAAATTTTTTTGCAGCCACGTACAAGTACAACTGGTAAACCACATTTACTAGCCAAAAGGACTGAGCCACCCTAGCAGTGTAAACCCTTCTAACAATGGCTAAAAGCCTTTTATTCAACAAAGGCTGATTCTCCTCTTACTGAATTATAAAAAATGCCTACGAATTCACCCTTATGCTCTTCTGTGTTCTCTTGGCAGCCCCTGAAGTGAATGTGAAGAGAAAATATTAACTGTTATTTCATCACTCATAACGCTATCAAAAGCCTCAAAAGCTTCATGAAAGAAAGAAAAGGGTCAGCCTCCATAACAGCAATGACGAAAACTGTCCAAAAACTTTCTTGACACCAGTCACTCGAATACTTGCTTACCTCCTTTCACAAACAGCACTGTCCTAATGTTATCTGTTCCCATGGCATTGCTTGCAGTACAAAAGTACTCTGCTTCATCAGACTTCCGAGCAGCAGGTATCCGGAAGACTCCATCAATGAATGTAGACTCTGGGTTGACCATACCATTGCGGCCTCCTGACCATTTAACAGTTGGCTCAGGGAAGCCATCAGCTAGGCAACGGAACTCAACTGGCTGACCAACGTTAACCTCTTGGAAATGTGGCTCAATTCGTGCTCGTGGAGCTGATTTCTGGTCAAGCCCTGGAAAATAAAATGTGAGCATGAATCATGTGAGTATAAAAGAGGTGGTGACCTACCCAGCTCAAAGAATGCAATCACACTACTTCAGTGTGACATGTTATGTGACATGTTATGTGACATAACAAGTGACATGTTACGTGAAACAATTTTACACAAGCACAGTCAATCCACTATTTCATCTTTATACCACTCTTGATGAAAAATATGGGCCACACCCAACACTGTCCCTTATTTTATTATTACTCCTTAAAATATTTCAACCATTAGCACCTTAGTCTCTCAGGAAGTTCTCTATGCCTCTTCATAGCCTGAGTACCACAGAATGCATGGTGCTGCCCATCCTTGCAAGCTTGTGATTTGATCAAGGGTAGCATGCTAGGTGAGTTGGTACATAGTGTAACCACAGCGTGAAAAGAGAAAAACACAAGTGGTGCAAGGGGCCCAAGCCAGCATGTGTCCTGTGTGCTACTACTTCTTATGCTGTAACCTTTCACTGGTTTCCCGACAATTTATCTAAGCTTTCCTTGTTATACATGATTACTGAATAATACCCAAGTCATGAAGCATGTCTCGAGAACTGCTATAACAAAGAAAAGCTTGCCCAGTGGGCAGTGTTCATGATTACCATCAACAAGAAGAACGGCCTTGTCTTGGGCAACACTTGAGACATCTGAACCGGTGCACACATATGTTCCATTGTCTTCAACACGAACATCAGGCACTGTCAATATTCCACTTGCTTCTGTGGCTCTTAGAGGCAAGCTACCAGATTCTTTGGTCCACACCAAAGAGAAAGGTGCCTGAAACAAAATTTAATCGTAGACAGTCATAGGAGGACACCAGCAATGGAAAAAAATATAACAAAAAGCTGTTGTTAGTTCACTTTCCAAAGCCCTTCGTTTTGCTGGCATTTTTTTACGATCGGAAGTAGCAAGAGCATTACCAAAAATGCAGAAAACTGGAGGAACCTTACCTTTGACTGTGAATATCCCGTGCAGCGTATTGTCACAGTCGACCCTACTGGAACTCTTTGAATTCGAGGTTGTTCTACCTGAACTCTCATAGACTGTCCACCACCACCTAAAATAAAGTGGCACATTGTCATTATGAATTTGAGCATCTTCAGACATGTATGAGTTAAATACCTATTTCAGAACCTAAAGCTTAATTGAAGATTATCATCACACCACCTTTCTTTTTTGCTTCGCTGCATACAGCCTTCCATCTTTTTCAACACACTATCAACAGTTAGATACAAAGCAAATATCAGTCTACCACCTATGCATAACAATAGACACTGTGTGAAACAAGCGTGAAATACAGGTAGAGCATAAGTGTAAAGCACCAATTTACAGCTAAAAGTGTTCCTAGAGCCAATAAATATGCTGCAAAAATTGTATGAAATTGTGCATGGATGGTAACCCCAGCACTGTGCCAGTGATCAAGTTGAAATGTTAAATGTTTTTCACCTTTGAAAGTGTGCCAAGCTCCAATCACATGATCGCAAAGCAAAACAAAAATATTTTCTTCATATAACTGCTATCTTTCAAAAGAAACATAAGCTCTTCATGTTATTACATTTACGGAAGGCAAACGTATTGGGAACCTGTCTGGTGTGATGTGTCTATCACAAGATTCAAGTCGGTGTGAGATTGCCTCTTCGATATAATTATAAGCAGTCCAGTTTAGGAATGCCTCAGTAAAACACCTTTTGCCAAGATAGTAAAAAAATTCAACTTAGACACCATTACTAAAATTGTTTGGTTTATGCTGCTGTACACATACCCAAACTTACATCAGAACCTCAGGTACCCGAACTTAGATTTCCAGAAAGCACATAATTTCTTAAGAAGAAAAAAGGGGTAGGGGTGGGGAGTCTGTGTCATTAGAAGCGTTCACAATGGCACAACAATATTAGTAGGCAAAGAAGGACCATTAGTGCCAACAGGACACAAGACTCACAGGCATGTTAGTCAAGCTTTCTGCTTAAGTATCCTTGAACACTGATGATGTCAAGTACAAAACAAAAAGCAATGGCTCAAACTGAAAATATTTCTTTCAGTGCATTATTTTCAAATGTATCTTTTTATATTCTAAGAACAAATCTGTCAAGCTTGCAAGTTGGCATACTTCAGAAGGCCCTTATTTGTCTTTTAGCTGACATACAGATACAGCTATTAGGATGTCATTACACTATGTGATGTGGGGATGCGCGACTCTCGCGCGTCCCCTGATGTTTTTCCCGCATAGCACGTCTTCTGTAGTGCGGCTTCGCCGCGTGGCCTGCGTGATGCCGCGGCGGTCGACGTGGTTGGGGCGCAGTGCGAGAGATGGCGCGAGTGTTGCGCTGCTAACGCCGCCGAGAGGCGAAGTTACTTGGGCGCCGAAAGGAAGGCGCTTACTCTCCTTGGGGTTCGGGAAGCAAGCGGGACGGACGTGCCGTGCCGCGCATGCGCCGACCCATGCTTCTGCGAGACCGTCTCGCGTGACTGTACGCGCTAACGACCAGGCGTTGAGTTCCAGCATGGGGCGAACATATTCGCTCGCGGCGAGTCGGACTTCTAGATTTGTCGCGCGCCCATCGGCATGTTTTGTGGATAGCAACTCGGCTAGCAGGCATTGATCTATGAAAGGTGCAAAAATGCCCTTGTGATTGTTTGCACTACTGTGTTGTCGTTCCTTTGTCCCAAGAGCACGGGAGGAGAGCCCCACATCTCCCACAGTGAAAACTGACGTGTATTAACTGAAAACTAATTGGCACAAGTATAACAAACATGACATAAGTATAAAAGACTGCATGAATGAAAAATAACCAGCATGTATATTTTCTACTTTAAGGAGATCCAGTATTTTCCTAAATGGATATGCATGCTGGAATGCGCTAACTGTACACACTGGCAGTCTTTATGCCAGCACCTTATTCGTCAAGGAGTGATTGCAATCTCTCTTTACAGCATTTAGAAGTGAAAGCTCACAGCCCAATATGTTTGCTGTCAAAAAATAAACAAATGAGCATAATATGCAAGTATGCTACTGCAGACTTCCGTTAATTGAACCGTAGTTAAGTGGATTTTTGGTTAATTCAATCCCAGCCGAAGGTCCCCACTGGTGCCCATGCATTTTGATAGGGCCAAACTTTCGTTATTTCTATCTTAAAATTGGCCTTTGTCGGATAATTTGAACTTGACCAGACAGCAGGGATGCCCCTGACCCCAGTCATGGCAACCCCGATAGCAAACCATTTAATGGCAGCGTCCATCTTGGCAGAGTTTAGGGGACAGCGAGTGCATTGATCACATGTCATCTCTACTTCTAGTTAGGAGCTTTAATGTCATTTCAACGTTAGTTATCTACTCTAGGCAAACATAAAGTGGGCACGAGTTTGATTTGGGGGTGTGAGAATTGGAAAATATTGCCAACGAATCAGGTGGCGTGTTTTGGCGTTTTGCTGCGACACCAATTACATGGAGACTCCAGGCACATTTTGCCGTCAGTGTCGCCATTGCTGTGATGATCCGAACAAAGTCCACGGGCGATAACACCGTTGCCGCGCGTCATATGTTGCATGTGCGAGTGAAAGCACGCAGGAAGAAAGTGAAAGCACGCAAAGGAAGAAAGCGGAGAGCAAATGCGCTGTCTTTCGTCGTGCGATAAGCCGTGGGGGGGATGGGAGGAAGGGGGGGGGCTTTGTGCTCTGGCAGCAACTGCGCATTTTGCGGCCAGGCGCGAGGGGAACTGACAATCGCGACTCAATTTTGCATGCCATATATGGAGGAGAACGGGGAGGGAGGGAGGGGGGCTGCTTCGACTCCTCCAACAAGTGTGTACTTTGCATAGCCGTGCGGTCGCGTGCACCATATCTGCAGACTGCTCATAGATTTGTGCACGCTGTGTTTTCGCCGCTCTTGCGTTGAAGCGACAGACTGCACGAAGGTTACTTCGCTCGCTGCTGCTTACGCACTTGCTCACACCAGTGTTTTGACAGCAAGTGTCTGCGCTCATCGAGTGTGATGTGTTCATGTTGGCTCGTGCACACTGACAACATGCCTGTTAATTCAGTCAGTAAGCGAATGTTTCCAATTTTATACGGCCAATAAAACTACTATCCTTACTTCATATAGCTGTATGCTAATTTGATATCGCAATATGATGCTTCGCCTTTTGGGCAAAACTGCAACTTTTTTCTGCATCTCCTTTAAGTCGACACACCAGATAATTCGATCAATTTCATCGCTATTGTCAGGGTTGAGCTAATGGAAGTCGACTGTATTTATACAGCAAATGAAAACAAATCTCTTGCTAGCACTATGACAAGCCTAAGCAGAAATGGATTCTGGGGTTTTACGTGCCAAAACCACGATCTGATTATGAGGCACACTGTAGTGGGAGATTCCAGAAATTTGGACCACCTGGGGTTCTTTAACGTGCACCTAAATCTAAGTACACGGGCGTTTTTGCATTTTGCCCCCATCGAAATGTGGCGGCTGTGGCCGGGATTCGATCCCACGACCTCGAGCTTAGCAGCCCAACACCATAGCTACTAAGCAACCACAGCTGGTCCTTTTGGAGGGAGCTTGTTTTTAACCTGATGGAGCACAATCTTGTTACTATCAAAAATAGAGATAAAATAGAGCTTGAGATAGCTTTATTCTTGATGCACCATTAAAATATTTGTTGTACTACTATCTTAAGCTCGTAAGCACCGCTAAAGGAACACATTTACAAAGAAGTAAACTGTCACGTAATAATATCAGCAGAAAATTTACTAACACCTTCAGCATGTTGTCAGAGGCATTCACGATGTGACAGCATGCTGTTCATCATGTTAGCTAACATAAAGGGGATTTTCTTTATAGAGAGAGTTTGAACACAATGGTTCCAAGCATGCACGTGATGTATCAGCAGTAATGCCAATTCTCTGCAGTTTGGGCTAGTTTAAACCGATAATTTTTTTTTTTATGCGCGATGAGCATTCTTTTCATCTTTTGTTTTTACTTCCTCTAATTTCCATGCCTACTGGAAAAAATACTTCATTTGGTATCTTTATATATGTGTGCATCAGATCTTATTTAAGGTGTGTGAGTCCTAGCAGTGCAACTATTGTTTTAACCAAGAAGGCGCTGTCATGCCAGAATGTCAACACTCCATTTGGGAGCATGTTATGTACATATCACATGCTGATTAATAGAAATAAAATGATGCTAGCTAGGCATGCATGCACCAGAGGAATGCAAATGACCCATTGCAGTAATGACCTTACACCTTGCCACTTAAAATGCCAGAAGTTCCAACCTCACTCATGCCTTCCATAAATGGGTAGCACAAATGAGTGAATAAGGTTGCAAAAAGCCTTATGGGAACTTTTCGTTGCTGTTACAGCACTGTGATACAAGCGAGTTCTGTTCCTTTCCTGCAGGAATATTGGCTGTTCATACCAAACGAGAGCAAATCCCAAGCTCGAGGAAGTGCAAAGATCACTTTTGCCTCACAGAGATGACTCGCATGTTGCCATTAATTGCAATGAGAACTGCTGAATGCCACAAAGGCAGGCCTGCCCATGTTTTTACAGCCAGAAAGATAAGAAAGGAATCATCGTTGCCACAGCACAGCTGAAGATATCAGCATGACGACACCACATCGAGCATAACAGGAGAGACCACAATGAAGAAGAGGTGGGGAAGGAAGAGGAGGACATTTCGATGAAGCACAACCGGCGGCCATTACCCCATACATGGACGAATGCCACCTCTTGAAACGAGCGTGTGGGCCACACAGCTCTGCATGTGTATGTCCCACTGTGCTCTGTCTGCAGTGCTGGCACCAACAGCCTGCTTATCTTGCTGGACACTGATTCGATGACCAAGCCAGATGAAGCATTGATGGGAGCAGTGCCGTGGATCCAATCGAACCGCACCGGCAGAGGAGGCCCAGATACAGAGCATGTCAGGCTGGTGCTTGCGCCCAGCGATGCTTCCAGGTTCTTGGGAGTTATCGAGACTGTCGGCAGTGATGGTGCAGTAGTGCCTGGTTCGCGGGTGATGATGATGAAGGTGACAAAATGCAACTGTGCACAGGAAATAATAGTGGTAGCTGCGCATGTGCAACATTTAAGCAGATTCATACAGTTTCATGGTTCCACAAGCTTGCCACATTGAGTGGTTAATCACTGAAATGCATTTTTCACCACTGTTTTTGCATAGTGTTTGCCATCAACACATGACGTTAGCAATACCCTACTTCTCATAGCCTGCCTGAAATAGTGTATACTGTTTCAATTGATTCGGCTTTGCAGCAGAAGCTTATTTATTAGCTTTACTAATGGTTCTAACATAAAAAACTATAGCTAGTTACCTCCCGAAGGTTCACAGCGACCTCCCAGCTGAAGAGGGTTGCCACTGTAGCCAGGTGAGCATCTGTAAAAGCATTGCATCGGTTATGATGCCATACATAGCAGAATCAAAGTCAGCAATTCACCAGTAAACCTGAATTTGCATGCAGCCTGTGTGCATGACCTTGCATTGAGATCTAGACAGTTACAGAGAACATCTCTCAATTGCAAGCTGCCTACTTATAAGAGCATTTAGATAGTTTTCATACATGAATAATTTCCATGAATTATTCATGTATTCATGAATTGATCATGAATAACCAACTAGCCCGAATTTCAGCTTTAGTGTAGTACAGTTTTCATGTTCAGCAAAATTTTGTGGCTGGCAACACACTGACAATACAAAGAGGAAGAACATACAGAACAGCTTGCATTTAATGACATTCACAAATAAAGTCCTCCAAATTTCATGTACACTCAAGTAAAACCAAATATTTTCATTGTAATGAAGCTTGCCATCAACACAGCAAACCCTTTTTAAAGGAACGTTAAGGACATATATTACAGCTACATGAATTGTAGATTATATTCCCAAAAACTTGGAGGATGCTCAAGATTTGCCTTTAAGAGTGGAATGTGATAGCATTCAAAGATCCCCGACTGCTTCTCACGCTTCCCAGCAACTGCAGCTTATTAACCGTAATGTTTACCAGGAAATGCTGGCGGCGAACGCTATGCACGAAGCTGAACTTTCTGGTTTAAATGCAGCCTCTTGCATGGGCCGATCCCGGAGGCAGTGCACAGCCATGCCGAAAAAAATTTCATCATTTTCAGGTTTCTGTTATCGTTTCGTACTTTTAATATTTAAGTCTGAGAAGATTTAACATAAAAGTACATGCTGTCAGTGTTTTGTTACATGAAATTTATTTGTGGGCCGACATTCTCAAAATTTCGAGGAATAAATTTGTCAAGAATGGAGGACAAGGCGTGAGTAACTTTAGTGATGGAATGATGTGGCAATATAACTCGCATATACCGCATGTCATATAGCAAGGCTTGGCATATACATGAAGCTAAATATATACAGCATTTTTTGCTCGCAGACAACTTCACTGATGCCGACACCGTATTTTCAGCTCTTAACGTTATCGTGTTAAAATCTACTAACTTGTTCTATACCACGATGCGACATATTTGCTTAACAATCTCTACTAAAAAAATATACTAGAAGCGACACTTCCCTTGGGTTCAGCAGGGCACCTAAACAATCTGGTGAAGGTATTTCATCAATTTTAGAAACTGTAGTTTGACCTAACGTTGGCCTTCTGTGCCCCTTTACAATATTTTTGTTCATGGTGTCTGTGCAAACCTCAGAATGTAGAAGTTGCACGAGTGTCGTTCTCGAGCAATGAAAAAAGTATGCCATAGAAATTTAGTTAAAAATATCATATTTGAACATATATAAAAAATATTTAATACATATAACAGGGCCACAAATGTCATGAATTAATGACCTTCATGTGATGTAAAAAATTTTAAAAATTGTTACGTATCACAATCAATGTAATCTGACCCTGTGTGCAGCAATTACTGGTGAAAGCCTAAGGAAATGGAAATGACATATGCCGACTTGTTACATGAGAGCCTGCGGTTGGTCATCCACTTTATAAACAATTTCTCTTCAGGTCCTCTTAACTGCGCACGAGCACTGTGCCCTAATGAAAAAGCTGAGTCACCTTGCCAGCCTCACTCTATTACAATCATAGCACAAGAATGTATCACTTAACATCATAGGTACAGGCAAGTTTTACTAATAGGATATCACATAACATTGGTTTAAAACAGTGGAATGCATATGGTGCCCATATGAATGGGACAAAAATGATGTTTAACAGTGTTTATAATTTATCATTACTATTTTAATTTTTTTGTCCCATACCTGCAGATGCTTCCTGCATTCTAATTTCCATCGGTTTGCTTCCATTGCCCACGCACTTTGTGGTACAGCCCAGTACATACAATGAACAAAAGCTTTCAAGTTCAAAATAAGACATGCGTCTCAATATGTATTATTCATGTAAGAGTTATGCTCATATAAACGCCCTCAGCAATCAGCCATTCCTGCCGCTCTGTTGCTCTCCTATGCCTCTTTCATAAATACTACTATAACTCGTGGTTCAGCCGCTTGTCGCTTGAAACTTCTTCTCGCACGTCTACTCGACTTCATAATCATCTCAGTTTCAGGCGCATTTTTGGCCATACACAGTCATTCAATAACTCTGCATTACCACGCACCATCACACTATGGAATAGCGTTCCAAATAATATTGTGTCAATAAAAGATCCTGCCAAATTTCGTGAACATTTGGAGCTTCAAATGTTCACTTGACTTCGTTGTACCACTTTGTATTGTATTCGCCTTTGTATTGTTTTTGGAGTTTGTTTTCCATTGTATTCCCTTGAATTTGTATTTTTTCCAATGTTTAACAGTGTTCCTTTTTCCAATGTACAAACTTATTTGTTTCTCTTACTATGTAGTTCCCTTTTTTTGCGTTAAATATTTGTCCTTCTTTGTAACCCCCCCTACTCAATGCTCCTCCGAGCCTGTAGGGTAAACTGAATAAATAAATAATGCCACTTCCATGCTAACCCCTCATGTAATGTTCTCATCACAAAACATTTTTGGTGAAATAATCAATTCTGTGGAAGTCCACAAGGTAGGAGAAGTTTCATCAAAGGGAAATCCACCCTATAAGAGCAGCAGAAAGCAGCAAATTGGTTGCTTCCTTTGTTGTTTCGTGCTCCTTTTTGGTGAATGACAAGATTTCCCTTTCATTCTAAACTTCATACATCATTCTGCAATAAATGGAGTTTGAGAAAAATGCTGCGTGTGTGGGCCCAGTTTCTGTGTAAACACTGTGGAAATTTTGGACTGCCCGAATTAGCCACATCAGCTGATGGAATGCCTGTAGGCATTCTCAGGCATTCTGAAGTGATTAAAATCTGCTCTCAAGATCATTGATTCAGAGGATCAGACCATTCAAGTTTACTATAAAAGCCAAACTACACGTACGCTTGCCAGCGCATAAAAGCTTGCACCCGCACACTTTGCATTTGCCGCACCTCGTGAGTAATTGCAGTTTGAGCCTACAAGACGTGCGCCAGCATGTCCACTTGACTCACATTTTCGCCTTGATAGACAGTTTTTTATTTTTGTGAGGCAGCCAGAGCACTGATATTTGTCTGGACAAGATAGACAGCTTTAGAATAGCGCTTGTCGCCTTATGTACATTCAACGCAAGCACCTTTAGAGAGAATTTTTTTGTGCATCCCTTCAAGACTTTTAGTTTAACTTATGGGAACATAAGCGCAAGGAAGCATTATTTAGCGTGATGTTATAAACTAATTTCGCTCAAAGAGAAAATGCAGCAGCCGTGGAACCTTCTTCCAGATTTAATGACTGAGCATGATGCAACACGTACACAATGACAAGCTGCGCAAGTGCTGGCACAGAAATCTTGACATTGTAATTTGCGCAAGGTTCATTTGCAGCTTGTTGCTCTGACCTCTCCGAGGGTTTGCGGTCATAATCATGTTGTGTGATCATAGTCCCCCAAAATTTTCTCTCTTATTTTCTCGGGCAGCATATTGTAGACATGAGCGGAAGCACCATAGTACTGCATCTTTGGTAAACTTTTCTTAGTCTACAACATGGGTGAAATCGTGCTTGAAGAACTGCTCTGAAAAGCATCCTTTGTCAACAAGGGGTGTCTGCTACTGTTCTTGTTGGCGCTAAGAACAATGCTGATTTAGGCCCGCATGATTTATAGTTCAGAGTGAAGAAAAAAGTGTGCTTGCTGATTTTCTCTGAAGCAGAAATAGTGCCCCTATTTGGTACTGACTCCACTTATTCGCCATCAGAGATGATCTTCGGTTACCTATGTATGCCGCTCACCTTTTCATTGTAGAAGCTTCAACATATCTTAGCAACTTGCAAACACGTAGTAACAGAGGCTTGTATACCCACCCCCTCTTTGCACAAATTGATGGCTACAGATGACAGGTATTTTCACTCTGCGTGCCTTATTTGTTGCATGCCATCTGCCACAAGTACCAGACTACATGCGCTGCTGAGAACCATTGTACTGAGCGCAGAGCCACTTTTGCATCATGATGCGGAGAAGTAGTGAAATACACTCCAGACGGGTCAGTCATGTACGTCTCTCTGTGGGTTGGTTACAGTGCTGGGCAGTACCGAAGGTACATGTATCTTAGATACTATCTTAAATACTCTTTGGGTATCTTGTATCTGTATCATGATACATCTGGCAAGACGTTTATCAGTATCTGTATTTCCGATACATGAAAGAATGTATAGTGTATCTTAAGATACAAGATTCTGGCTATCGCAGCATCACCGTGCAAAACTATAAACATAGGCTGAACTCCACTTCTCTAGCTGATACTGCTGCCACTAAGCCACCTGAATAAAACTACACATTTTATTTTTTTCCCAGAGCCCTCTGGCGAGGGCAGGCGATGAGGTCTGCATGTTCCTATTGGTGGAGAAGAGTCACGTGGTGGCACTCGTGCAATCTCAACAAAAACAAGCGTGCGAATGTCTGCGTGCAGTCGACATTTCATTTTCTTTATGTTTTTGTTTTTAGTTGCGTTGGCCGTGCCATGACACTTGCTAATAGCCACAGTACTGTGTTGCTAACACCAACACAAGCGCAGTCTTTCGCGTAAATTCTGATGCCACTATAGTGTCGTTATCAAAGTTTCTCTTGCGTGGTGTTGTATTATATGCGAAGGCTGAAGAATGCTAGATGTTAGGAAGGAGATTAGAGAAACATTATATTACCGAATACTCAGTTTTTCTCATGAGCCTCCAGATGAGCAAGTTTATGCTATTTTTCACAGGCACTAAATTTTCTATTGACTGATCTTTGAGCAGGCAAGCTGACAATTCTTCATGCTTAAATGTCATAGCTATCAGTGGTGCTGCCTGTATCGTGTTTCTATGTATTCACTGTGATTGTGTGATATGGAACAGTCTTTCTATTTTACAGAGATATATTTTTGTTTTTTTTTAGGTCACCTTTAAATTTCTTACTGTTACAAATCACCAGGTAACCGGAGCTGTAAGTGGAAGTAGTGTGAATGGTGGCAGTATGCTGCGATGCTTTGTGCCACTAGAATACATATGAAATGTTCTTGGGCTGTACAAGTTTTCCAGTAGAAGAAAAATTTTAAAAGGATTGCCACGTTAATGAGTATGTTGCTAACGAATGCTTTAGGCCAGCAGATAAGTAAAATATGCAAGGTCACTGCAGCTTTATGTACTCTGTATAAACGATAAGAAAGAGGTTTAACCAACGGGCCCGATTTTTATTAATCACATCATGAGAAGAACACAAACAAAGACATCAAGGAAAACATAGGAGAAATTACTTGTACTTACTAATTGAATTAAAGAATTGAATTAGCAATTAAAAAATTGAAGAGCATCGTATGTGTAATGCAAAGATGTGGGATCGTTCCCACCTGTGGCAAGATGTTTCGTCATCCACTTTCATTGTCATTAATTTATAATTTTTTTAATTCAATTAGTAAGTACAAGTAATTTCCCCTATGTGTTCCTTAGTGTCGTTGTTTGTTGGCTTCTCATGATCTGTATACAACAACTACCAGTGTTGTTGCTGTTGTACACCTGGTCAGTGATCCGGTATTGAGTAAACGGTAATACGTTTACGGACAAGGTAAAACTCCACAGCGGTATTTGTGCCATCGTGCAGAGGTTTGTTATTGATGTTCTTATATTTACATGGTGGCCTGCTAGCTGGTCAGCAAGCAGAGCAGTGACTCTCATCAATTTTGATACAGACATTTCATTCAAATGAAACAAGGTTGGTTGGAGTTAGGAAATTTCCAAGCCAACATTTTTGTGCATACGCATTTGCTGCTACATTACATAGATCTGTAATCAGAAATTTGCAAATGTATCGAAGTATCTTAAGATGCCAATGGGAAGAATCATATCGGATACAATTATTGTGTTGGTATTTGCATCTGTATCTCAAATGCTTGTTGCGTGTGTGCAATTGCAAAGTATCTTTGCCCAGCCCTGATCAGTAGGCACACCTATTCCTCTAGCCGCCACAATCCTGTTATTGCTATTCAGACGTATCTCGTTAAGCCTACAGGGGCCGGAATTGCAGAATGATCTTGCAAACTGGATGCGCTATACACTCATAACTAACATTTCAAGTGAGTTTAGAGAAAGCAAAAGCTCATTTAAATAGTTCCTGGCGATCAATGCAAGTGAAGACATAGTCATCACCAGAATACATGCTGAAGTGGAAGCCATGGGTGCAGCCATGTTGGACGCTATCTCTAAGTGCATGTAAACATTACATATTTGTGCTTGTGCAGCACTTTCATGCGTACGGTCTGTACTGCACCATCTGCGCGTGTGTAAGGCGCGAGCTTTCGCGAGCCAGCACGCATATGTGCAGTTTAGCCACAAGGTTCCAATTTTCCAACAGGGACACTTTTTATCTAAGAACAAGAGATCTGCAGGCTGCATTGCAGCACATGGGGCACATGTGTGAGGCCTCGGTTCTAAAACACAGCAAACCTGCACTGTGGGAACTTACTGTTCACAGTTCCGTCCCGTGTAGCCAGGTGGGCAGGCATTGCAAGTTGGCTTGTTGTCAGTGTCCAAAAAGCAAGTTGGAGAAAACCTGAGTAAAAAAAAATTGTTTAAGACTCAAAAGCAATCAAGATTTCAGCAAGGTAGATGTTACATGCCGTTTCAAATTTTGTACTGTAATAGGCAGAACAAAGAGAAAAAAAATCTAGATCTGAGCATGTGTTGATGCTTATACAGCATCATATGGATGAAACAACCACTTTATTCCCAATTCTGTGCAATCATGCCTGGGGAACGAAAGGCACAGAGCTCCAGCGTACTGCACTGCAGAATTGCAGTTGCCATTCTGTTCTCAATTGTGTCTTTTTCAGAATATTTTCAGTGCTTTTAAGCAGCTTAATGTGTGAAAAATTTGGCAGAGATCTTCCCAGGCAGAATGCATCAGTAATCTAATATCTGCCTGTCCTGTGAACAGTTATTTTCGGCTCAGTTTATTCCCTTTAGGAACCCTGAAGGGGTATTACATACAGGGCAGGTTTTACACACAGTATTCTACATTATATACATCATTAACTATATCCGAAGTGATCAGTCACATACTGCTAGAATGAGGATGAGCAAGTGGTGGCAACATCAACAGGAAAGCCGTTCCAGTCTTCGGCAGTTCAAAGAAGGAACAAGGCAGGAAAATGAGAAGTTTGGGCATGCGGGCATGTGATTTACTGTGAATGACTGGAGCGGTGAGAGATACACGCTGCTGGTACAATATAGGCTGCATTATGAAAAGTGCTGTAAAAGAGCTTGTCATAGAGCCCATGACTAACAATACATTGGCGATTAGATAGAGGTTAACCCAGATTCTGCTTTCTGTGCAGGAACATCAACAACCTATGAATACAGAGAATAAACGAACCTATTAGCGTGGCTCCAAACAGATTTAAGCGAGTCGATGAGGTACACTACCTCTCATAACTTTCACCAAATGCACTTCTCACCAATATTGTTTATGCACCACCCCCACCCTCTCGTACATGCAGAACTACTAAAATATCTCATAATGAAGCCCTAATGATAAAGGCTTCCCATTGGCAATTTCAAAAAAGTAGATAGGCAATCAAGCTGATTTGGCTTGGTGAAGTGAAACTTGTTCTCGCATACGTTTCAAATAAACAGTTCAGTTTGCTTTCTTGCACTAAACTAGATCTAAATTTCTTCAATCTACAGGCAGTAATGCAATTACATGCTGACATTTGGTGAACTAATTGACAATCAAGAAATTACTAATTCCTTACTGGTTAGATGGCATTGTGTGTGGGCATGGGCATGGCTTACAGTCCTCAGGTGTGCCCCTTGTTGCATCACCATAAAATCCATCAGCACACCTCTGGCAGTAATCTCCAACAGTGTTGTGCCTACACCTCTGGAAGCACAAAGGAAAAGGAAAGCTGTCTGGTTTAATTAACGTACAGACAAAAGCAATCACATCGGTACAAGCTGAAGCAACACAATGGCAGTAATGACACTCTAAGAATAAAAAACTTACAACGCAGTTTCCAGTTGCAGCATCACAAGACTCTGAATGGCCATTGCAGCGGCACCGTGTGCACCTTCCAAGGCCAGGGCCACTGACGTCCCTGATGTAGCCTGGTGCACATTCCTTAGTTCAAGACCAAAATATAAATGAAAAGAAATGTGTAAGTAGCGTACTTCATAACTTTTCACAAATACATCGACAGAACTCATGGCTAGAAAATTTTACACCTTTTGCTATTAACATGGAGTAAAATTAGCTGATCTCTGTTTAAGCAATGACTGCTTAAATGACTTTAAACAATTACTGTTTAAACAACAGGAGACTGCAGATCTAATGCTGAGCTTCTAAGGTCAATTCTTATATTTATACAGCTCCAAAGAGAAAGTGAAAAATGAAAGGAGGAAACAGGACCTGCAAAAGGTAACATCATTTCACGTGCACAATATTCTAATTTGTTAGTTATAATGCTAGGCTTGTTCTTTCAGCTTGTACTTTCTGTGGTACAGTTCTTCCAGCCATCTGTACCAGCCAGCACGATTACTACTAACTTTCCCCATATAAATAGTTGTACATACATTCGGGCATCGGGCTTCCTTTTCGTAACAATATTGTGAGTAGGTTTTAACTAACTGACAACCAAAAAATTATTAATTCTTTACTGGTTAATTCCCCCCTTTCTCCCTGTCTGCTGCAAGCTGCTGCACAAGGGGTAGGGGGATGTTGGCAAAAGAAGTTCTTTTGGAAGGTAGTCAAAAAAAAATTACTCTCTTAATCCATTTCCAAACTGCTCATTTGCTTTGCGAGCTACCTTCTTACTCCCTACACGTGCCAATCTTGGCTGATCAAAGGTGTGGTGCATAATCACAATGTGATTATTGTTGATAAAACTCTGAGGCACGTCCTCTTCAGGCTAGTGCAATCCGTAAGGCAATTATTCCTTGAAGTGCACAGTGATAAATGGAGATGCAGAGCACTTTTCGTGGAGGAATGTGTTCTCAAATTGTCACTGACACAGCCTCGCTACTCAATCACTCCATAGCAGGACACTGGTCTCACCTCACAGGAGAGACCATTGTATCCAGGAGGACAGATGCACTGTTCCACCTCAATGGCCACAGCATGGCCAGTGGATCGCAGAGGAACGGCTGTTGAGAGGGAGACATCACTCAGGCTGGAGCTGTGCATGCGCGAGTTGAAGGATGCCCGGATCAGCAGGACTTCCACATTGGCCAGCACCTTCATTATGTCCTCTCGGGTGGCTAGTGTGGGGCCACGAGAGTCCACTCGCTGCCACTTATCCTGCATACGTGGAAGTAGTATTGGTTTACTGACAACAGCATGTTTTTTTTTAGAATTTTCAAGACAAGAACATGCAAATGTAGAATCTGGCTATAAAAAACATGAAACTGATCAACAGAAAAATATGAACAAAACGTACAGAACTGTATCATGGGCCCTGTGCTCATAAGATTTCAGGTCAAATTCTTTTAAGTGACTATTTGTGTGTCATGATGTGATCCTTGTGACTGCACTACAGGAAGGTTAACTATCTATACAGTTTATGATACACTGCTTTTTGGCACTGACACCTACTGTCTTTTTCTGTATCAATTATGCATTGTATGTTCAGTGGAACCTGATTAAACAAAATTTAGGTTCCGAGGCTTTACGTGCCAGAACCACGATCTGATCATGAAGCGTGCAATTGTGGGCGACTCTCGATTAATTTTGACCACATGGGTTTCTACTTGAGCATTTTTGCATTTTGCACACTTTAACATGCGACTGCCACAGCCGGGATCAAACATGCGACTTCGAGCTCAGCATTGCAATGCCATAGACACTAGGCTATCGTCGCTGGTCACATTACAGCAAATTCACACAATAACAAAAATATGGCTATACTGAAGAGCAATGCCAGTGCTGATTAAAATTCTACAGGCATCTATGTACATATTCTTTATGGTATAATAACAATCACGTAAATTTAAAAAGGGTGCTAAGAATCTCTGGGTCAGGAAAGGCCGCCAATGGAAACTGACCCTGTCAACCTTTAACAGCCGAACTCTGTCGAGTGAGGCTAGCTTAGCAGGACACTTTGAGAAACTATCAGATGTTGTTTGGGATATTATCAGTCTTAGTGAGATTAGAACTGGTGAGGCCTATACATTGCTGAATAATGGCAATGTCGTCTGCTATAGAGATCTCCCTGATAAGAAACAATACGGGCTAGGATTCCTAATCCATAAGGACATAGCAGGCAACATTGACGAATTCTACAGCATTAATGAAAGGGTAGCAGTAGTCGTAATCAAACTTATTGAGAAGTATAGATTAAAGGTAGTACAAGCCTATGCTCCAACATAGGAGGATTGAATAACAGTCGATTCAATCAAAGATGGAGGAGTCATAATGCTAGGAAAACTGGCGGTTCTCTATACGAAGTGTCTATCGACTGCAAGGGTCCCAGAAAACTGGAGGAATGCAAACATTATACTAATTCACAAAGAGGGAGACGTTAAAGAATTCAAACAATATAGGCCCATTAGCTTACTCGCAGTACTATATTAAATATTCACCATGATAATCTCCAGTAGAATAACGGCAACACTGGACTTTAGTCAGCCAAGGGAACAGGCAGGTTTTAGGAAGGGATACTCTATAATGGATCACATTCATGTAATCAATCTGGTAATCGAGAAATCTGCAGAGTATAATCAGCCTCCCTATGTCGCTTTCATAGATTACCAAAAAGCATTTGTTTCAGTAGAGATATTAGCAGTCATAGAGACATTGCGTAATCAAGGAGTACAGATCGCTTACGTAAATATCTTGGAAAATATCTACATAGATTCCACAGCCAACTTAATTCTACACAAGAAAAGTAGGAAGACACCTATAAAGAAAGGGGTCAGACAAGGAGACAATCTCTCCAATGCTATTCACTTCGTGCTTGGAAGAAGTATTCAAGCTATTAAACTGGGAAGGCTTAGGAGTAAGGATCGACGGCGAATACCTCAGCAACCTTTGGTCTGCCAATGACATTTTTCTATTCAGCAACACTGCAGACGAGTTACCGCAAATGATTGAGGGCCTTAACAGAGAGAGTGTAAGAGTGGGGTTGAAGATTAATATACAGAAGACAAAGATAACTATGAATAACTGGGCAAGTGAACAAGAGTTGAGGATCGCCAGTCATCCTTTAGAGTCTGTGAAGGAGTAGGTTTCCCTAAGTCAATCACAGGGAACCATGATCATTAGAAGGAAATTAACAGAAGAATAAATATGGGTTTGATCACATATGGTAGACATCGTGAGCTCCTGACTGGAAGCTTACCGTTATCATTGAAAAGGAAGGTATACAATCAGTGCATTTTACCGGTGCTGACATATAAGGCAGAGACTTGGAGACTGACAAAGAAGCATGAGAACAAGTTAGGGACCGCGCAAAGAGTGATGGAATGAAGAATACTAGGCATAACTTTAAGAGACAGAAAGAGAGCAGTTTGAATCAGAGAGCAAACTGGTATACATGGTACTCTAATTGACATTAGGAGAAAAAAATGCACTGGGCAGCTTATGTAATGCGCAGATTAAATAACCATTGGGCCATTAGGGTGACAGAATGGGTACCAAGAGAAGGAAAGTGCAGAAGAGGATGGCAGAAGACTAGGTGGTGCGACGAAATCGGGAAACTTGCGGGTGCTAGTTGGAATCGGTTGGCACAGGACAGGGCTAATTGGAGATTGCAGGAAGAGGCCTTTGTCCTGCAGTGGACATAAAATATGCTGCTGCTGCTGATGCTGATTAAATTTGATTATTGATATTTTGCCACCAAACACATTCCCTATACTCATAGAAAACTTTCTGTGGCAATGAAGGTAAAGCTATGGAGTAGTAGTAGTCTGTTCCATTAGTAGAAGAGAAAAAGGAGGTAGGAAATGAAGGGTCGCAGGCATCATTACTGTCTTGCTCTTCAGTGGACACCTGAACTATTCCACAGCTGTCAAAGTGTGCACAACTGAAAGTACTCCCAATCATAGTGCCACATTGTCATGAAGCGTCAGTTTAAGCTGAGGAAGAGAAAACAAACATCTTAATTACAAAAGCAAAATAATGACAACATACACTCTTGAGTGTTACAAATGTGAAACCGTCACTTGTGAAAGCTATGCTGATTCAATACCTATTACAAGAAACCAAGAGTGCTGTCTAGCTATGCCAGAATACTTGGCACAGTAACACGTGTAGAAACACCTACCTAGCAGTTTTGCCTTCATTGCACCAGAAAGTTGTCTGTAAGTATATAGCACATGACTTACACTGACTTATTCTCAGGTAACCATCATGAAGAAGTTTCAGCAAGTGACAGTGAAAAGGTAGACTGAAACCACAATGCAAACTCCTTTCAAAGGAAGCCATGCAAAGACACAGAATACCCTTGTATTGCTAATACTGTAACATGCAAAACCTTGCTCCACAACACAAAACCATGCTTACCTCTCTTAAGGTTACTT
This sequence comes from Dermacentor albipictus, assembly GCF_038994185.2. Lineage (NCBI taxonomy): Eukaryota > Metazoa > Arthropoda > Arachnida > Ixodida > Ixodidae > Dermacentor > Dermacentor albipictus. Next base: position 200,767,598 of record NC_091822.1, on the reverse strand, counting down.
CAAACGTTCTTGTCTCAGAGGGTGGGAGTGGAGGAATGTTTACGTAGAATATGGTGACACCATTTCCCTGAAATGTAAAAGAATGTTATCAATAAACATGTGAATACAAGCAGTGATATCTATAATAGAATTCAGCTTGACATATACAAGGAAATAGCTTACAGTGATTTGAATGTCAGCATCACTGTAGGTTTCTCCATCACTGTCTGCTGTGAATCGTTGGGTATAGCGAAGCAATCCTCCATAAGATGTAAGCTGAAAGGCAAATAATAATAATAACAACAACAACAATAAATTATATGGCACAACATGAGAAGGCATCAGTTGGTTACCTTGTTGCCCAAGAACTGTGCTGGAAGTGACCAAAACAGGGTTTCCTTTTCAGCTGGATCACGTGGGAATGCTGTGTAACTGACTTCATTGTTTGATGGGTTAACAATGATAGTCTCTGTGACAATGTTAGAATGGTACCGGTTAGACAGCTGAAAATTGTGGGCATATGGGTCCCTCAAATCTTGCAAGAGCATCTTGACCTGTAAGCAGGAGAGAGTGAATAAGCAGGAGAGAGTGAATAACTTCGTTTCCTTCATTAATAGATAGCACAGCAACATGCCAGAAGGGAAGTGGTTTTGATATAAGAACATAACTTATTCATTACAAGGTATCCTGATCGCTGATGCATGTTTTTTGTACACTCTGAAAAGTGCTGCTCTTGGGCGAGTGTAAATTCATACGGTGCTAACATGCACTAGACATAGACTAACAGTTACAACTCACCTCGCTCCTGTAGTAAGAGCTGCTGCTGCACTGTTCAGTGACCCCGAAACAGAAGCAACGAGAGCAGCCTTCCTGGTTAGATGCTTCCAAGTTAAAATATCCTTCTTTGCACCGATTGCAATTCTTTCCTTGTACATTGCTCTGAAACAAGAGAAATATGTCAGAGTGAGGTGGCCTTATTCTCATAATGATGATCTTGCTTTAAATCTCCCTTAATTTACCTAACCTAGATACTATTTTGTTTCAATGCTTCATTTGTGGGGAGCATGTGTGCCCATTTATTGCAGTGCGCTGAAATGGTGCATGATTGCACGATGTAACCCACACCAGGAGCTGGCAAGTGGCGAGGGGAGGGCACATCATGCTTCTTTTCCTCTGCTCCTTAGAAGTGCCTTTATGGCACCATGGTGTGCACCTCCACTAGGTTTGTTAGCATAGCCGAGGAGGTGGGGGGGGGGGGGTACAAATTTTCTATGGAACAGAGAGTTTTAGGAGGTGGGCTCAGAATATGGAGGAAAGAAAGAAGTTGAATGTGGAAGCAAGTCGAGGGCTGTTTGTTTGAGCTCACATCCAATTGTGGAAAAAGCAACTACATTTGTTGAAAGAAAGAAAAAGAGTTTAGTTGACCACACTGGCGATGGCTAACACCTGAACATTGGCCAGAAAGGGGGATGGTGCAAATAAGAGAAAACAGAATTGGAGACAGCACAGAGTGGGGAGCAAAAAGGTACAGAAGGCCAATTTATAATAATTACAGGATTTACAATAGTGAATATTGGTGTAATTTAGTCAGACATTTCGTCTCCCATGCAGGAGAGGTAAAATGTCCTCCCAAGCAGTGGGCATGAATAGGTTGAGCAGACAATTAAGAGAGCCCATTGCAAGAGGTGCAAGCCGATGGGCTAATGTATCTAGTAACATTCCAGAAATTTTCACGGGCCTTAGCTTCGTTAATGGTCAGTGTCGAGATGTTTGTGAAGTGTACACACAAGTTCATCCACATCGCTGGTTTCCCCAGGCATGTATGCCTATGATAGGCATATAGCGATTACGGGAGCGAAGACTTTTTTGTTGAAAGAATGACGACCTTGCCGTTCCCTGGAGAACAACCAGCCCTTGCTTTGTGCATGTCACTGGTTGCGCACACAAAGTGCACCACTGATGAGATCCTCTGTGGATGAGATGCACAGCCTGACTTTGCTGCTTGCAAGCATATTTGATGCATAAATGGAGAGGCAATGAAAAAAAAAAATTCGACTGTAGAACCCCCTTTCCCCTCAATCAAATGTTTAGGACCACTTTGTTTAGACCACACTTTAGCGCCGCTTTCGGAGTGCAAAGTAGTGAGAAGATGTTGCCTGGCACCTTTAACAGGCAGAACATTGTGGCCCCACCCAAGATGCACCTCTACCTCATTCCAGATTACATTAACCTTAACTGTTGAGGGGGGATTAGTGCTATAATTACACACAGGGAGAAAGATGGGATGAGTGTGCGCTTAAAACATGGAGGCATTCTTGCTCCCTACCAGGCCTTTGTGACGTTGAAGAGCTTCTCATTTCTGGTACATGAACGACTCTTTGACCACACTGAGCGGAAGAAAAGCATTCTGAAAGTATGGCGACTTGCTTGTCAAGGAAACGCATAATAAGCGCTCGCTCCACACTCCCTTTTTATTTTTTATTTTGCTTTTCTCTGACTTTCATTACATAAATGAACTTGAGGAGAGCTTCCTGTTGGGCTAGTTGATACACAATGTTCAGATAGAAAACAACGTAAAAAACAGAACAAGAAAGAAAGATCTACAGAAGGCTGATGTGTGCACAGCAACATATGTCAAGGATGGGGTTACAGGACTTGGGAAGCTACGAAACAGCCACAACAAACAAGTGGTACGGGAGGCAGCTGAAAACACGACATCCATGCAGCAGCACAATCTTGAAAAGGTAAACAGAAATATAGGAATGTTAGGGGTCACTGCGCTGTTCAACAAATCACGGAATATTGAAGAGCGTGACAGTGACTGATGAAAAAGAGTTTTAAGGAGGGGAGTGGGGTGATGCATATGAGGAGGGGGGAAGAATGTGCACAAAAGGAGTCAAGAACCAAGGTGGCAAAAGATTATGATAGGGAGAGCGTCTCGTTGCTGCCCGATCCTTCGACACCTGATGGCCATGGCCAGTTGCCTAGCCGATGTTCACCTACCACCTACCACGTCACCTACCACGTCTAACACTTGCTGCTGAGAGCCCATCCTAATGAAACATCTCTTCAGTTTTCAGAACAGCCAAGTGTCGGGAGGCGTGACACTTTCAAATCTCTCAGTGCTGCTAACCCATATTTTACTGCAAACTAAGAATGCTGTAAAATTTGACAAATTCTTCCAGCACAGAAAACAGCCTTGGCTTGGGCTGTCTGCCTCATTGGTTACCAAGTGTGATCAAATAATGATATGCCTCACTTGATGGGGACTACAATAACATGATGGCAAATCCCCTCCAAACATCTTTTCAAACAAGTCGGACAGCAGGCCACCAAAAGTGAGTGAAAATCGCATGATATGATACTATTGAAAGTCTAGTGCAAAGGTTCATTATTGTATTTTATATACAGGAGAATATAACCTGCCCACAACACTGGAAGTGTGATTGAGTAATAGGTGACTTGCAATATAGCACCCACCCTCCTAACCACCGAGAGGAAATTTTGTATTGTTGCGATGCAAGTGCTTTTACCATCACCGAAACCTAGAAGATTGAGTAGTAGGTTTGGAATGGTAAAGGCGAAGCTGTTCAATGCTAAGAATATATTGTTCTGCTAGTCTGTGCACGAGAATATAGTGGTTGGAAAATATACATATCTTGCGCACGTGCAGAATATATCTGCAAAGGGCAGGCCACGATAGATTACATTGTTCACTATGTGTTTGCAGATGGTGCTACTTATATAATTGCTTGGAAAAACAACTAGCGCTAAAGACATGGCTAAACAAGAAGAGACAAAACAGTGCACTGTCTTGTTTTTGGTTGGTCCTGTTTTTAGCACTGTTTGTTTTTCCATGTCATGTACCAGTTAAATCATCAACATATATTATATCAATACATCAAGTTCTAAACAAAATTAACATCACCACTTTTAAAATAGCACAAGGATGATAGCATAAATTGATGCAAAATGGCTGCATACTTGGCAATGAAAAACTTTTGTCAAAATTTACGCAAAGTGTTGCTTCGGCAACATAAAAATATGCATTCGCGTTATGTATATATATAGGGGTAGTGGCCAGCAAAGAACACCCCCGAAAAAAATTTTTGGCTATGCCACTGACTAGATTCACGAAAAATTGGGCGGTAGGTACAGTCTCTGTCTCCCAGCAAGCATGTACAACCCTCTCGTTGAAGGTAAAAAGGTATAACAGAGCAAGCCTCAAAAGGAGATGCTCTCTCTCACTGCAAGCCATTCGTGCTACGAGTCACTCCTTTGAATTATCCGCCCATATATCATTTTCATGCTGTGCACCATGAGAAAGGCACAAAGTTGCAATGGTCACTTAAAACAATAAGCAGTAAATTTAGCTGGGGAGCAGATACTACTGCTAACTACCTTGCAAGGGCAGTTGTCCCTGGCATCACACTCTTGCCTTGTACTACCTCTGTTGTCACATCTACAAGATGGCACTGAAAGACAAAAAAAAAAAGAAGTTGTTAAATAAGGCTTCGACTAGGGCTAGTTGGTATGACATCATTCTGTTTAATGTGCTATATTGTTACACAAAGGAAAAAAAGAGACTGACAAACAATTGCACACATGTGTGCAAGTCTCTTTTTGCCCTTTGTGTAACAGTATAGCGCTGTAAACAGAACAAAGTAGTTATTCTATTGTGGTGCATTGATTCAGTGTACCATTGACAGGTTGAACATAGCAGATGAACATCTCCAAAACAAGGTCAACTAAAGAACAAATGAAAAGTGGATTTACTGTAAACAGAAGAAAATAAGCAAGTAATGAGACGAAAAACACAGACTACAAGCAACTGACAAACTGTCTTTGCATATAGTACATTCACGTGTTGACTCTCATGGACAATGTAAACAGAAAAAAGGACAACATGAAAATGATAAGGCAGCCCAAATTTCATCTGCACACACAGCTGTTTTAACTACAAAAAACATCAACACTCTGCTTTGCTTGAAGTGAAAAGGGGCTGTTATCGAGATAGTCTAACATGCTCTAGAATCAGTGCACCATTGTGCATATTCCTTAAACGTCATAACTTATTTAATAGGTAGTACAGAAGCTCCAGAGAAAATTGTGACCTGCTTGCTATGACTTACATGCAGCTGTTGCATTCCCGTCCACACATTAACTGGCTTCGTCCGTTGTGTTATTTGGCGCTTTCATTGTAATCATGTATAACCAACTCGCCCATCAACAAGTGCTCAGTGATTAATTGGTAGTGAGCCATATGCAAGCTTTGCTGAATGCTTTAAGACTGTAGGCACTACTACAGTGTCAAAAATGGGTTCCACCTACCCATTAAAACCTTTTAAAGACAGCTTATCTTGTGACATGTACTATTTGTGCATTTCATAAACCTATTGGAATCACAGAGAACAAGTCAGCAATTCTATTCATTGCTCTTTGCTTTCATCATATGTGTATTCATTGCTCTTTGCTTTACCCATGAGCACTGAATTACTGTACATTTGAATATTACTGTGAACCAAATTCACCCATCCATGTATACTAGTTCAGTTACCATCAGTACGGTGAGAAAGCTTACCCAGGACAGCCTCACAATCACTCGGGGTGCCTCCAGTAGCGTCACCAATAAAACCAGGTAGGCATTCTTCACAATATTCACCCTGCGTGTTGTGTTGGCAGTTCTGAAACAATGGAAGAAAAAAGTGCAGGGCAGAAAAACGTCAACTACTCAACTGCTGAATGGCCATACAGAGTCACACACAAAAGCAGTCCAATCTGCAGTGTGCACTCACACTACAGGCTCCAGTCTCTGGGTCACAGTCACTGGAATGACCATTGCAGAAGCAGGGCACACATAATCCCAAGTAGAGGCCGGCACCCGAGCGTGTGTAGCCAGCATCGCAATCCTCACACGAAAGCCCCTTGTAGCCAATGGGGCAGCGACAGTGCTCCACAGCATGAGCCAGAGCCTGGCCAGTGGGATACTCGACGGCTATGTCAAGCGATGCCTCCACAAGGCTGCAAAGCAATCAAAGAAGTGCACTTCCCTTAAATGCCTTCGTTATTCTACGAGGAAACAATGGTTACATTAGCGAAAGCAATAGGAGGATACACAAAGTAGCAGTTTGCAAGCAGGGTTGCAGAAGGTCTAGAAATTTCACATAGTATAAATTTCTTTTCTCAGCAAGAAAACCTAGCCAAGGGCATACACTAATCACTTTGTGGTATCACCCACAATTCTGCACCTTTCTTTAATGAAGCTGCTGCTATATATGGGCAAGCATTCTCAACCACAACCCATATAAAAACAAGCACAGGGACCAGATGAAAGCAGCAGTTGTCTTCTGACTGGCCTTATAAGCCTTGTTGATCTGTACTTTGACTCTCCAAATGAAAGATAGTGGGTGCACTATGTTCCACTGTGTATGTGTACAGCTTTCACTTTTGTGCTTTTATCAAGATTTTGCTTCAACTACTAAATGTAAAAGGTTACTAGCAGCTGAGAGGCTGTGCTTCTTCATTCGTTCATGCTTAAGCTGTGGGGAATACAGGTATCCCTTGGCATCTATTGAATATTAGTGGCATTCTCTGAGGCAAAGAAATCTGCAAACCCTTGACATAGTGGTGAAAAAAATATCCTATTTGGCATTTTCAGTCTTCTGAGCTTCACATGGCTGGTGTTGTGTCATCCCAGACCACTGGCCTCAAACAATAGCTTCTTGAACACTTGTCACCACATTATTCACACCACAAAGCCTATCCATTGTCCACAAAACTTGCATTTTTGAAGAGCATTATCACAAGGAAAATAAATACATCGACCAGTATGTTGCAAAATAAGAGAGAGATAAAGTTTAATAATAACTAAAGACGTTAGCCTAGCGTGTGCAGAATGTTAAGTGTAGTGCCAGAGCTAGTTTGCACTTTATCCCTCTAACGTGGCTAAAATAGCTAAACTTGCAGCTGCTTCCACACACACATGCACAAAGAAAGAACAGTTTAATGCAGTATTTAAGCAGAGGCACTACCTCAGACCCTGTTATCACCACCTACAGCAGGAATGTGTGTAATACTGTCGACAGTTACCTGGCAGTGTCTGTCTCTTCACTGAGTGTTGCTTTTACAAGTATGGAGCTCAAGTCAGCAAGCACCATTAGGAAATGCTCTCTGGTTGCAGGTAAGCCATCAGCTCTGATCCACGAGGTCTGAAAGCAGATAAAATAATAGTTGAGCACTGACAACCATGCGGCTCTAAGTGAATGACTGCAAGTCTTACAAAAAGCAGCTACGTTAATGTGCAATTGTTCAACTCTAATAAACATGCTAAATGAGCTCGCAGCGCGTAAAGCAAGCCTGTTGCTTCACAAGTGTGTTTATGTTCAAGATTATTCCCAAGTTAAAATCCATGGTTTATGCAGTCATGCGGTGTGCCACCACCACGCACCGCCACCATATATCACCACCAGCCCGGCATGAATCTCTCTGGAATTGTATCCCTTGGAATGCAGAAAGCAGACCACTAGCTGTGCTTCCACCACTTCTCCCAATGGGTGCTGCCTATTTTGTTTTGATGCCCTAAGCATGTTCACGGCAAATATAACTTCTATATTCCATGAAAATGAGAGAAAAGCACTCATTTTGATGGCTATCATGTACACAGGCTTCAAATTTACGATACTGATAGTACAAAATTTATGAATGCTCCTCGTATAGTAAGAACATGCCTAATAAATTCGCATTTTCCCACGTTCTGCTTCTTGCAGGGCCTGCTTATAAGTAGCAATGCAGTTAACATGTGTGATTTGAAAATGTAGCTTACCTCATACATTGGAATGGACACTGTTTGTGGAAACCTGAGTTTTAGCCTTTCAGGGTGCCTGTAGATGAGTATGATCTTGTTTCCCTGATAAAGAACACAGTATAGAATCAGCAAATAAAGTTGATGATAATAGCCATTCAGAGTGTAATAAGTGTCAAGACAGGAGAAGCCTTACCGTGATCTGGACATCGGGACTTCTGCTTTGCCTGTCAGTGCCACCACTCCTTATTGTGTAGTTTAAAAATCCTCCATAAGATGTAACCTGTAAAGAAAAATAGCATAAAAATGCAAAAGGTCAAATCTATACCATAAGTAGAGAGGATTTTAGGACCATACCAACTTCCAAGGTTGTTAATATTGATTTCTCAAAGTTATAAAATGTATGTAGAGCTACACATGCACCAACAGAACCAACCCCCACCTCCAAAACCAAATACGCCCCAGAGACAAATGGTGCAATCAACCATACCACTAGTGTTTTCAAGAAAAATAATCTCTTTTCATGTATGTATATTTTCATGATGTAGTTATTAGTTGCAAGTAGTGCATGCATGTGCCTTCCTTCTGTCTCCGTTGGTGCTTTTTTTCCTCTACCATGAATGCACACCAATTTCCTCAGATTTCAGTCCTTTTACAATGAAAACAGCTAAAAGATCTGCTGATTACTTGTCTGAGCATGCCTTCTCACTGCAATGGCAAAAACAAAAAATGTTGTGTCCAGTCAACCACATAGGTGCCTGTAGTCATGGCGCATTGATTCTTATCTTCATATGGTTTCAAAGAGGATTCAGATCACCCAATATTTTAACACTGCATACAAAGAACTTTGGCTGGTAAATTTTACAAACTTGTAGCATCCCAAAAATAATAAGAAATGTAATGCTATTATTCTATAGCACCTGCACCTTGACTAGTTGTATTTACACAGTTATTTTGATGCTTGGACGTAACAGAGTGCAGAAATGCATAAATGCTAATGCCATACACCAAGGACATTTATATTCTAAGCAAATGAACATCGCACACACATAGTTTTAGTTAAAGTACAGTCGCACGCAATATGATCTGCAACACGGTGCCCTAGGTTAGAGGTGCCCAGAGACTACACGGCGGCATTGACATATGGAAAATTGTTTTCATAAATACCTGTAATTGGAATGGTGTGTAGTTCTCTAATTTTTCATTTGTCAGCGCCGACATAAAGTCGTGGGGCCCCTTCAACCACGGGCACCATGCTACAGTGCATATTGAATGCAACTGTACATTTTATTAAATGGTGGTTGATGTTTTATGGCACAAAGGCATCGGAGGCCACACAGCCCCATGACTAATGCTTTTGTGATATGCACAGGCTGAGAGCCGAGACCTATATTATGAGATTCATTGAACTGCATTGTTTAGAAAGGTGATATGCACGACTGTGTAAGGCATAAAATTTCACTGTTGCTTATGGTCGATAAAACAGTAAAAAAGGCTTAAAATTGCATAAACATAAGCCTTAATAAGAGCATTGAAATGTATGGTTTCCCTAAGAACATCAATGAGACAGATAGTTACAAGACCCTCATAAAATGGTTCTTGTTGCAGCAAGAACCACGAGGTTTTGTTCATGCACTTAAAACCTTAAGACCATCCTGAAAGCTGAGGGTGGGCTGGAACGTCTTTGATAATGTATGTGCTTTACGAAGTCAATTTCTGTTAAATATTTGAGCATTCTTAAAAATAAACATTGCAACACAGGCTAAAAATAAGGAGCGATGTGCAGGTAGGTTGTAGTATATACGCAATTCCTTAAAACAATGTCATTTCTTTTGGTAAAAATGAGAATATTCAATTAGAACATGCCATACACTTAGTCTGTCACCATACTTCGCACATGTTGGCAGTGATTTGTTGTTTAGTAGGTATAAATGAGTTCCATGCGTGTGCCCTATTCCAAGTCTGCACAGCGTAACTTCTGCGATTGTTGGACGTTTTTGTACAAAGCACTTCCTTGTGTATGGCTGTACTATATTGTGATGCAGCGGTTATCACGACGTTTATTACGTGCTTATAATGCGTTTATTAGATGCAGTGAACCGGCCACGCCCACAGTACAAATCACACTCAGGAGCAAGCAACACAAGCGATATGAAGAACAACCCCATGTGAACCCCACGTGATAATTATCATGTACAGGTGACAAAAAATAGCTCAATAAATGCTCACACTAATGTCCTCCCGTGTGAGAGGTACCATGCTGGACGTAATTCAAAGGGGCGGAGAACGCGTCATGAAAGGCTTCATACGGGAAACATGGACGGCCTCAGCAGTGCGGCAGCGGCAGTCATTTGGAACAATAACAGGTGCCACGCAATAGTTAACTTGAGAGGCCTGCTCTAAGACTTCGTAGGGGCTGATGAATCGAACCTGAAACTTGTCACACAAGCCAGGAGTATGAACTGGTGTCCAGAGTAGCACTTCCTCACCAGGGCGGAAGCACACGATACGATGAGAGGCATCATAATGCTGCTTGTGGTCCTGTTGCCATGCTTCGGTGAAAATGTGGGCGAGCTGACGACAACACAGAATGCGGGACACGCACTCTTCACAGGAGGATGGACATCGATTGACAGTTGGCACGAAGAAAGAGACATCAAGACAGGAAGAGGGTGAACCACCATAGACAAGGTAGAATAGCGAGTACCTGGTTGTGCATTGAACGGCAGTATTATATGCAAAAGTCACGAATGGCAAAATTGCGTACCAGTTTATGTGACCTGGTTCGATGTACATGGCTATCATATCGGGCAGTGTGCGATGAAATCACTCTATTAGGCCGTTGGTTTGCGGATGGTAACTGGAGGTTAGTCTTGTGGGTGGTTCCGGAGGGCCCCGAGTACTTTGTCTACGAGTTGCGAGAGGAATGCTTTTCCACAGTTGCTCAGGATGATGTGAGGAGCACCGCGACGCAGTATTAAGGCTTGAAGTATGAATGCAGCAACTTCAGAGGCTGAGGCATAACTCACACATGCTGTTTCGGCGTAGCGTGTCAAGTGGTCAACGGCTGTCACATTCCATCATTTAACGGTGAGAGTCACAGGAAGAGGACCATGTACAGGTCAATGCCAATGAGTTCAAATGGTTGCGACGAACACGGAACCGGTTACAGTTGTCTGCTTGGAGCTAATTACAGAGCTTTCGATGCTGACATAGGGCACAGGAAGCGACATCCCTCGCTACACTGGCGGACAAGCCAGGCCAGTAGAAGCGACCTTTGATGTGGTCATAGGGTTTCTGGAAACCAAGGTGACCAGCTGTCATGTCGTCGTGAGAAGCCTGCTGGACATGAGCATGTAGAGAGTGTGGCAGGACAGGAACCCTGCGTTGACCGTCAGGATGATAGACATGGCAGCACGGAACATAGTTGCCAATCTTAAATTGTGTCAGCTGTCGACGAAGGCGGGCGTTAAGCGGGCGCGAAGCTCCTTGAAGGTGGTCTATGATGCACTGACAGTAAGAGTCAGCAAGTTGGTGAGATTGGAATAATCTGTTGAGTGGAGGCGTCTTGTCTAAAGTGGCCAACAAGAAAGCATGTGAAGAGGAATCGTGCGAAAGCTTGTCACGGAAGGTAGTTGGAGGCCCATTGCATGGTGTCATAGGAAGCGGACAGCAAGAAAGCGAATCTGCATCCTGATGCTTTTTACCGCACTTGTAGGTAATAGTAAAGTCGTATTCTTGCAGACGAAAAATCCACCAACCAAGTCGTCCAAACAAGTTCTTCAGCGTCGAAAGCCAGCATAATGCATGACGGTCTGTAACGATAGTAAAATGGCGGCCGCGAAGATAAGGTCAAAACTTCTGCACAGACCAAACAATAGCTAGGCATTCCTGCTCCATGATGGTGTAATTCTTTTCGGCATTTGTCAGAACGCAACTTGTGTACGCGACAACCCTTTTACCTAAAGAGTCGTCTCACTGTAGGAGAATGCCACCAATGCCGTGACCATTAGCATTCGTATACAGGAGGGTAGGAGCAGCTTCATCAAAATGGTGAAGTACTAGTTCAGATGTGAGAGCGCGCTTCAGATGGGTGAATGCTGATTCACATTCGAGAGACTACGCAAAGGTAACACTAGAACCCAGTAACTTGTGCAGAGGTGACGCTATTGAGGTGAAGTCTCGTATGAATCGGTGAAAATAGGAAGCATGGCCTTGGAAACTATGCAAATCTGGTCTTTTCAGGACGAGAAAAGTGCCGAACTGCTGAAACCTTGTCAGGATCAGGACAAATGCTGCTTTTGCTCACAATGTGACCTAACACCTTGATTGTTTTGCTTGCAAAATGGCATTTCTTGGTGTTTAGCTGAAGTCCAGCATTGGCAGGGCATGTGAGAACTTTGTCCAGACATTTCAGGTGCCGAGAAAACTGGTTGACGAGAAAACAACAATATCATCCGGATAGCACAAGCAAGTCTTCTACTTCAGGCCAAGAAGAACAGTGCCAATCATGCGCTTGAATGTTGCAGGCTTTGCAGAGGCCGAATGGCACGACATTAAATTCGCCCATCTGGTGTTGAAAACGCCGTTTTCGCTGTATCGTCTTCATGCACTGGTATCTGCCAGTAGCCGGAACGGAGATCGAGACCTGAGAAGTACTCGACACCCTGCAGGGAATTCAAGGCATCGTCTATTCGTGGCATAGGGTATACATCCTTACGGGTGATCTTGTCAAGTGCTCGGTAGTCGACACAAAATCAAACAGAGTCATCTTTTAATTGCGAACGAAAACAAAAACAATAGCAGATGACCAATGGCTAACAGAGGGGCATATTATGTTCCGTTGGAGCATGTTGGTGACGTTCTCGTCAATGACTTTCCTCAAAGCTAGCGATACGCGATACGGTCAACGGTGCATGATGGATCTACCATCTGTCTCTATCTGATGCATCGTAATCGAAGTCTTTCCCAACGAAGTGGAATGCACATCAAACTGCATGCACATCATGTTTTTGGAGCAAAGCAAGCAACTGTCATGACTGTGAAGGTGTCAGGTAGGAACTGATGGCAGCTGCAAGAGCAGAAGGAGATGCAGTCCGTCCAATAGAAGGAACTTCAGAGGAAGCTGCTTTAAAGGAAACAACAGAGATAGACTCCGATTCAGTGGCGCAAGCCAATGTGGTGCCTTTAGGTATGAGAATCTTTTCGGATGTCGGGTTTGTAGCGTAGAGAAGTGCAGAGCCATTATCAAACCGTACCAGCCCTGATGCAAAGGCTATCCCTCTTGCGAGACAGTGTGCAGATGGTAGTACGAGCACGTCGCCGCGGGCAATGATGTCAGACGTGATAGTAACAATTCTCTGATGGCGAGGAGGTAGTGCGGTATCTTCTGCAGCAATCAAGTAAAGTGGTGCGTCATTTGCATGAAGTGAATAGATCATGTAGGTCATGTGGAGAACGCGTTGCCAGCAGCAGATGGAGGCAGAGGCTGTAGGAAAAAAATTCCATCCTAATATGAGTTGCTGGGCACAAAAACTTAGCACTTCAAATTGTACGTAATGCAGAAATCCATCGATGGAAATACGAGCAGTGCACATGGCGGTAGGTCGAATGGCGGCCCTTTGAGCAGCGAGTAGTGTAGGTCCATCACAGGGGGTCGTAATTTTCCGGAGTCGCAAACACAATTCACGGTGAATAACTGAAACACTAGCACCAGCATCTATCAAAGCTTCCACTTGTACACCTTCTACTAGAACCAATATTTATTGCATGGACACGATAGAGGAATTTCTGTCCTATAGTTCAATGCAGCTTTTCATCCAAAAGCTGCATAATTTAGTTTTCTAAACGACGTTTGGCGAATTGAGAAGCAGGTCTAAGTGGGGATGTAAAGCAATGAAGGGGTGACAACAAGCGGCACCTTTCAGGACAGTACATCGGAGCCGTCTCGAATGCTACAGTAGGTGATGGAGAGCGGCCGCATGCTGGAGCATAAGGACGGCATTGGTCATGTAGGCTCCCTAACGTTGGAAAATAGCTCCGGGCAAAAAGTCATCCCGTTCGTATACATCATATCCATGACGCTCCTCTTGCTGGGGCTTGCACCAAGAACGTGCTATGTGGCCACAATAGCCGCAGTAATAGCAGATGAGATGAGGAGGACACCACTGAGGATAGCTGGGTTGGGTAGGTGCACTGGTAGTCATGGAAGCTATGCGGGCTAGCGTTGGTTTTGTAGGCATCAGCGGAGTGATGACTGGAGAAACTGCGGCTACTTGTGCGTATGTTGGTGGGGCCCTAGGGGTCAGAGGGTGCATGTATGCTGCAACAGCCACAGACGCCAATTCCTGCTTGACAACGTCTCACAGATTGCTATCCGAGGCATGAGGAGGCATGGGCCCTGCAGCGAAGCCAAGATACCATAGTAGTTCTCAAATTATTGCATGGATCATTGCTCGTAATGTGGGGTTGTCGGTGGTAGTGTTTGCAGTGGTGTCTGGCTGTAACCATACCGGTTCGAGTGTGTCAAGGCGCTGGCAAGTAGTGACGATACCGGCGACGGTAGCGGGGTTCTTGATGGCTAACGCAATGAAAGCAATAGCTCCAATGCCTTTGAGGATGTGGCGAACCCTGTCCGATTCGGTCATGGCCAGGTTCACATGTCAACAAAGAGCAAGCACATCCTCGATGTACGACGTATAAGATCCCCCGAGTTTTTCTTGGGAGTTTCAAGCGTCTTTTTTTGCGAGGGCAGAACGAACCGCTGGTGTGCCGAAGATTTGTCAGAGATGCTATTTGAAAGTGCCTGAGTTCGTGAAATCAACCTCATGGTTGAAAAACCAAGTCTTCGCTACTCCTGTGAGATAAAAGGCAACGTGACATAGCTTGGATGCATCGTCCCAACGGTTAGCCGAGCTCACTTGGTCGTAGTTGTCCAGCCAATCCTCGACATCTTCACCAAGAAGTCCTGCAAACAGATGGGGGTCACGCTGGTGCCCACAGACAAGCCAATACGGAGAGGCTGGGGTAGTCGAGGCCGAGGTGGTTGATGTAGAAGTGCCTGTCGATTCATCCTGCGACAAGCTGGTGGACAGGTGGCACAATCAGCGACCTAATCGAAGCTCCAGGAGGTTGAGCGAGGAGTCAGAGGACGGAGGACCGAAGAGCATACTCCAACACTTGTGACGCAGCAGTTGTCACGACGTTTGTTACGTGCCGTAGATTCAGTGAACCGACCACGCCAAAAGCACCGATCACACTCAAAAGAAAGCCCCACAAGCGATGATGAAGAAGATCCCCATATAAACCCCACATGATGATGATCATGTACAGATGACAAAGAATAGCTTAATAAATGCCCACAATATATATATATATCCCACATCTTCGCATTACGCATGTGATGCTCCACCAGTTGAGCTCTACTTACCTGTGACAAGTTGCTTTTTCATTAATTTATCACTTCTTTAATTCAATTAGTAAATACAAGTAATTTCCCCTGCGTTGTCCTTGCTGTATTTGTTTGTTGACTTCTAATGATATATATATATATATATATATATATATATATATATATATATATATATATATATATATATATATATATATATATATATATATATATATATATGTAATTTTTTTTAAAGGATTGTTTGCCTATTTCAGGCATTTTGAATCCATCCGTCCGCATTGCCAACCGGCCAGCCATACAGTGGGTCCATACTTGATAAAGTGACCATGGTGGGTCCATACTTGATAAAGTATGACCGCTTGGATGTACTTAATATTCACTTATGTACCATCAAAGACTCACCTTGTCACCCAAGAATCTCTGGGGAAGTTGCCAGTAGTAGGACTGACGAGGGTGTGATGTGAAGTCCTGATAAACCAGCTCCTTGCTCCTGGGATCCAGTTTCAGTCCCCGGTCAATTGTGGCAGCTCTGTCTAAAGTTGTCAGATGGACACCCTCAGTGCTAGTCGAGAACCTCAACACCTCCTGAAAAGCAGAGGTTGCATGTTGTTGCTTCATTTTGCAATTTTAACTTTCACTCAAAGTTACAAATTTTTAACTTTGGAAGAATTTCAACTTCCACTGCAAACAGCTTCCCATAGCTGAGTTAGAGAGAACACCATGATAGGCACTAGGACGCCTTTCACTGAGAATTAATGAACTGAAGGATTTTTATTCGCTCCGTTTCAAAATGCTTCACTATAAACATAAAATGATCTCATGAACTGTGTTCAAGAACCAGCGTAGTTCTTTTTGCTCGTCCATTCCAGGAATACATCACAGAAAACTTATACAAGGATGCTAAAATATTAAAGACTTTCAAGAGATTCAGCTCAAAGCACAGTAACACATACACTAATACCAAGTGTTCTCAAACAATGAGTAGATAATAGCATGATTCGTGAAACTTCATCAGTTTCGAAATAATATGATGCAAAAATGAGTGTACCTGCTCTCTGTGGTAGAAGCTACTGGAACAGGACTTCGTGATGCCCATGCAGAAGCATTCCACACAGCCAAGAGGAGAACTTGGGTGAAGGTGGAAGGAGTTTGCCTTGCATTGGTCACATGAGGCTCCTGTAACGAGGGGCTAAGAAAAGATGGACGGTACATGTAGGACACACAGCAATCAAACTGAACAGTATGACTCAGATTGGAAACGCAACATCACTCTGCGATTTTAATTATTTGTGCACCAAAGGAAGACAGGATAAACTGGTGGAGTTGATGACCCAAAGTACTGACCTACAATAAATTTTGCCAAGGTGTGTACGCTTCATGAGCACTGGCTCAGATTTTGGTCTTCAGTGTTACAAGAATTATTGTCTGCTGCTTGATACCTTCCAGAAACTGATCAAGCTGGTGTCTATGCAGGTATTGATTGCACAACTAGGACAAGACAGCTACGCCACAGCAACAAGAGCGACACCTCCTGGTAAGTGTCTGGCTATAACAGTACTCTGTTCCCGGGACCTGGACTTAACTGCGGGCAGGCCAGGCACATGTGCTACCCGAGCAGTGGCTGAGATTTTGGTTTTCGCTGTTGCAGGTATGTATCATATATCTTGAGACTGATTATCTTAATATCTGGGCTGCTCTGCATTGTGTGTAAATGGTGACAGTGAAGGAAGTTGATAAAATGCTGGAAGAACTAAGCAGTAAATTTATATGGTGGTGACAGTCAAGGAAGTTGCTAAAATGCTGGCAGAACTAAGCGGTACATTTGACACATTCAGCTAGATAGCAACAACAGTAACTCTTGCTGTTCGCTGATACAGTGCAATGTGCAGAGGTGGCACAAAAATATTGACACTCTTTGCTTCTTCCTAGCCACTTTTTCTTTTCAATTCGATTTCACGGCTGTTTCTGAGACTTGGTTGAAACCAGATAAAATTCAGAATATCTCAGGCTATTTATTCTTTTCTATGCCTTGGCAGTCTTGTGCTTGAAGTGTTGGTTTTTCATAAAATGCAATATCAAATGTCTCTTCGTCCCTCAAGTGTGCTACTCTTATCTACATGACTTTCACTTTCTTGCAGTAAAATCGACCACCGTAGCCATTGTTGTCATCTATCCTGCCCTGAACAACATATGCAAAATTTTATGTGCTGTTTTGAAGCATTCGGAAAAATATCTGAGAAGCATTAATTCCTTTTTGTAACAATGGCTCTGTCATAAAGTTAAGATACCATCATGTGTTCATTGACAAGATTCGTTAGAACTGGGATGACAGTTCAAACACATTAGTAAAAGTACCTATTCAACCATTACTTTGCATGCCTGTGTCTTCGACTTCTGGCTTATCCACTACCTGACATCGTTCTGGCCACCTCGATAACCTCATCATTTCGAACATTAACGCTCGCAGTATTATTAAAACTTCCAGACTTATTGTCTCTTATTTCTATTTATTCCCCTCATGTTATAGGCATCGCTGAGTCATGACTACATAGTAGTATTTATGACTGCGAGTTTCCTCCACCCGGTTTTATTGCCATGTGCTTAGACAGGATCCACGGCACTGGCGGCGGCATCATACTGCTTATCCGTTCGGATCTTCGTTTCTCAGTTTTGCCCTTGCCTCCGGATACATAAACCGTGCGGTGTAAAATTTTCTTGAATAATCAGTGTATTGTAATTAGAGTTTTCATGTACGTTCTTTATTTTGAAAAAGCCTCGGCGCAAGCACATACACGCAGTCTGCATTCCACCCCGCTGCACCACACGTGGCTTGCTCCGCCGATTGCTTCACTCAATCAATTCATTCTCGCGCGCTCCTCACATGCTGACTGCGCGCACACACCCCTTCTATGTTCTCACTCCCCGCCACGCACCGTTGCCTATCGTCCCATGCCTGCTACTCTACACAGTTGCCTACCGTCTCATGCCTGCGATTCTACACCACCTGGCATCGGCCCAATACCCTCCCAGAGTTATATACTGTCTGCCTGGTTCTACCCTTGAAAGTTGATGTCCTTCATGCTATTGCAAATTTCATGAGCCTGACTAACATTGCTTCATCACGATTTATTTGCATGGGTGATTTCAATGCTCCTGGCATTCACTGGCCATCACTAAATACAACAGGTCATGATAAAGCAATTTGTATGGAATTAATCGATATTTCCTTGTCCTTTGAGCTCACTCAATTTCTTTCTAGTGACACTAGGTTAAATTTATCCTCGACTTCACTATCTTAAGCGCTGATCTAGTGAAAAATGACTTCTCTTGCAAAGTAATTGATGGACTCTCAGATCGTAAAGGTGTCTTGTTTTCACTCTATTCTCCAACCTCCAAATCACCCTATACGTTTACTAGTTTCCCTGACTTAACTCATGCGGATGACAATTCTATTATTGATCTCTTAGCTGATCATTTCAATACGTTTTGCTCTCTGTCAGACAGACAGGATGTATATTGTCTTGTTCATTACTTTGAGGATCTTGTCAAGTCATGTATCCAACAATTTGTGCCCATTAAAACTAAGAAAAGTAATGCTAATTTTCCCTGGATGACTCGCGACATCTTGCATTTATCTCATCGAGTCTGCAGGCTTAGGCATTCTAAACAAACCAATGATTTCATAACCCAGAACAGGTTTCACAAAGCAAAAAATAAACTTAATTTGAAAATGCAAATAGCTAAAGATTTCTTTTTTCGCATTCAATTGCCCCGTCTGTTAAGAACTAACCTTCATAAATTCTGGTCTTCTATTTTGCCTCACAATGCTTCACCCACTTCATTCAAAATTGATAATGACATCACCAGTGATATGTCAGTAATATTGGATGCTTTCAACAAATATTTTCAGCCCATATTTGTACCCGATAACAACTCCGTTCCTTCTCTCGCCAATATAATTTGTTCTGAAGCAATCACTGACACCGACATAAACAATGAAGGCATTCTTAACCTTATATTAAACTTGGATACCAAGAAATGCACCAGTCTGGATGGGATACACAATGCATTCTTGGTTTGCTATTTCTTGTGGTTATCAAGATATCTGACGGTCATATACAACAAATCTTCATTGTCTGCCACTGTTCCTTTCTCATGGAAGTTAGCTAATTAAGTGCTTCCTCTTTATAAATCCAGTGATAAACAGTCTTTATCGAACTGCAGACTGATTTCAACATCACAGTCATGCAAAATCTTAGAACATATCATTCATAAATGCATAGTGCTTTTTCTGGAATCGCATAATGTGCTATCTAACATACAGCATGGGCTTAGGTGCAGTTTTAGTACAACAACGCAGTTAGTTGAGTTTACGCATGACATTTTCCTTAACCTTGATTTTGGCAACCAGGTTGACGCTATCTTTATAGACTTCTCTAAAGCATTTGACACATGACATTTTCCTTAACCTTGATTTTGGCAACCAGGTTGATGCTACCTTTATAGACTTCTCTAAAGCATTTGACACAGTATTACATTCTAAACTCCTTGCCAAGCTTAATGCTGTACTAAATAATACTTAACTGGTTAACTGGATTTCAAAGTTCCTTTCACTTACCAGTTCGTTCCAGTTACCAGTTCGTTTCTTATAACTCGACCGACTCTACTGCTATTGATGTGACATCTGCAGTGCCCCAGGGCTCCGTTCTTGAGCCACTGCTTCTTTAAATTTACATAACTGTTTTGCCCGTAAACTTCTCTTCTAACATCCATCTTTATGCCAATTATTGTGTTTTATATGAAGTTACTAACTCTTCTGATGATCATTACCGCCTCCAAGAGTCATTTGCTAGGTTTTGCACTTGGTGCAGCACCTGGCAAATGAACATCAACTTTGATAAAACCGTTCTTATGTCCTTCTGTAAAAAATCTTCTCATTCTTTTTTCATTACGCCTTGAATAAGTGCACTGTGTGTAAGGTATCCGAGTATAAATATATCGGTGTCACTTTTATGCATAACATGTCATGGTCTGATCACATTGATTACATTTGCAACAAAGCACTGAAAAAATTAGGTTACCTATGTCGTACACTATCCAACTCATCAAAAGATACGAAGTTACTGTCATATAAATCGCTAATCTGTCCTGTTGTTGACTACACATCTATTGTTTGGAACCCTTATTAGCAGTGTGAGATTAACAGGCTAGAAGAAACTCAGAAAAAAGCCGTAAGATTTATATGTCACCATTATGATCGTGACTTTTCACCCTCTTCTGCACTCTGTTCCTTGAATTTAACTTTGCTCTATTCACGTCGCCACATAGCATCATTAGATTTCTTGCACAGCATCGTCAATTCTTCTGTTAGACTTTCAAAAAACAACTATACTAACCTCACGCCAGAGTTATCATTGAGATGGCATCACAACTTGAACTTTATGCCCTTCTTAGCATGCACTAATATGTTTAAATGCAGCTTTTTTACTCGTTCCATGCTCACCCCAAAGTTTTGTATCTCCCATCCAAGATGAATGGTCCTAGCACATCACGCTAATCGTTGTATCATACTTTTCTGTGTATAATGTTTCTCTGTTCTCTCACTCCTGCTATAGTGCTTGTTAAACGCTGCAGTATGTACAAATAAAATAAAATAAAAAGCAAAAATGTACAATCTGCGTTATCTCATACTCAAATTATGTGACCTCTAATAAAGCCCTCGTTTCTCAATACCAAATCATGCCTCTACACCTGCTAACAAATTACAAAATTACAATGATAGTGTATAACTATATAATTAGCAACATCCCACTTAACCGTTAAGTTTTTATGCCTTCCCATATCAAAACAAGAGGCTAGGATTGTAGTAAGTTCTTGAAGCCACTAGTAAAAAATGTGTAAAGAAAGAGACTGCTTTCTAGTGTAAGTTGTTTTTTATGGAACAATCTTTAGGTTCCGCTAAAAACAAAATCTTGTTTTGTGATACTTAAACATCCATTTCTTAATACCAAGAACTGTGTTAGTTGTTGAAACTCCTTTGTTTTGTATCCTAATCTGATATGTTGCTAATCTGATGTATAAAGGTGTCTCACCATTATACATCAGATGTTTGTTTATACATCAGAACATATGTTTATCGCATACCATTGTCGTGTGGTAGAGTGTACATCAGACAGACAGGACACTGTGTCAATGTTTGCTTAAAAGAACATGAAATGTCTGCGACGTCAGGTGGAGGGGCAAACTCACTCGCTCCCTGCCGAAGTTGCTCTTGCCATCCTGTTTATGAAGACACCTAGTTACTGATAGGGGAGCCACGAAATGCGAGAAGGAAGTCATTCAAGCTTACCAAATCCAAAAACACGGTCACAATCAGTGCGTGAGCGCACCCTCCGTATTGCTGTCTTGGAAAGAACTGGCTTTTTGGAAAAATGCCGCCTTTAGAATGTGTCATTCACCATTGATCTTTAAGGTTTCTATGTTTTTTGACTGCCTTGGTTTGTATGGTGCATGCACTTGTTGATTTTTTCTTTTCGAACCAAGAGTTTCATTAAACTCTGTTGCTAGTCCCAGTGTGTGTGGTTGTCTTTTTCTCTCTTCTTGTGCATGCATCTTCGAAGGCTGGGTTTCAACATGTGTTTGTTTAGAATACAACATCCCAAGTTACGCACATGATCTGGCGAATAACAACCAAGACAGGTGGTATGGGGGAAGTGGACATGCTTCGTCTTGTCCAAGCCTTTGTTGTGTCTCGAGTAACTTACGCCATTTCATACGCACTACTTAAGTGCCAGAATTCCAGAAAATAAACACAATGATCAGAATGCATATAAGCAGGTGATGGGCCTGAAGTCCACAGAATGCCTACGACTGGGAGTGCACAACAAGGGCCAAGGAGCTGATCCAAGCACATTTATCCAGCCAGTGAACAAGGTTGGTGGTTACGGAAGCGAGGAGGTCCATTCTCTTATGCCTGGTGCTCTCTGCCCCGCTCAGCCATCTGCTGCCTCAGACTGTAAGCTTACCCCATGCTATCTAGAGCAACATCATACATCCCCAACCTCACAACACACACACAGTGCACCACGCACAGCGAAGGCAGGCCCAGGCCTCGGCCATACACAAGCAATACAGGAGTCAACCCTTACAGCCTACATGGATGCGGGTTATTACCCCAGACGTGCAGCCACAACAGGCACTGTAATCGTCAACAAAGAACATCAGCATTTCACTCCCCCGAAACAATCCCCTCTCTAAGCCGAGGAAGCGGCCATAGCCCCTCGTGCTCTCCCAAACAGTGGTTGAAGTCATAGTGACCGACTCTCAACAGGCATGTTGCAGCTTCGCTAGCGGCAGAATTCATGCCAATAAGCTCAAAATCATCAGTCAAAAGCCGCCTATGAGATGATCTGGGTGCCAGCTCATCATGCCATTCCTGGCAACGAGGTCGCCAAACACATGGCTCGAGATTTGACCCACCGAGCTGATGTCGAGGAATTTGAACCCGAGCGTATGCACCTTCTAGTCTTATACCAAGATATCACACATTACAAGCTAGCCCGCAGAACATATGCACCCCCACACAAGTCACTACCTAGAGAGCATGAGCGATTCCTCCGAGCTCTACAAGTTATTACAAAACCCCACCCAACCAGAAATCGCCTAATAGCCCCTACACATAGCCGCTTCTGCACAGAAACCGGGTCCCTAGAGGGTTGCAAACAGGCACCATTACATCCTCCGAACCTTTACCAAACCAATGAGCTTTGGGAGAGAGCCTTGGCCAGCTCCGACCTCGAGGATCAGTAATGGCTGATTGCAGGGGCCCAGGACCCGGCCCGAGCTCAAGGCATTCTGGAATGAGGACGCCTCTCCAAAGCTTCATTTATGCAATAAACATGTTTATTCTCTCTCTCTCCTTAGGCTATTATAAGGCACTGGCCCAATGTAGTGCTTACCATGCCACAAGGAGACTCAAGTACATCTAGTTTATTGTGTGCTTAACGAACTTATCATTGTGCTTAACAGCTTTTAACAATGCAACACAGGACTCAGAAAGAGAATCACAGGACTTGCAGTTTTCTTTTGCTGCATCCTGTGTTGTACTGTTTAAAGTTGTTTAACAACGTGTATCAACCAGCCCAAATAAACTCGCCGTTATCCTTGTGATTGTGGCATTCTATACCCAACAGGTCTTTTTTCAAGCCTGTAAGCTTACAAAGCTGGTTCAGCTTGTTAGAAGCAAAAATACAGCTTCCACTTCGGTGCAATGTGTAAAAAGCTTTAGATTCTGGAAAAGTTGGTCAAAAACGGGTATAGGGCGCACACCGAACAGTTGACACAGACTTAAGACTCAGATAGGAGTTTATTAGCATCCACCTGAGCCCAGAACGTAAAATATGGCTCCCGGTCTCTCTTTGAACGTGCTCAGGCGCTCCCTGGCCCCAAGATCATCCTCTTCTTTCATGTAGGAAGAGCATGGGAAATTCAACAGGGGCCTATAACTAGTTTGTATCAGTACAAATCAAAGAAGTGCCATACCAGCAAACAAAAGTATCTACCCTCACAATCACTTTGTGATCTGGCTGTACAGAAAGCATGTGAGCACGCAATCAATGGCAAGTATTGGGGATCAGCTATTTCCCATCCTACGACGCAGCGTGAGCAGTGCTACAAAGCAAATCCTGGTCAGACACAAATGGCTAAGTTCACACTTGAGCTAAAAGCTCTTCATGGAGCTTTATATATGTGCATTCCTTTTGTTTGCAATGCTGCCATAAGGAACGTAAGCAGTTTGGTTTGCAAGAGTTGAATCTTGGGCTTGGACATCGCTCTTTCACTCTGCAGTGCACACCCTAGAGTGCCAAGTGGGCAGAGCTGGACTAGTTTTGCCAGAAGAGGAGATAAATACTGGTTGCTCTGTATAGTTCTTGCACAATTCTTAAGGCCGAGGATGGGCCAAAAAGGTGAAGAAGCTGATGTAAAAGTTGTGTAAGCAGTGCCTGACGCTGTGCACACAAACATACCTTGCACTGACACAGGCCAGTTGATGGGCTTCGCTGTGGACTCAAGCTGCCAGCTGTATCGCACTGTGGTGCACCTGGTGAGAATGCACATTTTCCACCAACGTTAGCAGCTGGATGCCACTATATTGTCCCCCATAAACATAATAATGTTAATCATGGCTACATAGACATCACTGTGCACATATAGGATGTATATAGTTAACTTGTTGGATGCAAAATAATAATCTACAATTGTGGTTAACACCAACTACGACAGTTCAGTTAAAACAAATCAGCAATAGCATGTGCAGTGTACTAACAGCTTATAGTATGTAAAAACAATCAACATCGAGCTTTAATATAAGACAAACCATGAGCAGGTCTCCTGCTACAAAGTTATTTTACATAGCCAGAGTACTATAGTGCTTTTTGTGTGTCCCTTCTTCATTCTTGTGTGAGGTTTCCTTGCACTGTTTCCATCATGCTTACATAGCAATTTGATTTACCGTGTTGCGAGCCCGATTTCAGATATGCAAGACTTTGCATTGTAGTCTTTTTATATAACATATAATGTGAACTTTAATTAGAAAAGTAGCATTTTTAATTAGTAACTGTCATGATCTACCATTCAACAAAAGACTCACAAATATTGAAGAAATAAGGCTGTCATGTGAACCAAAGTATATCACATCACTGTCAAAGTAAAAAGCAGTAGTGGAATTTGGATAACACATGTGAAATTCATGCATTATGCCTGCACATAAGTTAAGGTAGTGAAAATGCCTACTCAGGACCTGTGTATGAGCAGTTATTGGAAGTACAAGGGTCAAAGCATGAGTAAGAAATGTGCATGCAATCATGCGTGCAACTGAAGCAATATGCAATAGAGAAAGAAAAACTGATATTTAGTATATGTTTTACAAATCAGTACCTGATATATAAAAATGCTGTATTTTCAGTCTCCTTGCTATGATCACAAATAAAAGCAACATATTATAGTGTGGTGCGATTACAAGATCCAGCGAAGTGAGAACACCTAGAGTTTTATTATCCAGATTGAAATTGCTATAGAATATTTTTTTTTCTGTAGAGTAAACTGAACATGGTATGGTTTATTTACACAAAACAAATTAAAGTGTGAGACATTACTATAATAATTTCAAGTAAAATTAATCTATCATCATTAATATAATGTTTATATCTCAAATTAAGTTAGAGAAAAAAAATGGGAGCAGACAAGACCAACTAGAATTTTGTGATAAATAAGCATGCCATTAGGTACACAGCATCCTCACATGCTCAAGGTTAGTAAGCGGGATTCCACACACCACAATTGCTCTCATCAGACATGTCTATGCAGTCTGCCTTGCCGTCACACCTTTTGCGAACACTGAGGCAAGTTCCATCAGGACATCTGAATTGGTTATAACCACATGCTAGGAGTGAGAACAGCAAGAGTCAGTGAGACGCTTCACAGAGGGCACGGCAGGAAGAAAACCCACAGGAGGAAAAGCACGAAAACAGATTCCTCACTTGAGATGAGCAAGCGCCACTCAGATGCTGCTAGAGCAACAAAAGATATTTATTACAGTAATGAGCCTTGGCCATAAAAAAATTTGATTAATGAGAAAAATAGTACACAAGGCAGGTAGCTGTTAAAATGTACAGAAAATATTGATATTTTAAAGCAAGTGAGGAACTGCAGCTTTATAAAGAGTCAAAAAATAATGTTAGCTTGATGAGGTATGATAAAGCACTGCATTAAAAAAAAGTAATGCATGATGACGCATGTTAAGTGATCAGCAAGCTGTGTAGGAGATAGCTGTTTAGTACAAGCTCTGTCAGCTATGTTTATATCATTTATATTTACGGAGTGGACAGCAAGAAAGGTCATACCAACACATAAAGTTGTCTCATTATTAGAAAAGCAGTGCCAGTATTGCAGCACAAAGACTGCCCATTGCACAACTACGAAGTGCTTCCACTAATATACACTTCACCATTTCTTGCATTCAGTAAATTTGAACAAATGAATTTTATTGTACACTATGTTTCCTATGTTATTCAGGGTTACTCATATTCAAAGCACCTAATTTGAGTTGAAACTTGTTACCTCCGACAACAATGGGGGCAATGAAATGCGATAGCTCATACATTTCAGAGTCAAAATAGCACAAAATCTTGGAATGAAGCAAGAGGAACAACACAGCACTGATCTGTAACTAACGTTTATTGCACACCACACACAGAATATAAATATGCTGGAAAGGGAAGTAACACAAGGGGAAGAAAGTGGGCAGGGCGATTACAAGCCATATCATATTTAGTTTCACTAACCTACTGTAAATGTAGACAAGATTAAAAAAAAAGATCTATCTCTTTATCAAATAGATTAACTAAAAATGTGCTAATGCATTCTGAGCCACCTTTTGTTATCCTTTATGCTTCACAATTTCTCTGGATTCTATACTTTCACAAAATTGTTGTGTTGTCGTGATCAGGAGAGCACCCACAAACTTTGCAGTGCAGTGGCAGGTTTACTCTGTATGTGCATAATGGAGTAGGCAGGTTCAGGAGGATGGTGGGGCATGACAATGTGCGCATGCTTATTTCCACTCTGAACAAGTAGAGCAAAATGTGCAGAAGTTTTTATGATCCAAAACCTTCCTCACGCATGATAAACAAAAATATGTCACCAGGGCCACTGAAGCAGCATACAACACACTGCAGTCCAGTGGCAGAACCTAAATGGAACAAACGAACCACTGCATCAACAGCAGCCTGCACACAAACTTTTTAGAATCTGGAGCAGGCAGTAGCATAACACTGCACTGAAAAGATTGTGGGTACTCTCCTGATTTCAGCAACACAACTAATCCAAGAAAGTATGAAAGCCAGATAATATTTAAAATCTGTGATGCGTACAAAATAACAAAGACACAGCACGCATTAGTGCACTTTTAGTTAATCTGTTTGATAAAGAGGTCCATTTTTTAAGCAAATTTGCATGCATATGGCTGGGTCAGTGACAATTAATAGGAAGTCACATGTAATCACTTCGTCAAGATTTTTCTTCTCTATGTACTGCCCCATTTCCAAAGTAATAATTTTGAGAGCATAGCATGCAATAAACATTTACTGCAGGTCAGCATCGGTTTTGTCTTCAGCCTTCGTCCTGTGTTTTTGCACTGTTTTGACTCCAACAACTTTCCTCGAATAAGAAAAGCTTTTGCAACCACAACCCAACAGGCACAAATAAGAAAAACACTGCTTTGCTTTACACATATCGAAAAGTATGGCTAAATTAAATTTAGGAGAGCATGAAGTACTTTTTTTTAGACATGGCCCACCGTAGAGCACTGATTCAGCTTGTGCCACAAGCAACTCAGTGACTAATTATACGTGTGCAAGTACTGGAAAAAAAATTTCGAATGTGGTCACCACTAAAACGTCAAATTTCTGTGACAAAGCATACAGCCAGAATTCGATGCCATATTACTAGGGTGATGGTTTGGGCTAGTTGGTTTTCCATGAGGCTGTGTGGTGCAAAGGCAAAGCGGGACAGTGCTTGTCCTAATTTTTCTGTGTCCCTTGTGCCCCTTCACACTCCACCACACAGTGTTATTCTCCATTCCAAAGTGTGCACCAGGTCTGTTAAAAAATTTAGTGTTTTTAGGACCTTTGCAACCTGCGAACTTAAGTGGAAGGCGCACACATACACATACAGACTAAGGTCACAAGAAGAAATGGCTCCGTTAGTTTTAATATGTCCAGCTTTTTTGTTTGTTAAATATTAATTCTGTCAGACATTGTATTAGATGAATGAATGAATGAATCTGCAACTCCAAATAGCTTGAATTAATTAAGCCTAGAGTAATAATTTGCCCATATAGATGAAAAATTACTTACCACAGTTCTGTTCATCAGTGTAATCATTACAGTCATAATGACCATCACACCTTCTCCTGAAATCTATGCATGACCCATCACCACACTGGAACTGGCCAGGTTCACATTCTGAAAAAAAAAAAAAATTCATGAACAGCCAACCACATTTTCCTGTAATTTTTCCACTTAGAACACTACACAGACATGCCAAATGAAACTGATAGTAGCAGGCAATGGCACTCAGCTTATGAACTTAAGTCCAAGCCAACAAAAAGGAAAGAAAAAATTTGACAAAGTCACTGCACATAGAAAAAAACTGCATAAAATTAAGAACATATCAGTCTGCTACTCAGGGTATCAAAGATATTAAAGTGTAATAAGACAGGAGAGAAGCGACAATTTAGAATTCTGGGGCCGAATTCACAAAGTTTTTGTTTGTAAGTGCTGTTTTCCATTGGCTGATTGCCTTCGCTAATAATATGTCCTACATCATTATTGGCTGGCACAAGCGCTCTTAGTGTAAGAGCGTTTTGTGAATACGGGCCCTGACTTCTGTCAACAAAGGTGTCAATATTCTGACACCAGTTGTCTTGCAATGTTTTTTTTTACGGAGCAATGCTCATGTCAGGGCACTCTTTTGCCATGTAAAGCCTTGAGACTCTGTACATAAAATATGAATACTTCCCTTATTAAGATATGAACTGTCAAGAAGGACAAGTGCTTCACGCTTGCTTGCCAAACTAGCCTATAGTTTCCCCTTTTCTTGCCCAGTGCAGAAAGTGACATGTGCAATGTGGCCAAAACATGTAACGATTTCTCACGCAGTGCACTGCACTACTGTAATGAAATTAAGAACACAGTAACTTAAATGCCAGTAATGTTATGCACTGATACAGAAAGCCAGTCTAATTTCTGTTCAGTAAACATATCGACACAAGCGTTAAGCAGTTAAAAAAATTAACATTGTTCACATACTGAAAACACATAAATTGGACACACCTTTTAAGTGACAAGATCCATCAACAGAGCCAGGTGGGTACCGCTCATATCCTGGAGCACAGCGTTCACAACGCCTGCCTTCAAAACCAATTGGACACGAGTTGCAGGTCACTTGGCCATCAGCCTCCAACACACAGGTTGGTGAAAACCTAGAAGAGGAGCATGCATTGTGAATCAAGTGGAAATCTATCAGTCAGAAGTGGCAGTGCTAATGCAAAAAGCTCATATCTAGTCACATTAATATTAGTACTTTTTTCCAAATGTATTCATTTAGCTTATATATTGAGTTCATCCATGCAAATTACTTCCATGCACACCCGGTAAACTGATTCCATAACCTCAGCAAGATAAAGCTGCATTGGAACCACTAAGCAACAGCACTAATATGTCGAGTGTATGCATGTAATGGCTTTTTCCAAATAAACAGCTGTGCTTACAGTAACCAATATACAGTGGAGGAAGTTGCCCGACTACTGCCATTGTGGCAGTTACAGGTGGCATTGGCAGGGTCATTACACATGTGCGCTGAAAGGGTGAGATTGGTCCAAGAAAGCTGGTCATTTCTTAAGACATGTTAATTTTGAAAGAGTGCAGAGTCTGCCACCATTCATGACACATTGCCAAGATCTGCCATGAAATAAATTCGTGTTGGGCATAATTTTGTCCTGCAGTCTATAAGGATGGCTTTCTGGGAAAATTACAGGTGAAGCACCAATGCACTTCGACAAAAGTTTCTTCGTGAAATTCCAAAACTGGTGCTGGTCTCAGGATTTCTACTAAGTCGACATGCCTTGAACATTGACCAGATTCTATTCCATAATCGCAGTGTGGGCTCTCAAGTGATTACATACTTATTGGCCTTACTGCCAACATCACACAAATTCAGATGTCTGCTACTGCTATAAATCTGGGCCAATAAAAATTTATAATTTTTCCTTAAGTTCCTCATTTTTAATTATTTGAGACAGTCAAGTCATTGCTGAAACACCTTTTTGAAATGCAAGAATACATGTCAGCATTGCAAGAGGACTAACTAAGATTTCATACTGAAGTCACTTCATGCAGATTTCTCAAGATTTTCTGTGACCTCTACACAAGTGGGCTGGTTAATAAACAACACAAACTACAGCCATCAACACCATGAGATGATCAAGTCCTGTGTAGGTTGCATTTCGTGTAAAGTGCAAAATTCAGCAACTTATAATGTACATTCACTTCTTCCAACAGATTCCAGCTAGCGCCTGTAAATTTCATAATTTCATCACCCACCTCCTCTTCTGCTATTCTTGACTGCACTTCCATTCTCTTGGCACCCATTCTGTAACTCTAATGGCCCACCGGTTATCTAACCTGCGCGTTACATGACCTGCCCAGGTCCACTTTTCTTTCTCTTAATGTGAATTAGAATATTGGCTAGCCCTCTTTGCTCTCTTCCTGTCTCTTAACGTTATGCCTAACATTTTTCATTCCATCACCCTTTGCACGGTCCTTAACTTGTTTTAGAGCTTCTTTATAAGTCTCCAAGTATCTGCCCGTATGTCAGCTCCGGTAGAATGCGTTGGTTGTACACCTTTATTTTCAATGATAATGGTAAACTGGCAATAGAGGTTGTGTTAAAGAAAAGAGTTGTTTCCTTTCAGTGAAAACTCTTTCCTTTATCTTTCCCACATAAGTGATGAAACATCCACTTTAGAAAAAACAATTCCGAAGATTGGTGCAGCATATCAAACATATTTTTCATTTTGAAGACCAGAAGATGCTTTATTATTTGTTTGTGGCTTTAGGCTAGTTGCACATTAGAAGTAGCTCTGTAGAAAAATTTTGAATGAACATCTCTTTTTGTTTTATTGCTGGTGGCTTTGCAGATTCATTTTTTTTAATGGCATC
The DNA here is from genome assembly GCF_038994185.2 of Dermacentor albipictus. NCBI lineage: Eukaryota > Metazoa > Arthropoda > Arachnida > Ixodida > Ixodidae > Dermacentor > Dermacentor albipictus. The sequence goes on along the minus strand of NC_091822.1, from coordinate 200,736,628 downwards.
CTCCTTAAAGAATGTTTAGCACATGCAGGACATTGGTGAAAACTTGCAACAACAAAAAAGTCAGCATGTGTAACAGTCAACAAATTGTTTTATTAAGATATATTAGCAAGCTAGAAGCCCAGCACAAATAAAGTTTGTGCCAAACAGGTGCACAGAACTTTATAGGACCCTGAGGTGGTTTTTGAAGGTTATTTTGCAGGACATACAACTATACCACACACATGCAGAGATTAATGCCTATGATTAGAATTACATTTTTAAAGGTTCACAATAAAACACTGAGATGTCATGAATCCTTGCATCTACCAGAATGAAATAAAATGTAGTTAAGCATCTCCTTTCAACTGTTGCTCCATGCAATAATTGACTGTGCTAGAAAGGAAATATTGATGATGATACATGGCGTTTTGTGGCACAAGGGCCAATGAAGGCCAAATAGCACCAAGAAATGATATGGTGCAGTCAATAGTGAAAGAAAATATTACTTTCTGCACTGCATATACATGCAATACAAATGTGTGGAAAAAATTCAGAAATAACTAGAATTCCAAGAAACATGAGGATCTAACAAGTTTTGATACATTGAAGAAGCTTGGTTTTGAAAATCATGCTTGTGGATACCAGCTGTTAATGGTATTTTTTTTATCGAAGAATTTTTTGAAAGCTTGCCTGAGGCAGATTGTGCAATTCTTCCACTTCAGGTGATTTACTTGAATATGCAGACATTACTTCCAAGATCACAATGATCAGTTGGCTAATTAAGTATGCTCCACTAAATAACTATTTAACAAAGTACTTTAGAGCATTTTTCTATTGCAACTGGAACTGAAGTCAAACATTAATGAAATCATGTTCATTTAGCACAAATCCTGTGATTTACAGCAGTGTTCAAGTATTTGTTCCTAAATTATATTACATTATACATTGGTGGCCAACTTAACATTGCCCCAAAAGCCTTCCTCAGCCACTATTGGACAAAACTAACTAGAACAATGCATTCTGCAGCTCATTTCGGGGGTGGATATGTTGAACTTACTGAACATCTCAGAATTTCTGCTAATTGATTATTACTTCATTGCTGCCTGGTTTCAGCACTAAAGAGAATAGCCAAGAAGGCAGTTAGTGAAATATTGTTTGTCAGTAAATTGGACACTGATCTGTGCATGCAAGTAACATCTGCCTACTTCCACGCTGTCTCCCTGAAGTTGCAGAATGGCACTTTCTACAATAAGTTATTTCCGCTCTACATAAAAAATATATGGTGGCAGGCCAAATCTGCAAGGTTGACAGTAACCTGGAAAACCATGTCAGAGACCCTTTGTGCAGGGTGTTAGTGGGTAGAGATGAAGTACTAGCCCACTAAGAAGCACACAGGGGAAAGTTATGTTAGTAGGAAAGGAGGAGGTTACCATTCTGAGGGGAAACCCGCAATCCAGGAGGTCATAAGGCTGAACAAGGAATGGGCAGGGCGGAAGAGAGAGAGAGCAAGGTGTTGGGAATGCAGCCTTTATGCAAGCATGCTGGAAAGGAGCACTACCAGGCTATGCTATAGCATGGCAACACACTGTTTGAATGCTACAATATATGTACAGTACAACACACAGGTTCGCTACAAGTAGGTTACAAGCTCTATGGCAATATTGACCATGCTAATCCAGATTCAGAGCAGATAAATGTATCTGATCTACTATATTCACTTTCCCCAAAATTATTGTCATGTCAATCAGACGTATGTTTAGGCAACTGTGTAATAGGTATCATGGTAAGCAATGCAGCACAAAAATTACTTAGATGCTAACGAATGAGATAGCACCAGCATGGATTTTTAAAAATTATGAAATGTGGTTGCGAAAGCTAATTAAAAAAATAATTGCACATTTTTGTGCTTACATATGACCTTGTCCTATAAGAGCAGGATAAACCACTGGGCTACCCAGATTTGTTCTAGTGTTGACTGTTTTAGGCTTGTAGCGCAGCTCAGAAAGAGCAAAAAAAGGAAGGAGGTAGCGGTAATCAAAGGGAACGGAAAACAGAGTGAGTGCTTCCGTTCCCTTTGATTACCCCTACCTCCTTCCTTTTTTGCTCTTTCTGAGCTACGCTAGAAGCCTAAAACAGTCATGACATACCAATTCGCCCAAACTGCCATGCTTTTGTTCTAGTGTTGCCACACAGTAACAAAATTTTCTAACAAATGTAGTGTACCTTAATTCTTTTAGTACAAATGCAAATGTTATCATAATTATACCATATTATATGATAAAAATACAGTATTGTCATCATACATCATCACCTGGTGCTGGAAATTTAGTTAGCATGGCCAAATTGCATCTGCGTGCATCATGCAGTTTAGTTTAGGAGTAAAACCACATCATAAAAATACAGGGTTGACTGCATACAACTAGAGTGCATGGGTTAAAGCGCAAACCAACTAAATGGTTCACAATACTTGCACTGTAATTGAAGGCATTCTATCTACTATGTACAATTACTTGTGAGAACTTGCAGAGTCCTAATTAGGCCAATATTAATTGTACACTTCAGCGTTATCTTCAATAAAAATGCCAGTTTCAAGCCAAATGTCAGTTTTTTATAAATGAGCTTCTGCAGAATAATTTCAGCATAGAAGTGCAGCTCAGAGGCTTAGCCATTTTACAAAGTATACTGATACAGCATAAGGCATTTCACAACAAGAAGTAAAGAGTTTAATTTCACAATGTTGCACAACTTTTGCCGGATGAGGAATATATAATGATGTACCTCAAGATGCTTTCATATCATAGAGTGCAGAAGAAAAAAAAATCAATTACTTTAAATGACAAAGTAAAAAATGTTATATAAAAGAAATATCAGAAGAAATGCAATAATATATGTTTCAAATAAATTTTACATTACATCAGAATGACTATACATTGTTATGAGATTAATAATAATTGTACAAGCAAAATGTACAGCTAGTGGACCTATATCTTCTCATGTATTTAATAATTCACTTCTGCAACACAATGCTGTGGGGAAGCCAAATTTGGGATTGCTAGAGCATATTAAAAAAACCCACATCAGTGCAAGCACCGCCTGCTAGGCTGTTCTGCAATAAATGTGCTATATTCTGTTGCTTACATCACCTCACTACTGTCTTTTTGAAAACTGAAGCATAGTTACCATGTTGTGCTAGGTGTCAACGGAGACGTATAGAGAGATCTCAAATTTCAGCCTGCTGATAAGTGACAAGAGGCCAAATCATTCAAGAGGGACCATTCATGTATTACGCTTTATTAGTTCTTTATATCCAGCCTCATGTGCCACTCACTCAGCACATGGTTATGGGAAATTATCTTTAACCTGAAGCATATTTTGCAAAGGTTGCTCTTGTGTGGGAAGCCTGTCTGCTGTTTCTAGCAGTGCATCATTTCCATGCCCGTCCGTGCCCAAAGGGTAAAGTTTTAATAAATAACGCAATGCTAATAAATTGTATTTAGTCTGTTATATAGAACAGACTCATGCTGGGTTGGGTATAGTGTGCACAAGCTATTACTTTACCATTTTGCATCAGAATGTGGTACTTGCCTGCTGGTCAATTTTTGCTTTATGCTTACGTGTTGAATAATAATAAATTATGGGGTTTAATGAGCCAAACCCACATCACAGCTGTGGGGAACTCCATAGTGATTGCTCTGGATTGATTTTTATCATCTGGTGCTGCTTAATATTGATTGAAGTGAACCTGCACACATGAGAATTTTCACTTTCTGCCTTCATTGGAACATGAGCTTCATCAGCACAATGCTGTCACTGCTGCGTGGAGCTAATGTGGTGGGTAGACCAACACTCGAAGATCAATTGGTGATCACCGGCTTCCAACTGGTTGAAAGCTTGCATATCATGATACAAAGAAATCGGAGATGTGTACACACTGGTATTACAGTGCTTTTCTTAAACAGTTATGCCAGATCTCCATGTTAAATAGTAAAGGAATCATAAGCACATACTGAATGGCAAGCAAAGACCATGCATGAGACAAAAGCAAAGCTTTGTGCTTACTGTCCAGGTACATCAACCATCGGGCATGGACAAGGCTGGCAATCAGTTGGCGTACCTCGCCTTGCGTCACCATAAAAACCTCGTTTGCAGGTTTCACAGCTTGGACCATCCGTATTGTGCTGACAATTCTGCAAAGAAATCACGCCACAGGAGCATTTTTGACCGAGGCAAGCAGTTTCCTAGATTTGTGTTGTTTTTTCACTCTCGCAGCTCATGACCGAACCAACTAGAACATCACCTAACTCAGCAAACTTATTAGATTTAATCTTGACTTCAAACCTTGACCTTGCCTCTCCGGTAATACATCTACCACGTATCTGATCATGCGCTGCTGACCTTTACTCTTTCTGCACCATCTGTTCAAACTAGCTAAATGAAGAAAGCCATACACAACTACAAGAGAGCTAACTTTGATGCCATAAACGACAAGCTAGCTGAATTTATTGCAGTCTTTATTCATGGTATTAATGACCGTTCTGTCCAGTCTAACTGGAACATGTTTGCAGCTCAAGTCGGATGCCTAACAGTACAATACATTCCTGTCCACACAATAACTTCTAATCCTCAGGCACCATGGTATAATAGCCATATACAATGTTTATATCAAACAGGAAAGAATGTCTTTATCGACTAGCTAATCAGACACCGAGTGAATCACACAGAGCAAAATATAAAACTGCTTCTGATGAGTATGTAAATGCATTGAAGGTCACCAAGTTTAATTTCCAAACTAATGTCCTTCCATCATTGCTAAGCACCAATGTATCAAAATTCTGGGGCTTAGTTAACCCTTCTGCCGACAAAAGCATCACATTGAATGATCCTTCCAGTGAACCTGTTCCTGCTCACTCCTGTGCTTTGGTTTTAAACACAGGGTTCAACAAAAACTTCTCGAACGAAAAAACCAGTCAAAAACACAAAGGACAAGAGGAGAAGTTCACACCACAATGACTGGACTATCAACTGAGGTTTATTAGAATCGGTGTAGTCCCAGCAAGGCCAGCAGAGCATGCGCAACTGCATCATCACTAATCACACACCATGAAAAGACAAGAAACGTTTCTATCGGGACCGACTTAGAAATTCAAATTCTTTTTCATGTAAGCGCACCGAGGTTGTACTAACGCAGTCATCACCTAATAAACTGATGTAGTACGCTTCCAAGATTTCTCGCACTTCTTTGCCCTTGCCCCTACCAAGAATCGTCACATTGCTAAACAAAGGATAACAACCACACTCATTGCAATGGCGAGGCAAGTTTGCACCGTTATCTGACCCCAGGGAGGAGTGGTGCTCACGCAGGCGGTCATTAATACATCGACCGGTTTGGCCTATGTAAAATCTTTCGCACGTGAGAGGGAACTTATAAACAACCCCTGCAGCACATGCCGTGAAACGGTTTTCATGCTGCGTTGTGCAAACATGGTTCCTTGCCCTGCCTCGAGAAATGCGTGAACACAGACCCGAAAGCTTACAAGGGGCAGAAAACAGGGGTTGTTTATAAGTTCCCTCTCACGTGCGAAAGATTTTACATAGGCCAAACCGGTCGATGTATTAATGACCGCCTGCGTGAGCACCACTCCTCCCTGGGGTCAGATAACGGTGCAAACTTGCCTTGCCATTGCAATGAGTGTGGTTGTTATCCTTTGTTTAGCAATGTGACGATTCTTGGTAGGGGCAAGGGCAAAGAAGAGCGAGAAATCCTGGAAGCGTACTACATCAGTTTATTAGGTGATGACTGCGTTAGTACAACCTCGGTGCGCTTACATGAAAAAGAATTTGAATTTCTAAGTCGGTCCCGATAGAAACGTTTCTTGTCTTTTCATGGTATGTGATTAGTGATGATGCAGTTGCGCATGCTCTGCTGGCCTTGCTGGGACTACACCGATTCTAATAAACCGCAGTTGATAGTCCAATCGTTGTGGTGTGAACTTCTCCTCTTGTCCTTTGTGTTTTTGACTGGTTTTTTCGTTCAAGTATGTACCAACTGGCCCAGATTTCAAACCCTTCTGAAAAACTTCTCGCCATTATCTAGCTCCGATTTACCTTTCATGAGTCAGTATAATTACTCAGTCATGGATCTCAGTGTCATTGATACATCTGGTGTTGCGCAACTCATTGCCAATTTAAAATATCAGACTTCCCCAGGTTACAATACTATAAGTACTAAATTTTTGAAGAACACATCTACTTGCAGTTCCGTCATATTAGCAAAACTTTTTGCACAATCAGTGGACGCATCTACTTTGCCTATACAATGGAAAACTGGGAAGGTGGTTCCCATCCACAAATCAGGGGCTAAATCTTCTCCCGCTAGTTATAGACCAATATCTCTCACCAGCATCTGTTGCAAAGTGCTGGAGCACATCATATATAGTCATCTGGTTAATTTTCTCGAAAGTTCACGTCAGCCGCATCATGGTTTTCGGAGAACATATTCGTGCAAAACACAGCTCATCTTGTTTACGCACAAGTTACAATGCATTCTAGATCAATCCTCATTTGCTGACTGAATTTTCCTAGATTTCTCTAAAGCATTTCATAAGGTATGTCACAAGCTGTTACTATACAAACTAAGCCTTCTTAATCCTGACTGTAACCTCTTAAAATGGCTAGAATGTTTTTTAACCAATCATTTTCAGTTTGTCAGTGCTAACACTAAGGTATTCACTAAACACTAAAGCCTTCACTAAAGTATGTTCAGGTGTACCACAAGGTTCTGTACTAGGTCCTCTTTTATTTATTATCTATATTAACAACCTTCCTTTCGAAATATTCTCAAATATTCACCTTTTTGCCGATAATTGCACTGTTTTTTGCAAAATAAGTACTCTGATGACATAAGTGCACTGCAGGTCAATCTAAACATTATTTCTAGCTTGTGTAAGAAATGGCTAACGGAACTTAATATTAACAAATGCAAAGTAATAAGAATATCTTGAGCGGCTCATGCCTTACCTAAGTATTACCTGGATAACATTGCCCTTGAATCCGCTGACAGATATAAGTACCTTGGAGTTCATATTACGACTAAGCCGTCATGGGCTGTTCATACCAATTACATAATTAACAATGCCAACCGGACGTAAGGTTACTTGCACTGAAATTTTCATTCCGCTCCGCCAACTTTAAAACTACTGCTGTATACAACACTAATACGCCCAAAATTAGAATACGCATCGGCTGTTTGGGATTCATGCCAAGTTAATCTAATTAATTCTCTTGAACTTGTTCAAAATAATTCGGTTCATTTCATTCTTTCCATCTGTAATAGAACTGCAAGCATAAGTACTATGAAAACTAGCCTCAACTTACCACCATTGGCTTCTCGCCAAAAAATATCCCGACTAGCTCTGTTTCATAAATTATACTACCACCATGTGCTATGAACTGATTTAATTACGCCACCAGTGTATGTTTCTCATCGCATTGACCATTCCCTCAAAGTAGGGTTCGTATCGTGCCACACCAAAAGTCTTTTTTCAGTTATTTCTTCCGCGAACATCTCGGGAATGGAACCACCTTCCTCCAGACATTGTAACTATTACAGATAACAATGCCTTTAAACAAGCACTAGCTAATATTGTATAAGTAGCAGCTATTTTGTACTTGCCAAACATTATTACTGTCTGGTTTTCATAACCTGACTGTTTTTTTCACTTGTACCTTAGCTAACATTGCATAATAACAGCAATGAGTATTTTTTCTTTTTATTATAACATACTGCATTCTTGTAACCTTTTAAACTGTTCATACCACTCCCCTCTGCAATGCCCCTTGGCCTTGAGGGTAATACAAATAATAAATAATAATAATAATAATAATAATAATAATAATAAATAAAGCAGAAACCTATTAAGAGAGCAACCCAGTAACAGAAACAGTGATTAACATATCTTGAACATTCTTGATTAAAAAAAAAGCTTTTGTGTTTGATGCTTTGAGAGACAATGGGCTAAATTCAGCTTCCATTTGTTGTCTAGAATTAACATGAATGCCACTTGTCCAGTCAATGACAGGACTACTTTATGCACACCACGATGCCAGTTGCTGGCTAAGCTTCCTAATATGTATTTGGTTTTTACTGTATCAACATTGAGTGCAACTTTTTCACTGTGTCTATTGCATCTGTGCCTGTTCAGTGGTACAGAGGATGAACAACTTTTTGAATGATTTCAAAGAACTGAATTAAATTCTGGGGTTAATGTGCCAAAATCCCGACAAGGTTATGAGGCACGCCGTAGTGGAGGACTCTGGATTAATTTTGACCACCCAAGGTTCTTTAACGTGAACCCAATGCACGGCACAAGGTCATTGTTGCATTTCGCCCTCATCGAAATGTGGGATTTTGAAGAGCTGATCCAGACAAAGTAATCGGAGTAGTGAGCTAAACAGTTGCATGGATATAATGTACAGTGTAAACAGACTGGCAATGCTTTAAAAAATAGGCTGGGGTAATCAGAATGAGCACGATTATTTACTAAATTTGTCATAACTGCCGAGCAAGTAGCTCTGCATGGCATGGAAGTGTGCTTTTACATTGTAAGCAATGTCTCCACACAGAGGAATAAAAACATGGGACTGAAACTCTCGACAAACCTAGTTGAATTAGTAACTGGCATAAATCATTGCAATCTACGCATGAGCAGGCCTGGAAGAGGGCACAGTGAGAGGGAAGAGTATGACATTGATGGTTAAGAATAGAGTGCATAGGTGTCTGAGAGATGGTCTAGCATAATAGTTATTTGCTTATGATTATGATTATAGATTAAATATTGAATAAAGTAGCATACACACATAATGACTTTCTACAGCTCTACTCGCAAATCAAGAGGTACTGTGGAAAGTTTAATACATTTGATCAGGATAGCAGCAGCTAAAGTAAGCCTTACCAGACAGCGGCCAGTCTGTTGGTCACAGGAATTCGAGTGGCCGTTGCAATTGCAAGGGAGCACGCCTTGAACGCACTCGCCAAGGTAGGGTCCAGATCGCCGTCGTATGTAGCCAGGACCACAGTTCTAGAGAATGAAATGGAATATTCATACAGCCACCCAAACATATAAAAAAGAAAGTTCTTTTACCTAGTTCCTAGCTCTTTTTAAAAATAATTTTACCTTTGCTTTTTAAACATACTAAATTTTTAGCCCAAGTAAAGAGCATTTTGCCACACATAAAAACAGCAATCTGAATTGCATGCCACTACGTGATATTATGACTTGTCCAGGTGACTTTTGCTCATTCAAAACACTCGCAACAAGTGTGGTTTGTATGAACATGACAGCTCCGAGTATTCCCCAAAAATAATTGAAGCATTATTCATTTCTGTACACCACACATTACATTACATGTAATGTACCCACATTAGAACAAAATCCTACCTCACAAGAATTTCCAGTGTAACCTGTTGGACATGAGCACTGCTCCACAAAAGAAGCAGGAGGGTTCTTGGGACTTGAATAAGAAGCCGAGTCCATCTCGAGGCCATGAACACTGAAATAGAGAATGAGGTAAAATGAACGCAGGATTTGAACTGCAAAGCACTAATGCAGGGGTGTGTGATGTTTGTTCTGAGAAAAATTCCTGATACACAAAGCAACATCTGAACTTTTATACATACATTTATTGTGACTATATACATTCATAAGTGTATAAAGGTCAAACCAATGAGCGTACTAGTAACAGAGTCGGATGAGTGTGTGTGTAAAACTATATGCATTTGAAATAACTACAACTGCAAGATCTTCCATCGGCCAAAGTTATTTTGGCCAATTCTAAAACAACGAAAAGAGCTGACAGTGCTGTTATAACCGTTTTAGATTCCCGTGAGGAAAGCGCATGCACGTACCTTGACTCTGCCAGTTCACTGTCAAAGCTGGCTCGAATAAAAATGCCTTCTACATTTTGCAGCACAAGCATGATGTCTTCCCTGGTGGCTGTGTCGGGGCTACCGATGGCACTGTGTCGGGCATCCTTGTGCCATTCGCCCTAGAAACAGAAACAAAAGCAATCAGCTCATTAACAGGGAATTACAAACCAACCATACAGCTAGCTACATAGTGGATAAAATGAAAAAAGAAATTTAATCGACAGCCACTGAAACTACACAAGATGGATACTGCTGCCTCAGGTCTGCTGCTAGTATAAAAAAATCCTATCATATTCTGAGGTCAGTAACTTCACAGTACAGTGCCACATCAATTTAACCAACTTAAATACTTTGAAATTTTAAACACCAATAAATTGTTTTAGTCTCCTGAATAATTTCTGTAGAAGGCAATGTACTACACCTGTTTTGCAATGAACTTTTGCACTGCATTTCTAATCTTTCACAATGCATGGGTACTTTGATTTGCATACTGCACATGGCATTTTGGAAATCTTGCAAGCTCACAGAGTTGCCCACCCTTTGCCAAGCTAATCATATGACTCATGTCAGCGCATTTACACTGGTGTAAATAGTATGTTTTCATGTGCAGAGTCCTCTGTGTGATCCAGTAAATTGCAGCTTACATTATATAAAGTAATGGGCTTCAATATTGAACAAAAAACATTGAACATTGAACAAAAACAAAACAAAAACAACAAAATACCTAAATCATGAGAACACTGCTTTGGTTATGCCACTTTAGCTGATGCAGCTGCACAATTTGCATCTGGACATTTCATTTATGCAATTCTTCAAGATATTATGCAATAACAACATATCTAATAATAAGGCTTCTATAAGGACATAATAATTTCTTTGCACTGCTAAAGCATTAAAACATTGGCTTAACAAAATTTGCAATTTGATGAAGTTTATGTCTGAAAATGAGACTTTTATAGCTGTTAAATGATATCACAAGGCATGACAGTATATTAAATAGTAAGCTCAGTTCTGTAGAAATCAGTTCTGCAGAAGCCCACAAGGTGGATGAAAGTTCAGAAGGAGAAATTGTCATCCACTCGACTGTAGCACGAAGCTACATATCAGGTTTCTCAGAAAGAAAGCTTCGTGGTTGATGGAAAAAAAAAACAGAGTCCTTCGTAGCTTCGTGCTACAGTCTGGTGGATGACAATTTTCCCTTTCAATAATTAATAAGCTCTGCATCCAATTCAAACTCCTACCTCCACAAATTGTACTTCAATAGTATTGTCTCTCAGGGGACCATATGACTGCCTCAGGGTGTGATACAATGTGATCCCATTTCCTCTGATGATAATGTCTGCAGCTTGTACAGGTCTTGACGATGCTTGGTACCTAAAGGTGTACTTGAGCTGACCTCCATAGCTGTTGATCTGAAGGCACAAATAAAACACTTTTGACAATTGAAAATGCTGAGAAGACAATGAATGTTTAATGTATAATTATATACTTAATCATTTATTAATACTGTGACTTCATTGGGGTATCTTTGTAGGCCAAGGGGAATTGGCGGGCATAAAATTTAGGGGTGTGTGAATACTCAGATATCACCGAATTGAATCAAATAGTGAACGTTAGTGATAGTGAGCATCACATAAGCTTGAGGTGATGCTCCAGATTTCAGAATCTTTGACAGGTGCCAAATGACGCGCTGAATCTAACAATGAAACTGCATGGACGGCATCTGCTCTTTACTGTCAGTGCCAGCTATGCGCAGAGCAGTGATTGAGTCCTGTGATATTTTGTCTGTCACGCAGATTGACCTTATACTAACCCACCTGCCGTCAAGTTAGAACAGCCCTTCTGTACTTCGTAGGAAAACTGGAAAGCAAAACTTTTTATGCAAAAAATAAAACATTGCCGCAATACACAGGGCCACTATTAAACTGAGGACCTCAATGGCATTCAGTACAATAGAACGTCACTAATTCATTAGTTTCAGAGGAAAAGAAGCACTTGGTTCTGCTCAACAGAAAATCTATGGAGAAAAAACGTTTTCCAGATCTTCATATAACTGAGCTGTAATCAGTTCTGGCTTACTAATTTGGCATTTTCTTTAATAAGAGCAGACCGTACTGCGTATCTTGACTTCTATGTATTAACTTTACTGACAGCTTAGTACATTCTTGTTATGCAATGCTAGGATACTCCTGAGCATGTGCAGTACAGTGTTTTCTTGCCAAAATTTTGTAAGCATAAAACTCTTGTGAAAAAGTTTTTTTATATTTGATTCGATATTCGGCTTTTTTTCTTGATTCGATTCGAAATCTACTATTCTGTATTTGCACACCCCTAATAATAATAATAGGTGCATACAAGAAAACTTATTCCAAGTATGATTGACTGTTGTGTTACACCAAGATTGCCAAGATTATCTTAGTCAATAACATTTCTGTGAAAGAAAAGGTACAAGTATTGTTTAATAATAACTTTAACCATATTATGGTTAAAGTTATGCATTTATGCACAGCTAGTCATTTTCACTTTACATAAATGGTGGAGTAAGCCAGACCGTATGAGCTCCCTATGGAGGTGCCATCACTGCTTTCTGCAGCCTGCACAGGGATTAATAAAACATTTTCTTGGACGAGTTAATTCATAACTGAGAAGAACAAAACAGAAGCGCAAAAGAAACAAGGACGAGATGAGTGACACAAGGTTAGGTTAGGTCAAGACAAGCACCAGTCCTCTCTACTCGTCTTGATCTTGTTTTTTCACACTGCTGTTTTTCCTTCTCCATAGGGAGCTGTGGCGTGCCTAGGGTATGCCGGTCAACACCACAATAAAGACCATGTGGGGAAATCTGGATTTTGAAGTAGCAAACGCTTAGCAGGCCAAGAAGCCAAAAACACTGACGAGTGGCACAGCATGGCCTGCTGGCAAAATGATACCAAATTATGCGCAACCTTATGCTCCTGCACAGCAGTGGCGCTAAGTAGCAAACTCTAAACTCTGGTGAACTCTTTAAACAATGGGGATGGGAAGTAGGCAAAGGTTGACAAAGGAAGCAGTGATGCTGAGTTTACAAACGAACCAAGAATTTTGACAAGGAAGGCAATAGCAGCATTAAACACACTGCAGTAATTAACCTTCTGTCACTCCTAGCTTTCCCTTTGGAGCATTCCATGAACCTTGATGCCATAAATTTGGCTGCAGTTGCACATTCCATCAGACGAATTGCATAGAATAAACTTAGTGAATGGTTGAAATCCGGGCTAGTCGGTACAAAGTTGAAAGAAAAAACCAGTTGCAAAACACACAGCACAAGAGGAGAGGTTCACACCACAACGACTGGTCATTGTGGTATGAACCTCTCCACTTGTCCAGTTGTGGTGTGAACCTCCTCTTGTCCTTTGTGTTTTGTGACTCGTTTTTTCTTTAAACTTAGTAACTTATTTCACTATCACTGAAATTCATGTTAAATAACGTTTAACTTTTTAAAATGTGGTTATAGTGTCTTAAGTGGTAAGGTGTAAAATTTTTGCAACAAAGTGACCTGTTTAACAAAAGATTTTAAAGGTCCCAAGTGCTTAGTTATAAAGACTTTTGACTGGATAAATACTCAATGAAATTCTCCAAGATGCATGGATCACCAACAACACTTCTTTCGTATTGAAATGTAACCTTAAGAGCATGAATGAAATATGTGCCAAATTTACAGGAAATACACTACAGGTTTATTGTGCTGTACTTATAAATATCACATTTCTTCAATAAACCTCAGTTTGAAGTAAGCACCAGTCCTGTGTGGTTGTCTTACACTTGTTTCTTTTCACGCCACTGTTTTTCCTTCTCGGTTATGTACCGACCCAAGAAAATGTTTTAAGGTTATTTTCATTTTTGTCCTGATAAATTCTGCTTAATTTACTTACCTGATTTCCAAGAAATTCTGCAGGCAGGCTCCAGTAATAGTGAACAGGTGCCTCTGATGTTTTTACTTGGCTGTCTATCTTGAACTCTCGATTTGCAGGGTTAGAATGCACTGCATTCTGGTTAGGCCTAAACTTTTCTGTGACATCCATGTAGCTTCCATCGGGAAGAATGCTCATAGTGGCAACGGACACTTCATTGGCTAGAGGAATCTGGCAATGTTGCAGAAAAAATAGAAGAAAGTAAGCATCATACAGCCTCATATGCAAGGCTTTTTTAAAGACTTGCTCACACGTAATGACATCTATAAGCATTCCTGCTTTCACTATGAATTCATAATGCAAAAACGGGGTTAAGGTGTGCATACATGGACACAAGAGAAGAGAAATAGACAACACGAATGATGAAAAGGGGCTTAAGGTACTAGAAATGACGCTTAGAACGACAGAAAGCCGAGCTAGTTCGTAAGGATTCATAATGCAGAAAAGGGGTTAAGGTGCGCAGACACAGACACAAGAGAATTAAGAGAAGTGGACAACAACGCCACGAACTAGCTCAGCTTTCAGTCATTCTAAGCTTCACTATGAAGTATCTTAATTTCTGTGAACATTTGCAAGGGTCTATCAACAACCATTCAAAGTAGTTAATGAAATTTAATGTAGATGAAAACATCCTTCTGTGCACAGGTGAAAACAATATGGATGCTAATGCTTAAACAACAAATCATATATGTAGTTTAACCAGGAAGGCTGAGTAAAATGATGAGAGACAACGCACTGCATTAAATTGTCATCCTTAAAGCTGTTTACTTGCCATGTGACCTAACACTAATGTTACTGTCATAATGATCACCAAGCAATCATACGCTTATAAAAACTGTATGTTTTATAACACCATTTGGGCTTTTGCACATTCAGATACGTTCTCTTTTTATTAACTACAGCCAGTTTCACTGAAAAGTGGAACTGTTTTCACTCCGCATGTTCTTGAGAATATCAACATCCAAGCATGGCCCAGCAGCTTCATATTCTTCACCTTCAGTCCTACCTTTAAGGGACACTGAAGGCAAATATCGAGTCAAGCTAAAGTGACAGATTAGTGCTCGAGAATCTCTACGGCATCAATATTATCGCAAACAGAGACTTAATAATCTAGAAATTGAGGTAAATGCAAGACGTGATTAGAGACTCCCCTGGTACATTCAAGTACTTGCCCGATGACGAAAGCTCTCCTCAGTTAAATTTTGTTACTAGTACTCAACCACTCATTGCAAAAAACATCCTTCTATTGCAAGATGAATTAGAATGCTGCTTGTCCAGTTCTATTTCATTTTTAGAAAAAGGAACTCATTGAAATTACCCTTGACAACAACAACACAGGCAGTCAAAAGGTTTCGTTTTCGCTTGACTCTGCACCGCCCAAGCTTTTGTGTTGGAGTAGTTTCGTTATTGTGTAGTGCTGTGCTGGTTTTGCTGGCTCGCGAAAGTCACACAAACTTCAAGTAGCAGAGAATTAAACTTCCATGTGATGTCACGAGATGCCCGAATGGTCTACGCCACTTGACCAAAAAGCAGCTGCAGCGGCGAATCCACCGCTCTGTCTTGGCTCGGTACTGCCACCTGTAGGATGCCGTTTTACTCACCGACAGTAGCAAAGGGTGGTGACGGCGTATACAATGTCACCATTCCCCGGGTTAGGTGGTGGGAGATAATTTCGAAAATGGTATTCGGACCCTTCAGATGCAGTTTTCTCGTAAACTATGTTAAGTCTTTTCTTGGCATGAAACAAGCGTTGCGAGCTTTTTGGAATGGTATTTAACCAGTCCACGTCGCCTTAGTATTTGCCTTTAGTGTCCCTTTAAGAATTGCATTAAACCTTGCTATAACAAAGTAAGTAAAATCGGCAATTTGCTTTGTTATATCGAAGTTCTATTGTATTAAAATTCAACCTTATATTCAAATTAGTACAGTTGCCGCGAAATTTTCCAATTATCAGGTAATCAAAAAATCAAACATGAACGAGTAAACAATTCTTTTTGATGAATTTGGGAATCAATGACGAATGATACGGTCTCAAGCCATGTAGACGATATCTTCACATCTTCCGCGTGCACTCCGCCCCTGTGGCTGATAGTGTTGCCTGCACCGAGATGACGCTATCAGGAAAAGCGCCTGCAGTGGGGAGCGAATGCTTCGTCTGCCTTGTGCTCCAACAGATTGCTGAAACTAGAGATTACGCAACCTCCAATACTAAACACGTGGCAAGATATAGCTAGTTTACATGATGCCACGCCGACTCGGCGTGGCATCATCTTTACATCATCTTTACGGACAAAGGTTGTAGTTGGATTACGTGTGGTTGCTTGCAGAATTGGCATGCTTGGCAACCCAGGTGAGTGTGGTGAAATGAAAGCTTAGCCTGCACAAAAATGCGTACAGTGCACACAAAGTGCATGCACAATGCACAAGTGTTCAGGGTGGCACATAGAGGCAGCCGTGTTGTCTACGGAAATCAGTGTGGGTGTACAGTGCAATGGGAGAAGCCATGAGGCATTGTGAATTTCTTGATAACACTTAAGTGGCCTAAGTTAGCAAGCTTCTCACCAACAGAATATCAACTGCAGAAATAACCTCAGAGGATGCGACTTTATACACTGCATTGACACATAGAGGAATAGTGCATACTGAGAGGTCATGGCCGACAACAAACTTGGAAAAGGAGGATGTGGCCTATACATAGATACTTTCCTGAGTAAGCTTTTCTGAAATGATCAGGTCTAAATTTAGGGCATTTCAATGTAATAAAGTTTTGATGAAATCAAGCAGTGTGTCGATTTTTATGACTTCGACATATTAATGTTTAACTGTATTAGCCTATTTGTTATTATACATAAATACATGTTTCACATGATGAAAATTTGCCAGGCTCGTAGTTTTCCTGCTGCCAAAACAGCCCTTACTCTAAGTAACTTATCTTTTGGAGCATAGTATTGCCCTAAAAAGGACGGTATGTAGGGCACAATGGTACTCCATACTGTAACTATTGACAGCGGGAAACGACATGAAATACGCGGACGGACAAGCACTGACTATCAACAGACAAATTTATTGAAAGCACAGATATAAATTAGCAATGATGCAGGTAACAACCGAAAATTACACATTAAAGGTGCACTTAGCATTGCAATATCAGCAAAATCCCTAAAGAAACTTGTCGAGGTAATGTGTCTCTGACTCATGGAGTGAAACAGACGAACGCACAACACACGTTTCTTCTGCCTTATAAACGAAGTAAGCTTCCACTTTCTCTCGGACTGATTTCCATACCTCGATAGTACTTTGGTTTTTTGAAGGCACTGGAGCACAGCTGCTCCTGCATTACTTGCAGTGCAAGGCAAGATTCGAAGATGGCAGATGGAAGAAGGCAGCCATATGTTTCCTAAGGTGTACATTGATGCACCTTTCCTTCTGGCACACCGCACGAGACGGGAATTTCATACACCACTTTTTTCTTGCATTGAACATGCCTTTCCTGCCATTGAACGCCACACACTCATTGTTCCTGATCTGCCCCTCTGCCCTATTATGTATATGTAGCAGCACAAATCCTGTCCAACTTGTTCTTCCCTGAAAAATGCAGGAGCGGCTGTGCTCCTGTGTCTTCAAAAACCGAAGTACTATTGAGGTACAGGGATAAATTAAAATTTGGCTCTCAATACCCTGGACAAAACAACATAAAAATTCAGCCTGTGGTGAAAGAATACATGTCATATTGATCCATGAGCGATATAAAAACATGTAGCCCACCTTGACCAAAACCGAAATGCAAGTGAAGCCTTAGGTCGATCAGCACTGTTCTCCAGCAGTGGCCTGTTCTAGTAGAAACTCTAGATTCTGTAAAGGTCACTTTACCTTTAAAAGCAGCTTAGTGATTGCAATTAAACCTACGCTTCTCTTTCTGTTCTTTATTTTCAAACAGTATCTAGTCATGTGTACAGTGAAAATACCAGTGGACACCTTGGAGTTAAGAACACACAGAACAACAACAGTATCAGTGTTCAGATTCAAACTTGTGCAGACTGCTGCCACTGGCACCTCATGACTTCCTATATGTCAGATTCAAAATCCGCACTGGGTCACTGTGAAAACTTCATTCTGCGACTGGCTGTGGTATTGCTGGTTTGTCTGCAAATGTCATTACATGGGAAAGGGGCCAGTGAACTTTTTTAAGGTTCATTCTGTGGTTGATAAAAAAGGAAGACACTGCTACCACCCTTCAGTGTGCATGTCACATGCACTGGGATGCAGCTCTACGTAATGTTTTGACTTCACATAGTTTACGAGTACACTGCATCTGAGCACCTCTCTCACAATGCATGTGGCAACTGTAAAGAGTACAGTATTTCGTGGTCACATGCCACTGTGCCAGCCAGTGCAAATGTGCAAAATAACTGCCCAACAAAGATCTGATCCTTGAAATGAGAGATTTAGTTCTCAGTTTCAATAAACCAAGTCTACACCAGCTATATCAGTCATTAGGATATTGCTGCATGGACTAGTTGCTATGCAACCTTGCTCATACTTATAACAAACTAGATGAGAATGCAAGGTTGCACATTGTCTGATATTTTGTCTGTATTCTCTCCGAGTAACATTGCCTTCAATATGATACACAGGATTACTTACAGTTATCTTGTTCAAGCTGCTGCTATGGCAAGTCTGAGAAACACCAAAGCAGAAGCAACGCAGACACTCTGAGCTTGACTGGGCCTTGTCATTAAACAGTGGTGGATGGCAGACACCTTTGCCTGAAAACAAACAAGGTTAATATAAATTGTCATGTTCAACAAAAAATTATGGAAACATTACAAAGTAAAAGAGAAGCTTAAGCCAGCTGGCTTTCGGTACTAGACACACAGACGCTATTTTTCCAGAAGCTTTCATAGCCTTCACAGGTAAAAGATGTTGCTTATAAAAATTATGTTGACCCATCTACCCAAGGTTGACAGGTCAACACTGAAGCATTGCATCTAAAGTGCTGATCTTTTTAAAGCTAATAGCTTTCTTTGGCTCTTCTGGCCATTTTCAAGGTTGTTTGGTGGTCAATGATTGGTGGATGGTTGGTGGTCAACGAGAGAAAGAAAGAGAGAGAGAGAGAGAACTTTATTTTATAATTACTCTTAGACCTGCTGAGAGAAACATTTGTTCTCTCTCTTCCTCTCTGTCTCTCGTTCATTCGCTCATTTGCTCGTTCGTTTCAGATATTCGCTTACTTGACAATAATCTTTGATAGTATCTGCACAATTTTTGTGCGATTATCTTGACCTTAAAACCATGAAAAATGCTTTGAAGAAACAAAATCTGATATTTAAAAAAAAGAACACTAATGCAGTAGCACAGTCTTCTAAGAATTTTTTTTTTCACAATACATTGAATCCTGTGCACCAGTATTTGAAGTGCACTAAGAAAAATGAGTAACTAAGTGAAGGGTAATTAACATGTCTATTAAGAATATTGGCCTAATATATTTAATATTTAATTGCTCTTTTTAATTTCCCTTATGTATAGTTTTCTTGTAATATCTGTAAATGATTTATGCTACTGTGAGTAGTGCATGAGAAGACAATTTTGGGGGAAAAAATTAACGCTTCTAACTATAGACAAGGCCAGTGAGGCACTGTATGTGCTTGTGGGCAATAATTGCTGCAAACTTATGCATACATTTACTGCAGTAGTGCAGGTACCTTGGTTCCATTTTGAAATGAGGCTAGCACAGAAGAAAAGGATCAATAAAGAAAACACCACAAGCACTTTCTGCATTCGTTCTCATCTGTCGCACTATCCTTAGCTAGTAGCGAATCCATAACAATTCACCAAATTGTCAACATTACTCAGTTCATTAGTTATCCAATGGAAAACTAGGAAGTCCAATCACTTTTGTACTTGTGTTTGTTTGATCTTGATGACTGTCAGGCATAATTCATTATTGAACAACAGCAGCTTTAAGTGTCAGCAGACAGACGAAGGAGTGGGACAAAATAGTGCTGGCTTCCAACTGTTTAATTGGCAGTTGCAATTCTATTACTGTTACTAGTGTAGCTGAGCAGTTCCGATGGCATACCACCATCAATGGTTAAGCCCAGTGAATGGAGACCGACGACATATACAACCACAGCTGTACACTCAGGATCGCACTTGCAACTGATCCCGTGTTTATTTTCTTCGCTTTTACAGGGTGGTGCAAGTGGCGCCACGCAACAGACAGCCATCTAAAATGAAACTGTAACAGTCCTCCTCCCTTAGATCATACAAGAAAAACATTACGGAGAGTAGCGTCATATTGGCTTGCGTCTTCTGGTGCTTTCTTTAGCAAACAGTGTGAATAACAGGACACAGAAAAGAGGCACATGATCAACAAGCCTGGCTAGCCACTATTCTGAAGTTCTGGTGCTTCTTCGCAACTGAGGTGTGCTGCTTACTGAGTTGCGACAGTCCAAAGCACTCTGTTCTGTGCCACCGGTCACAATTTACGGCTGGCTCAGAGCTTGCATAAACAGCTGAATGAGTATTGCACACAGTTGATGGACGGTTATCAACGCCGGGTGCTGTAGAAAGTTCAGGCTCCAATGGTCCCACAGTTGGCATGGAGACTTCTTCGCGTTGAGGACGTAATTGGTCGCTGTGCCGATGCCAGGTAGGGCCATCATGGATCTTAGACAGACGGCAACTGCTGACTGACCTGTGGTGCTCACAACATATGCAGGTACCCACAGTGGGCCTTGACAGAGCACCCTCTGTCGGCATGCAGCTTCTGCTTAAGCTGCCTAAACAGGACTGAAGTGTGCAAACTTGGGCAAAGAACACCCAAAAGTTTCTTGAACATCCTTCCCATGAGCATTTCACATGGTGCTCTGCCAGTGACCTCATGCAGTATGGTTCTACAATGAAATAAGAACCATGAAATTTGGGTTTGGGAGGATCCACAACCGCTCTTTTTGATCTTGTTTTTGACACTCTGTACAACACACTCTGCCACACCATTTGAAGCTGGATGGTAGGGTGGTACAAGCAAGTGAAATATACCATTGCATGTCAGGAATTCCAAGTATTGCTCACTTGTAAACGTGGGTCCATTATCAGACACAATGACATCCGGCAGTCCATGCTGTGCAAATTCTGTCCGCAATGCTATGGTAACAGTATCTGCTGACGTTGATGCCACTGGACAGACTTTGATCCATTTTGAATAGGCATCAACAATGACAAGAAATGTATGTCCCAAGAACAGGCCCCCGAAGTCAATATGAAGCCTTGACCATGGCGTCTGTGGACAGGGTATGTGCTGAATGCACTAAGGTGTGTTCTGGTAAGCTTGCCATGCAGCACAACCCTTTTTGCTCTTAGTGATGTCACCACCAATTCCTAGCCACCAGACATGGCTTCTGGCAATCGACTTGCTATTCTCAATGCCAGGATACCCAGAATGACGGAGAGTAAGGACTTTGTCTTGCAGAGATTTTGGGATAACAACTCTGGAACCCCATAGCATGCAACCTTCATGGAGGTTGAGTTCACTGCTCCTTGCTGTAAATGGACTGCCCTCTGGTCTGACTGGAAGCCCTTCTCCTTGCAGGAGGTCAAGAACTATGAGAATCAGGAGTGGATCATTTCTTGTAGCCTGTGCTACTACAGCTGGTAACAAGAGTCCTGGGTATGCTTGTTCAAGCATGAAGATTTCAGCAGGTATAGGCACATCAACGCTGTTTGTTGGCAGCAGTAACCTACTGAGGGAATCAGCGTGGCCTAAGTCCAGACCATGCTTGTACACGAGCTTGTACTTGTAAGCAGAAAGTTTCAGTACCCATCTGACTAGTCATCGTGAAGCTCGCACAGGAACAGGCTTGTCAGCACTCAACAATCCCAGTAGTGGTTCATGATCTGTGTAAGCAGTGAAAGGAATGCCCTACAGGCAGTGGTGGAACTTTTCAACACCGAATATGAAGGCCAGTGTTGTCAATTTGTCAATTTTTGTCAATTTTTGTCAATTTGACTGTAGTTTTACTCTGCATGAGACAAACTTCTGGAGGCAAAGGCAATCGCAACTTCTCAATCATCAGCTTCTCGATATGCCTGAACTGCACCAATTACATATGCACATGCATCAGAACTTAGATACAGTGGTTTCTCCCTATCGAAATTTACTAGGACAGGAGCTGACTCACTGTAGTGAATGCATCTTCTTGCTCTTTTCGCCAGACCCATTTTTTCTCGTTCATGAGAAGTGAATGCAGAGGGCAGAGGTGTACAGAAATGTTTGGAATAAAACGCCTGTAGAAATTCACAAGCCCCAAAAAGCTTTGGAGTTCCTTAACGTCACGGGGCGCAGGTGCATGAAGGATTGCAGATGCCTTGCTCAAGCTTAAAGATAGCCCTTCTTTGCTTATGATGTGCCGTAGGTACTCCACCTGTGGCACAAAAACGTGACACTTGTCGAACTTCAACTTCACGACATTGAGAGAGAACAATACTGAGGTTGCGAATGTGCTCAGAATCATTCAGGCGAGTGACAAGGATGTCATCAAAATATACTGGAACATGTAGCAGTCCTCGAAGAAGGTTCTCCATTTCTCTTTGGAACAAGGCTGGTGGTGATAAAACACCAAAAGGAAGACGTGTATACTGAAATAGCCTCATATGTGTGGAAATAGTAACATACTTTCTAGAGTCTTCATCAAGAACTATTTGCTGGCAGGCATCCCTCAAGTCCAGTTTGGTCAACTTTTCACCCCCTGACAGCGTGGCCCAAAGGTCCTCAATTCTCGGAATTGGGTACTTTTCCAACGTGGCCCCTGGATTAACAGTCATCTCTGCAAATTCTGATGCGGCTGTCCTTCTTAGCCACTGGTACAATAGACAAACCCCAAGCTGAAGAAGCAACTGGCTCGAGAATGCCCTCCCTCTGTAGGCACTGAAGCTTTTGTGACACCCCATCCTTCAGGGCAAAGGGCAGGGGTCGTGGCTTGAAAAACTTGGGTACCGCATCTAGTGGAACATGAACTGCGGCTTTTGGGACCTTGAAAGTTCCAAGGCACTGTTCAAATACCTCAGGAAATGCTTGAATAACATGCTTAACATCAAAAAACAGCATGAACATCTGCTTCCTGGACAGCAATGCCAATGCTCAGTTCTTGAGTCCAATTGTGACCTTGCAGTGCTGGTGAACCTTCCCCAGACAGGAACAGAGGTAGGACAGCTTTCCTGTCGCGGAACTGTACTGCGACATCTGCTTTGCCTTGAACTTGTGTGCGCTCACCCTGGAAGCTCTCTAGGAGCACATCTGATGGCATGACAGTCACCGATGGTAGTAGCTCCTGAAGATTTTTTTTTTTTGCAATGACAGAAACGCTCGCACTGGTGTCTAGCGCCATACGGAGTGGCTTGCCACAAATGCCGATGGTCATGGTTAAGGGCGGCAAAGGCGCGACGGTGTCAACTGGCCACATGTCAAACACATAGGCATGTGCACTGTAGTCAATAGTGTTGACTTGGTGTGTTCCACTTGAAGGCTTACAAGCTGGATGTGCAAAACTGTGTAGTTTAGTAGACTTGCCCTTCTGTGATGAAGCATGTTTTCTCTTCGAGTTGCATGCTTGAGCAATGTGTCCCTGCTTTCGGCAGTAGTTGCACATAGTGCTGATCTGCTTACTCGGTCGCAAGGTGCGTCCCCGCAGAGGTAGCGCAAGATGCCCCTTTGATGCCACAGCCTTATGCATAGGAAGCAAACGTCTGCTGGAACGGACTTGCCCTCCATGCAAATGCATGTGTCGAGCCTAAAACGCTGAACAGCAGATGGCTTGGCGCAGTAATGGTCACCCAGAATGGAAATAATTTCTTGCTAGGTTTTGTCTTCCGGCTGCGTGGGTTTAGCAACATCTCACAAGAGAGCATATGTCTTCTGCCCATAACAACTAAAGAAGACTGACTTTTTTTTTCTGCTGCGATGTCATTGGCGATGAAGAAAGCTTCAAGGCATAGCAGGGCCATACATCGCCATCTCCTTTATCTGATGCTTCGAGGTTGCCGAACACTGGCATGACGAAGTGCTGTTGCGTCGAATTCGCTAGACGAATGACACTCATGTGCATAAAGGAGGTGTGGAAGGACGACACACTTGAAGAAACTTGAATGCTTTTTCCCTTGTCACCACTTGTTACGAGTGTAGCTGAACAATTCTGGGAGGCGGACCAACTCACTCTGCAGTCACCATCAACGGTTATGCCCAGTGAACAGAAACCAACGACATGTACTTCAGCACGACCTTACACTCGGAATCATGCTTGTAACTGCTCTCGTGTTGTTTATTTTCTCCGCTTTTACAGCAGAGTGGCACAAGTGGTGCCATGCAACGGACAGCCACTAAAATGAAAACGCAACAATTACTGTTGCTGGTCCTTCAACTGTCTCCTGGCACTAGACTGACTAAATGGCAAAAGCTTTCACATTGCTCAATTACTGAGCAAGGTTTACCAAGGAATTACCTCAGCGACGCGTAATTCAGTTTCTTGACATTTCCTTGATCTTCGAACAAAATCATGTTTGTTGGCAGTACTCCCCAAGATCTTCGAAGCCGTTGCTAAACTTTCAATCCAAGCATTCTAAATTAGTAAAAAACGGAATCGCCATGTCGTGCCTTAAGTCTTCCCTCACAAGATCCTGCATGCACCAATGAGCGCCAGTTTTAATGCGCAGGTCCGGCGCCTATTAGAAGCAGGTTATCCTAATGTAGCGGTGGCCACTGTAGCTGAGCGCCTAAAGAAGTCGGTTTCCAGGGGGACGGACGTAATCACAGAAAGCAGTAATCGCAAAAAAAGAGTAGTGGCTATTCCGTATATTCATTCAGTGTCACACAGGCTTAAAAAAGTTGCTAGTAGATATGATGTTAATGTTGCTTTCACTGCTCCCAATAAGCTAGGTAAGATATGCTCTGCCGTACAGAATAAAAAGGAGCGGGTTAAAGGCAAAAAACGAACAGATATTTGTCCAGTGAAGCACAATAAGAACGACAGTTTTACAGAATGTCGTATGGGTGTGGTATATCAAATTCCCCTTAGCTGTGGCCAGTTCTACGTAGGGCAAACGGGACGGTGTATCAATCAGAGGCTAATGGAGCATAAAAGGTCGTTAACCGGTGGATCGCCTTCTAATCTTTCGATACATTGCCGAGATTGTAACTGCAAGCCAAAGTTAGATGACTGCGCGATACTGTACAGGCATAAGAATGAAGATACGCGTCTTATGGTAGAGGCATGGCATATCTATAATGGTGGAAGTGCGTGCGTGAGTCAGCCTTCGATTACTTTACATAAGGAAGAGATTAAGTGTCTTAACAGTTATCTCTCACGTAGACCAGCACGTGTACCCGATTGACACGTGGTGTTACCATTCCTGAGCATGTGCAGATGAGTTTTGTGTCTTCTTTCATTTTTCGCCTCAGTGCTCCCTTCAGTTGATAGTCGGCGTTCGTGTTGTCCACTTCTCTACTCTTGTGTCCTGTCTGCACGCCTCACTTCTAGTTTGCATAATGAATCTTTACCAACTAGCTCAGCTTTCTGTCGTTCTGAGCAAGGTGTAGTTCAGCTTACAAGTAAGTTTATCTTCATTGGCAAAAGAAATGAAGCGAGAACAGAGCATGGTGAGTGTATTTTACTAATGCAAGCAAATGTATGCCCATACTATGCCACATTCACTTATGTTTATCAGCAGCAGAAAACTAACACACAATCGCATCCTAATCGATCAAGCATCTATGATAAGAATTACCCAGAAATGGGTTTCCCGAGTTCAAAGAGGGCACAGGATCAAGCCTCACATGATCCCTCTGAAGGACAAGCCAGTTACTTTTGCTGAAGCTATTGCTCAAATGAAGAACATTACCAAAGGACAGCTGTAAATCAACATGAAAGTGTCAAATAGAGTGCAACGATTTTAAAACTTGAACGATGCTTAAGCTCTGCCCTTAAGAGTGGAACACGTTAGCATTCAAAGACCCCCGACTGCTTCTCACACTTCTTGGCAGTTGATAGCTTATGTAGCTGTAATGTTTACCAGGGAACGTTGGCGACGAACACTATACATGAAGGCGAGCTTTCTGGTAGAAACGCAGCTTCTTGAGTGGGTCAATCCCGAAAGTAGGGCACAGCTGTGCCAAAAAAATTTCATCATTTTCAGGTTTCTGTTTTGTTTCACACTTTTAATATGCAAGTCTGAGAAGATCTAACATAAAGGGCATACGCTGTTGGTCTTTCGTTTCACGACATTCTTTTGTAGGGTGTCATGCTCAATATCACGAGGAATAACTTCGTCAAGAATGTAAGACGAGGTATGAGCAACTTTAGTGACAGAATGGTGTGGCAATATAACTTGCATATACCGCATGTCATATAGCAAGGTGTGGCACATACATATATACCCAAATATATACGGCATTTTTAATTTACAGACAACTCTGTTGACACCGACACCTGATTTTCTGTGACATGGGGCCCTTAACACGATCTATTCAATCAGTTGCACTTTATAGAAGTCTGCTAGATGCACTCTCATTATAACACATATTATTGTAACTTTCCTCTTCACTATTGATTCTCTTATCTTGAATCTTTCCTATGGCCACAAGACAGTGTCCACTTGAGAAGGTGAGACAATTATGATACTTGGACACCTTTCTTTCTATCACTCTTTTTTTCTTCAAAACATAACCAGTTGTGGGACAGTTCAGGTGTCTATGAGAAGTGAGACAGTTATGATGCCCACGGCCCTTCATTTCTTACCTCCTTTTATCCTTCTTAAAAAAATCTATTACTACTAGTGCTGCTACTCCTCATCATTTGATAGAGGAAGACAAAAAACTTGAGTGCAATTTATGAAATGCTTGCTCAAAAAAGTTCGTCAGTGTGTAACCATTCTGTTAATGTGAACACTGACAGCGAAGCCTATTTTACCATATTGGACCAAGATAATGTGGCAACAGAAGTGGCAATTTCAAGAAATAAGATTTTGTAGAGAATGCTTAAAATTGGCACACTGATACCAAAGCTGTGTCCATATGTCAATTACCATTAGATGGCAACATACAATACAGCTCTATTGCCGAGAGAGGAAAATATATATTCTGTACCTTTTGCCATAGATATTGACAGATGTACTTGTTTATCTTTCTCAGGTGATGGCTTTTTACCGGCAACAAAGGTTAAATGTTCTTGCTCAGCGCAGGACGCGCCTGCAAGTATCGGAAGTTTCTCGGATGTTATCAATGGTTCTATCTGTTGTCTGTCGTCACCGAACCTTGTCTAATATGATTGTATGCACAACGCGAATTGTGTAGAACATTCTGGAAGACACACGGGCACCATTGATTACTCTGGAACATTCGACGACTCATGTATAAAAGCCAATGCGCTTGACGCGCTGATAAGGTTTTCGTCGATCACCGACTGTGTTCGCCACTGTTGTGCTTTGAGTGTAACTTGCTTTTGTGCGCACAGCTTCACCCTATAAAAAGTTAATTTCGTCATTTACAGTTTTGTGACTATTTTCTTCATCGTCACTACAATATGACAATATGAACAGGCATCTGAACCCTCCCTAATATATTGCTCTAGCCTGTTTAATGATTTGTATTCATTCTGCATACAGATTTATATCATTCTCCCACTGAGCAGTGCTGTCCTCACTTTGATGCAAGGCAATTGTGCTAACACTTCAGATTCACTAGTTGCACCTGACATTTACAGCAGTGGCCAGCACACCAGGTGAAAATAAAAACAATGTTGTGGGGGCACTCAGCTCTCTCGCGTTCCCTGATGTTATCTTTCCTAAATGGCTCTCGTGTCCCCTGTACAAGAGATCGCTTGTGATCCACTGCTAATGCCACCCGATGGTGGGAATACGTGGGCACACAAGGAAGTAGCCTCCTCCTCTTTGGCTGCGAGAACTTTGTGTGTGTGGACTGACCAAATGCAAACTGAATGAGGTGCTCTACGGGACCATCTCTTGCAGACGCCTTCTTGTTCGTATGCGCCTCCATTTGAGAGACTTCACCCATGAAAGACTTAGGCACTGGTGTCCAATGTGGGTGAACATATTCGCTCAATATCCTGTCGTGGTGAGTCCAACTTCCTCAATTCGACAGTGCCCATTGGCATGTTTCATTAGTTGCAATCTCAGCTAGCTGGCCTATTGTATAAAAGGTGCAATAAATGCCCTTTTGTTAGTTTTTACTACAGCGTACTGTGTCCTTTGTTCCAAGAGCACACTTAAGACTCCACATGCTGCAATAAGCATGAGAACATAAGCACAAATTTCTGTATATACTGATGAATCCAGGACAGTGAAATCCACAGGAAATTAAGGTACATTCCCGCTGGGCCATCTCTTAGGCTAGTAAATTACTTGTGTAGCATTTCCAGTGCTTACTTTTAACCACAAGAATTGCATCCGGAGTGGCCAGGACACTCTGCTTGCTATTGATGGCTTCACATGACCATGCTCCCTGGTCTGACTGGCGTACATCACGGATGGTGACTGTGCCAAAGCCACCGTCACTTGTGGTTGTTACTCGTGGCCTTGGGGGAATGTGACCCCAGTTTAGGCGCCAGTTAATAAGTGGCACTGGGTTGCCTATTGCCCGGCAAGTGATGTTGACTGTCTCCCCTTCCATGGCATTAACAACGTCCGGGGGTGATTGTGTGATGGTTGGCGGTGCTAGAGAAAGGGGGGGAAAAGAGGGATGTGTTAATGGCTGCAAACTAACTCAACTTCTCGCATAATGTTACAGAGCCATAGGAAATACAACAAATGATAATTTCTAAGGTGTGCAAATATAAAAAATTCTTTTTTGACAGTCATCAAATATCTGTTTAGCTGCTGTAGACCATGAATCATTTAGCTGGTGCTAAAAATTATCAACACCTCAAGATTTTTTTAGAGCTCACAGTGGCAACCCTAGACCTTAAAAATAAAATTATAGCAAAGTGTTAAACTTAGGTAAATTAACTGCAACCACAAAGTGAATTCTGCACAGACATGACATGCATGCATGAAACTGGAGGACATATTACCCGAGCACAAGCATGAACACATTAGAGTTGTAGGTGGGGGAGGGCTGAACTTTTACTATTAAGTATTTCAAAATTTTTTGCCTTTGAAATAAACCAACTAATTACTTAACCATACACAATCAATGAAACACTGCTTCTCTGTTGAATAGTTCAGCATTCAGTCATTTTTTTTGTGTTTGTGGTGTGGTTTCACGTGGCTCGTTATGTAAACAACAAAATTTTTCTGCACCATGCAATAAGCAGGAAGATAAGGCACACTTTCTACAATTGTTTTGAACTTTCAGATACTACTACATAAACTGCCATGAGAATTAAGGAGGCAAGAACGGCTCCAAGGAAGAAATGTAATGGTATGAACACCTTATATAGCCACATTGGCGGTGGATTGTTGAAATGCACATACAACTCAACACTGCAGCTTACACCGCTATGTCACTGATAAATACTCTCAAGCACATTTATAGTATTAAAGATGTTACTGTGGTGAATGAAGAGCCTTACAATTCAAGAACAGCAAAGCATCATCATTTAGGCACAACATTTATGCAGTAGCTGAGCTGCCAGTGCTACTCCTGTACCATGATCATCACTACAGAACAGCCTGCTCATTAAATATTCAATTCGCATTAGGTGAATTTCTGGCGCTACTTGTTTGTGACATTTTGTTTGGTCCTCATACATAAAACCTATACTAATCCAAACACATTCATGCAAATAAGTTGTCAGTATTTTCAACCGGCTAAATTCTCTTTTTAGTTGTTACCAACAGCAAGCAAACAATAGATTCCCACCTGACGAGAGTGCAACCATATGTGCACAAGTGAATTTCTAACTTTGTTGGAGAACGTGTGCTAAAGAGGAAGAGGTGTGCATAGTGCTAGCCTCATTCATTCTTGTTTACCAACATCCTATGCAATAAAGTCGATTTACTTCTCTGTTGTTTGAGTTGTGAAAAAATAAAGTTTTTTTGGCAAGCCTCTGATCTCAACACTTTTGCTCATAGGCATACATATTAATGCTCCTTGAATACACAATCACCAGAAGAAAAAATTAATAAAAAATAAACAGAAATTCAGCAAACATCCATAGTTTCGAAATATACATTATTGCAGATTTTTTTTTAAATCTCTTAAAGCCATCATTTCTGGCCTTGGTAATCTAGGTCTTTTGATCGAGCAGTTTACAAAATCTAAAAGAACCTAGGCAGCTCACAGCATCCAATTTCATCAGATTTGTCCTGGCAGTCAAACTCTCCATCACAGTGGAAACTCTTTGGGATGCACTGGTCTCCAGACAGACATTGATACTCTCCCATTCGGCATGGAGATCCTGGAATGTTGTCACCTGGGAAAAAGTAGCACATAGTGCAATACGTCGAAACTGCTTCATGAAGACAATCAGCATGCTTATATATTTATGGAGTTTGGCCATTAAAAAAATATGGTTGCATGCAGAGAGCAGAAGTAGTACACAATTTTGAGGAACCTTAAGAGATTCTTCAGCAATACTATCCAAAATGAGTCCTGGTAGAGTACCTTCCAAGACAGTATGTTTCAACTAGAAAAGGTACAAAATCAATAGAGAAAAAGAAGCAATGCACTATGGCTCACTTACGACAGCTTCTCTCATCTGTGCCATCACCACAATCATCATCCCCATCACACAGATAAACCTTCAGGATGCATTTCTTGTTGTCACATTGCATTTCGTTGGGCTCACAGAGGGAGGGTTGAGCTAGAGCAAAAGTAAACAATTATTAGTCACACCTCCAGCCATAGCACTTAACGGCAAATGCCACTACATAGACAGAAAAAACTGGCTGAAAAATTATGCTTGAGATGCTGCTGCTGCTTCTGCTGCTGACTGCAGCAGCTGAACAAATATAGCAGAACCTTTTTACACTGTTGACTTTTCACCCAATAGACAAACCAAAATATTAAAAACGCCTCATACACTTTTGTTGCCGTTTCTTTTGGTTGACACATTCATTGATGACATGTCTATCTGACAAGCACATTCAGTATTTTGTTACATTCCAATCTGATAGTATGTTCTGCAGTTGTAAGCAACTGTCGGTACCCATCTGAATAGAGTACAATATGCAAAACATTGAAAGAGTTTCAGAAAGTGCCGTTTTCGGTGCCAGCCGAGAGCCTCCTGAATTTGGATAGTGCATGAGCAGTAATGAACACAAAATGAACGAGAAGCTGCATTCCACTTGTGTCAATGTCACATTAAAAAAATTAATACCTGGATCACAAAATCCTGTCATGCAACCCATTTAGCACGAACGGCATCATGATCACAGTTCATTAAGACAAAGCTGTCAGCAAAAGCAAAGACTGCTAGATGCAAAAGAAGTATACCCACTGGCTACTTTTGAGGATGTGCTTCAAAGCTACTTTTGTGTGAAAGGCAATATAAATGTGGACTCACTGTCTATAGAAAAGGAATTGTGCCACAAAGCATGCACCAGCAGTAGCTGAGTGACATTTCTGAGATGCGAAAGTGCCGGTAATACAGCTTTGCACAATGTTGCTGTTTTTTTATACAGATTTCAATGATACATTTTCCTGGATAAAACCATTTTCACTTAAAAAAAAGGAACTGATGCCCAGATAGGGCAAAAGTGTATTCTACGCAAATATGTGAGCCTAAAGTTGACTACAATTATAGCTGTAAGATTAAATATTGTAGGGAAGTCATTGGAAACAAGAATGCACCATAAAGCAAGGAATGAAAATACTGTTAAAAAAGAAAGGAAACCTCGAAGGAACCTTTCTTCACAGTGAGAAGTGACAGGCTTGGCATAGTAATCTGAAAAGTTTCCACAAAGTGAGCTAAAAGACCTTCAGACACTGGGAACTAGACATGCACTTCATATCAATATATCCGTCACCAGGTGTTAAGATGTATGCGTTTACATACCACAGTTGTTTTCATCAGAGCCATCATCACAGTCATAGTCCCCATCACAGACGTACTTCCGCGGGACGCACTTTCCGTTTTGACAGGTAGCTTCATCATGTTTGCAAGCTCCTAGCGGTCGATCCGGTTTCGGTGTTGGTGGAGTGTCTGCAGAAATAAACGAGATTGTTTCTCTCTCACACGTGTGCATTAGCAGGTTTAGAGCGGCAAGCTGAAGCAGATCTGCCAGCAATAGAGCTAAGTTTCCATCTAGGTTAGCTAGGCATGCAGCAAGACCATGTTGGTCTTCTTGGGTATCAAGCACATCCTTAAAGAAAGTGTATGTGTGTATATATATATATATATATATATATATATATATACATGGCAGTGCAACATCTTACACTTGACGTTCACATATGAGTGATGCTGCTACACTCTCTAAAAGTGTGTGTGCATTCTGGTCACCAGCTCTGCAAGATGTCTTTATCAAACCGAGCTGTGAAGACAAAGCAGGTTTAAGTTGTATGTATATGTATGTGGCTTTATTTTTGTTAATCAGCCTTTTCCCACATCAAAAGCTAAATTTGTCCCTTGGTGTACATTTCTAAATTTAGGTCAAGTGCCACTTCAAGTCAGCACAGCTAGAAATAAACTTTGTGAGCTTTACATAAATACAGATTGCAAATATAAATTTCCATTGCCCGATTTCCGCATTGAAACTTATGAACTAATTTGTCACATACTTCACGCTACCACTCAACATGCTTCTCGTTAGTAGCCTTATGCATTGCATAAGCAGGAGAAAAATGTTCTCACCAAGACGAGCCAGTCCAGGTGCAAGTTAAAAAAAAGAAAAACAGTGATTAATACGTAGCTCATAACTGTTAGTAAGCCACAAATGCTGCCCATGCAATTTTGCATCTATCTGCAGATAAACTGTATACACCAGTATCATTACACATGCAATGCATAATTTCTCCTAAACAGAATTAAGTAGACCACTAATGCAATGCAGCTGGTAATACCATCTGCTGGCTAGCTGCCATGCCATGCCAGAAACACATGCAACTCCAGCAACACTGTTGACTGTACTGTAGGTTTTTAAGCACTTATCACCTATTAGGTGATTAATAGTTGAATATATTAACTGCCCAGCAACTGAAATATTCTGGAACATTTAGTAAAATTACCCAACATACAGTACCAAGTGGCTCCTGTCAACTCTTCTTTAACTTTAGTTGAGTTTTTACAACTTCATGAATGTACACATAGTTTCAGTAGACGGATAAAGCAATATGCACAATATGGAGCCAGCCATCACGTAATGAAATAGTCACAATTAAAAAGCTCTCAAGTTTCAATGATTTATTAAGTACCCTTATGTAAACACAAACGAAATTACAGTAAACCATGGTGCCAGTTCAAAGGGGTACTATCCCATATGGTACATGGAAGTACATTTTGTTTAGTCTATATCTGCAAAAATACTAGGTTTAAACTGTGTGCAGTGCCTCTGCATAGCTGTCCAGCAATATGCAGGATTACTTCCTGTAGTTTTTTTTTAGCCTTACAGCTACACAACTGTAGGCAAGACTGGCAGCATAGTTATGCTTACCTATAAAACTACCAGGCTCTTGCCTCACCCTTTTAAGAGCTACCATAAATTTACAGTGGCCAATAAACATCAAATATGAGCAACTTAGAGGCTGCTCCAAAGTTTTGATGCAAGTGAAGAACAGCAAGAGGAGGCCAATCTTGAAAGTGACATTTTTTAGTTTGCTGGCAGTATGCAATCTATACTGCTCCCCGAATTTTCCCCCGTGTGCTTTAACTTTGAACACTTGATCCTGTATTTGTGTGCGGATAAGTAGCACACATAAGCTCAATGTGAAAATAGCAATAATGAATGAAGCTTTGATAACATGATACACAATTGGCACCATTTATTGCAACATGCAGAAACATACATGCAGTACAGCTCAATGCAAGTACCTTCATATGTATTCGGATCAATTTTTGGTAGGAAGTCTCCATAGTAGGGCTCAGCTGAGGCATTAATTCAATAAAGAAGATGCCACCATGTTAACGAGTATGATTTATAATGCAAGAAAGCTTCATGCACGAACACAGACAGAACCATTAGTAAAGCCCAAAAAAGCATGGCCTGTGTATGGCAGTAGTACAAGACCACCTGTACACAAACATGTTATTTTGATATATCCTTGATATTACAGGAAGTCACAAATGACTAGCCATAACTGCAATGCCCATTTCTCAAGCAAGAAAGTAAGCTCACTAGATGCGAGGCCAAAAATTGGAAGGAGGTGAAGGAGGCAGTCAATTTTTTTTTTATATTAGCAAAGAGTAACTCAGAACACTGGAATTAAATGCTATAAGCACTACATTAATCTTATAGGCTTTATTGATAATGCATACAGCCTAATTTAATATTCTACAAGAAATCGTACATACAGGATTGTGCACAGATGAATGCTAAAATTTAATACTAGTTTCACGAGTTTTACGCACTGGTTTTGTATGCTGTTCTTTAAGAAAAGCATCAACAGGGATATGAAAGGTTATATTTTATTACACATCCCTCTGCCGCAGGCACATATTTTGTACAGGTCACATCTATTAGGTTGTTATTGAAGCTTAAGCATTTAGTGCTCAATGACAGTATTTCACCTCAAGCCCTCCCCCACTAAAGCAAATGCTCACACAAGCCATTCAAACCACTCACTGGAATGCGTATGGTACGAACCTTCCTAAATACTTATCAAAGGGCCTGTTGTATGGTTAGGTCCCAAAATGACAAGATAAAACCACAACCAATGTACATATGCTTTTGTAGAAGGCCTTTAATACAAAAATAACTCCAAGCCACAATTATATATGAAGTCAAGCAGCACT
Source organism: Dermacentor albipictus (assembly GCF_038994185.2). NCBI lineage: Eukaryota > Metazoa > Arthropoda > Arachnida > Ixodida > Ixodidae > Dermacentor > Dermacentor albipictus. The sequence continues at coordinate 200,701,874 of NC_091822.1, read as the reverse complement.
GAGCAATGCACAGATTTGCATATGTTTTTTTCATGAGTCACAAGGATTCCAAAAGGCCCCAATTTTTATGTATATGTACATTTAATGCGCTCTGATGTCTCAGTGATCATTGGAAGTGGCACTTCATGGCATACACAATGCATGTAGCAGCCATGCAAACTGAATGTATGGCACTCAACAAAAAGTGTGAAAGCTTCAGACCAACTAAACAGGCAGTCTCAAAAAATGTAGATGGTACCTGTGGTATTCACACTTTTTTTTTCATGGAAGAGTATATGACATGCAGGATCACTTGGTTTGAAACAGTAACTAAATGATAGGAAAGCCTCATGGTCAACATGCTGTTTCAATTCATGTGACAAAGCAAGATGTCTTGGACAGATCAAGGCAAATTTAGGTAATAGCAACAGACAATATGCACAGTCCAGGTGACAAAACTCAGAAAAATAACAGACAGCCATACTGATAAGAGCAGCTCAACACACCTCAAGAACGGTCTGGCATCCATACATGACTTGAGTGGCTACAGGCACTTTTATATTAAGTTCAACAATATGCACTTCTAAATGCATCAGCTACAAGCCACACACAGGCAATTCAGGACCAGTGCCAAACATGCTCATAACACCTTTGTAAAAATTACTGTACCAAAAAGCAACTACCTATGATGTTATGGGTGAAACGAAAGGGCTCTCTAGTTGCGTAAGAACAGAACAGCCGAAAAAGCAAGACAGCTGAAGCACGCCAAGCACCCAGAGTCACCAAACAGAGCCTGCCAGATGCAGAAGGAGGCCAGTCTCAGGGAATGGGGGCACAGCGATCTGGATATTTACATGGCTGCACGGTGAGGAAAGCAGCCCTCTGAGCCCCCGACGTGGAAGCTGGAACACCCACAGCCTTGCAGAGGTAGACGCCCCCATGGTCAGGCTGCACGTTGGGCATGGTCAGCCTGCCACGGGCATCAGTTGATTGTGGAGGCAAGGGGCTGTCATCCGACCGGGTCCATTTCACCTGGGACCGCCTGGTGCCCTCATCTCGGCAGCGGAATACAACCTCTTGGCCTGCAGGAAGCACAACAAAAAATGATGCATAATGTGGTAGAAAAGATGTTAACTGCTGCTTCAGGTAATGCTGCCACTTGTGCCCATGTGTCAAGGCTTCCAGCACTTTGTAACAAACCTGGTAGATGAAAGCCTGCAAGATGAATGGTCCCCAGACTGGTACACCGTACTGTGGCATCCAGTAACCTGAGCCTGGTAGCCTCAATTGTTTAAATGAGAAGTTTTGATGTACGAAAAATGCCCTACAGTGCAGGGCTTTGAATTTGTTTCAACCACACATTTTACCAATGTAGACAAAATGAGCACATGGCCACTTTTGCATTCTGCCATTTGAATATAGCTGACAGTGAGCAGACACCATGAAACTTTACTTATAAATGAAACACCCCAGGCCACCAAGCCACTGCACCAAGGGCTTGTGCGTGAGCAGACATTTGTGCATTGGCAAGCGTTATTGTTTCTATAAAAAAAACTCTTGAGCCCCCTAACAAGCTTTCTTCCACTTTTCTTAAATTATCCTTGCCTTCCACCCTTCATTGAACTGATTTCAAACTTATTTTACAGAAAAATTCCAGAATGAATCGGCTAAATAAAATTGCGATGCTGCGCCCAAGTCCACATTCATGCACATCGCTTTTTACATTGTGTATAAGCAATGGGTGTGCCTGGTGCAAATTCTGTGCAGCCGTGTATGTGTATGCAGTAGCACACATCTGGTCCCTGTAAAGCTTACAGTACTAGATCACACTGAGACTTGAACAGCTACAGTTTATGAACAAGAAATATGCAGGGTGAGAGCTAGGTCAGCAGGGTCTAATACCAAAGTAAGCACCCTGTATGCTGGCTAGAGCGTCAACTTATCAATTCATTTTACCTCTTCACACACTGAACCAAGATTACAGCAAATCCGAAGGACACCCTTCAGAGTAGAGACATTCTAACCTTTCAGAACACATACATTACAACTTGCCCAGTTTGCCAACCTACTGGTAATTTGAAATGGCAGTAACAAGGCAAAATGAAATATTCAGATATTCAGCTAAAAACAAAAGTTATGCAATACATTTGCTTATGGGAGATAATCACAAAAATTCTAAAATTCTGTTCGGTAGCCATAAGCAATTCAATAATTGAAGATACTTTTTCTGCTCCCTTGAGCCATTCATGCTTTCTGCTGTAACCCTTCCACTGCTCTGTCAGCAATGTAGAGATGCAATGCTATTTAACTCTCATTACCACTGGAAATGCACTCAATTTCAGTGCATTTATGTTTTACCATTTCAAGACTTAGTAGTCTCAATGTATACTGTGATACATAAAGTTATAGCCTGATCACTGGTGTTTTGAATGGATGTATATCAGTAATATTTTTCTCAGACAATTTGACAATTCTTATGTTTTGAATTGAATTCTTCGGGTTTTAGGTGCCAAAGCCATGATTTGATTACGAGGCATGCTATAGTGGGAGATTCCGGATTAATTTTGACCACCAGGGGATCTTTAACATGCCCCCAATGCACGGGACATTTCTTTTTTTTGCATTTCGCCCCTACTGAAATGCTGTGGCGGCGGCCGGGATTTGATCCCCCAACCGGCCGCAGCAGTGCAACACCATAGCCACTAGGCCACTGCAGCAGGCAATTTTTATGTGAAACTTCAAGGAAGCACTTAAAGGAACACGAATGCAAGTAACAATGCGTTATTTTAGTACGAGTACTGAAAGTAAAAAAGAACAGATATACAAACTATGGACCATATACCTAGTTCCCAACTTTTATAAGTTAGATCATAGCAAAAAATTGTGAAGATTTGCTGGCACCAATACTAGACAAAGTGATGCCCGTGTTATACAGGCAAGTTAGCTTCACAAATGTGAAAATGGGGAAGTTCCTATTGTACAGGGAGCACTTGTTTTTATTGATTGTAGCAGGCACCCGATTTGTTACAGCGTAAGCTCTTATGGGCTCAATCTAAAAAGAAGAAAAGTTCCCGCCAGGATCAAATGCAGGCCCTCTGCATGGGAGTGCTGCTCTACCACTGCACCACACCAGCACTTGCTATCTGCTGTGAAAACATGCCTTATACATGCGTTCTAGCATGCTGTTCTAACACTGTTGTAACATGACGTACGCAGCGGAAGTCTTCAAATGATTGTGCAGTCTGGAGAACACTCAAAAACTTGAGTGGATTAAGCAAGAAGCAAGCAATGTTTTTAATTGGTCTGAGGGAAGTCCACAATGTGACAGCATAATGTCATATGCAAATATTCACCCCTGTAAACATTGGATGTACTTGCAAAAGGAAGGGAATATATACTCTGCAGGAGTTGTATGTTTAAATTTTTTCCTACTCCCATGTGAACTTATGATTGCAAGGACCTACGCTGCTTGCAAGCATGTACAGTCAACGACCGATTTTCAGGACGCCCGATTTTTTGGACATGCCCGATAATTCGGACGCCTTCGCGGCACCGCTACATACCCCATAGAGTAAATGTGTAAGAATATCCGAAATTTTGGACGCGAAAAAAAAAAAACTTTCGCCGTCAGACTCTCCGGACTTTGCGCCATTACCACTGGTCTGAAACGGCACTAATTGTAGCCACCACCGCCTCCATCTCTATTATATCACCTCCTCGAACCGGCGCTTCCATGTGCAGATCTGTTGGCAGCCGTAGCCACTACCGCAGCAACACTAGGCTATAATATAGCGAACTAGAAGGCTTTCTAGTGGTGGTTACGGGATAAACTTTATTTCTGCTATTTACAGAAAGGGTGTGAGCTGAGCCCTAAGGTCCCAGCCCTTACAAAGCACGACCTACTGAACTACAGACCTTCACAGATCTCCCTCCTCCAGCACGCCTGGTCTAGTTCGCCCCTTTTGCCGCTAGGGAAAGAACGTACGAGCAGAGTGGCGCTAGTCATAACCTGTTCGCTGTCGTCTGCTTCTGCGATCTGTTCAGCGCTTGTCTTGCCATTTCGGCAGGCACAAAGCGCTTGTTTTGGCGGTAAATGAATAAATTCACAAATATACAAAAGAAGACATATTTGCGAATGCTTTGCGTTTGAATAATGAAACTAGAAGAGGATGAGCGGTGCAAGAAATGTAAACGAGCATAGGTGGCCGCTGCAATGCTAGATCAACGGCATAAATTTCCCTTTCCTAGCCTCCTTAAGAGACTGGAAAAATTGTTTAAAAAGAGTCATAGGATAATCTAGCTTTCTTTAGTTGATTACAGACAGCCTAATGTCGTAGATGACATTAGGATTTACTACTGTGTGCCGTAGTGAAAGGAAGATGATCTGGTAAAAGTATAGTAAAAGTAATCACTAGTAAGTCCTCCACCCGATATGTGCAACAGTCTGATCGATTCTGCTTCAAGGGAAGGTGAGCATATCTTGTTTTTTAATATCGTTGGATGTCTAGCGCAGTAGAAAGCACGCAAAAAATTAAGCGATCCCAATGCTTTAAAACGTGCTGCAGTGCAGGCCTTAAAAATCGTGTCACGGAACTCTCTTCAAACTGTAAAGCTAGCTTTTCCGCGTAGTACGGCGGCAGCATAACGGTGGTGCTGAAGATACGTACGCAGTGAAGCTGTGTGCGTAATTCACTTTTTGAGCTCGTGACGCATTCACGGACAACATTTAAGAGTTAAAATGAGTGGTAATCGTTCTGTCGTCGAACATTACGGTGGCTTCAAGTTTCTAAAGAGCGCAGACGCGAATTTTACAACGTGTACAATGAAACTGTTGGGTACGTTGCGAACTCTATACACAATGGGATTTATAATAATCTCCTTTAAAAAGGCAGTGGGAGCGGCTATTTAACGCTATTTTAGAGAGCAGCGGACTACACGCTCCGACATTTTTTAGGTTCGGTGAGTCAACTTTTGGAGCCAAGTGACCGATCAAAGCCTTGTGACATCTCTGTCACTGTGTTAGCAAAAATCGTCAACTAGAGAAGCAGTTCGTGGCAACACAACAGCTGCCGTACTACTTACAACGCCGCACAAGAGCCCACCTCGTAGCAGACGAACAGGTTATAAAAGCGCCACCTACGGCAGTCGGTTGAACGAAAGTGGGCGCAAGCTGCTCCCATAGAAGCCGGATATCTGTGCAGGTCTGGAGTTCCAGTAGGTCGTGTTACAAAGTATGGGGGGGGGGGGGGGTCCCTGTCTGGGACCTTCGTGGCTTCTGCAGCGGCTTTGGCTCGGGCCACCAGGCACGTTGGTCCTGGCATAGCCTCCTATATTTTTCATGCCCGCGCAATGGTGCCGCGGAGACCGTCCATTGCCCTCTCCTTTCCTCCTCGATTTACGCCTCGGCTCTCCGCGAGAGGCGCTCACACCCCATACTACCTAAAATGCTGCCCTCACATGCCAGACCGAGCTACGCGTCGAGGCCCATCGAAGCACCCTAACCGATCCGTCAAGCAAGAGTTGTGCGATTTCCGTCGTGTTGGTTGCAGGTAAGCGTATGCGTTTTGCAACAGCAGCATGTTTATATACATATTTTCTTGAAATATCAGGGATGCATGACCGAACTTGTAAGCAGTGTACACAAATGAAGCGACCGTTTGTTTACTAGATTTTCCGCGACCACGTATTAGTTGTTGGCGTTGTTGCAACGTGTATTGCTTTACTAGTGTAAGATCAGTGATTTACGATGCACAGTTCTTATCGTTCCCTTGCGTTACTTTCTTTTTTATACCCAATCAGTTCTCTATCTGCAGTGTGGAATCGGTTGTGGTGTCCTGCGCCCTACAAGATGCCGTACTGCTGTGTGCCACGCTGCAAGTCATCCAGTAAACAACGGACGCCGGGCATATCCTTCCACGAAATACCAAGCGATCCGGAACTGTGCGCAAAATGGCTGAAAGTCATTTCTCGTGAAAACTGGGTGCCGAATACGACGTCGTGCTATTCTACTGTATGCAGCCGACACTTCAGTTCCTCTGACTTTAAGGAAGGTTGCAAAATTCGGAAACTTAAGAAAGATGCTATTCCCAGCATTTTCGGAGAATATCCTGCGTACTTGCAGCCTCCTAAAATAAGAGAGAGAAGCTGCGCGTCAGTGAAAAAGCGCGAGGCTGCTGCGCTAGCCAACCCACCACCGCGGAAGCGACGAGCAGTCATTGATGACAACCAAATGGAGTCGTGTCCGCATCCGCTCTACGAATTGCCGGTTGTCGACGTCGTCTTTGAAGATTTGTCACCTGTGGACTGCACCGCTACCGAACCGTTGCCACCCGTGAAAAACGGCGCTAGCGAGCGCTGCATCACCGCGACTTTGCAGATGGACAGAGGAGTGCAGGTGTCCTCACAATTCTCGGTTTCGACAGTGGACAAACGAAAGTGGAGACGCAAAGAACGAGACTTAAACGCGCATATTGAGCGGCTCAAGAATACCGTCGACAATTATAAACAAGAAATACAAAAGCTCAAGGAAGAGTGCTTTGTTCATGCATTCCTCCAAGTTGTCGAGAAAGCGAAGGAGAAAGACTTGGCTGCGTCAGTATTAGTAGAACAAGTTAAGAATTTCGGGAAAACGAAACCAACGTGGTCCGATCTGACAGTGCGCCATGCTGTAGTTTTACGTAACCTCTCGACTCGCGCATACGAGCACATAAGGACTACAGGCATTCTCCGGCTGCCCAGTCGAAGCACCCTGGAGCGTTTTATGGGCACATCACGTGGCGAAGTCGGCGTGACGGAACTCGCGAAGCAAAGGCTGTCAACCGAGCTCGCTTCTCATCCCTCATCGCAAGCCAGAGCGTGCTCTTTAATTGTCGACGAAATGCGCGTAAAACAGAGGCTACTTTACCATAAACAAAGGGACGCCTTCATCGGTGAAGTAGACTATGGTGGGAGCTTTCCTAAGGAAACAACAAATGAGCCTGTGCTAGCCAACTCACTTCTGTGCTTCGTCCTCAACGGCCTTTCAGTTTCGTTTAAAATACCCGTGGCATACTTTTTCACGAGAAATTGCACTGGCCGCGAGCTGCACACGCTCATGCGACACGTCCTGAATGAAGTTGAAAACATAGGATTTTTCATCGTGCGCATTGTCACCGACAACCACAAAATCAATGTCTTAGCGTTCCAACTTCTATGCAACGGAAGCCTCACGCATTGCATTGAGCACCCAGGAACACCGAATCGAAAGCTTTTCTTAGCATTCGATCAGTGCCACTTGGTCAAAAACGTGCGCTCGCAGTTTTTATCGCGTGACATTGGAAAAGGCGGCGAAATAACGGCGAACCACTTGAAGAGCCTCTACAAAATGCAGCAAGGCAGCCTTGTAAAGCCAGTTCGATTTCTAACGAGAAAACACGTGTTCCCCACAAACATCGAAAAAATGAACGTAAAAAGAACAATCCAAGTTTTGTCTCCTGCGGTGACAGCGGCACTGAAGCTCCTGCAAGAGCAAGCGGGCCACACGTGCGACGCAAGTTTCGCGGGTGTCGGACCGACCGTTGAATTCATGGACACCGTGCACCGCTGGTTCATGCTCATGGACGTGAGCAATTGTACCCAGCACATACACCAGAACAATGCCGATTGCAAGCAGTTCGAATTTACAAGCGATGAACGGTTAATCTGGCTTGAAACAAGCTTCCTCGACTACCTGGCCGATCTCAAAAGCCAGTGCCTGGCGAAGAACTTCCTAACCAAGGAGACTTACGAAGGCCTGGTGATGACGACTCGTTCAAATGTTGAGTGCGTTCGATATCTTCTTGAAGAGATGCGCTTTCACTTTGTTTTAACGAGAAAAATGTCGTCTGACCCAATCGAGTCGTTTTTTGGCTGGCTGAGGAAGTCAGCAGGGTCAAATGATCAAACGGATGCCCGAGCTGTTCTGTCAGGTATTGAGAAGACTCTGAAGACTGGCATCGCGTCGGCGGCTGGTACGAGCAACGTAATGGCAGCAGAAGGCAGCGATTACTTGTCAACGATGCCGCAACAGAAAAACACAAGGGAAGGAACCAGCGAGGAATTCCCTGCAGATGCATGTAGAGCTCACAGAGCGACTCAAGCGAGGACAGCCTCTGCTTCCTACTCCAGATGTCGCAGCATTGGCTATGGTCGGCGGCTACTTGGCAAGAGTTGTACAAGAAAATATCTTGCGAGGAGTGCGTCAGCCTGTTAAAAAAGCCAAACGCCTCGGCGCCCTCGGACTCGCTGATAAAGCACCAAGACCGCGGTGGACTCATCTACCCATCTGGACAACTTTTAGCGGTTCTCTACGCATTAGAGAAATTTATCGACGTTCTTCTCGCAAGAAGAAGGCACATGAATCAGCCTTTGAAGGAGGCTGTGAGTAATGCCGCTGCAATACTCCGCGAGCACAAAACTTTGATGTGCTCGACGCCAGGACACCAAGAGAACCTGCTGCAACTGTTGCTGACAAAGTTTTTTCGCCCAATATTCACAAATTTTGCAATGAAGGCGACAGACAAACACGACATGGCTAAAGTGTTTGAAATAAAACCGCTGTCGCGAAAGACCCTCAAACTATGAGCTTTGATCTCACAGTTCGGCGCTTTTTGGTGAAGGGCTGGCTCTCCACAACATGTTTTGTGTTGCTTACTTCCACTGTACATTGTGTACGAACATCAATTTAACGTGCGATTATATTTTATAATTCCATCTCAAATACGAACCCCAAATTTGTCTCCACGAGCGCGTGCGCAAGCGGCGTCGTCGCGTCGTCTGCTCTGGGACAGGGTATGGGAAGGCAGCGCGGTCTGGTGGCGGGCGCATGAACTAGGCGGTACGGACGGCGCACTTTGTTCCCCCACTCAGTGAGCGGGCATGAAAAAATATAGGAGGCTATGGTCCTGGAGTACTAGTACACTGTACCTGGAGCGTCGAGCAGCTGAGCAGGGTGGCCTCCCAGTCCTCTTGGGTAGGGTGGGGGTTTGGGGAGAAAGCAGGGTTGGAGGGGCATGCCCACACCATGTGGTATGTGTCCACAAACACCTCCCTACAGTGTGGGCACTTGCCCGAAAATGCCGGTTTGAAGTGTTTCAGCACCGCCGGGCACAGCACTGTATTCGTGTAGAGATGGAGAAGCCAGTGCTCCTCCGTCTTTTTGAGGCCTTTGCAAGGGGGGAATAACGGCCGTGATTAAGCCGATATACAGCTGTGAGATTTCTTTAAAGGTGATTGCCGGTTTGAATTCAGGGACCTCGTCGACAGGCGATAGAGGCGACGCCCGGAAATAAAGCGCACGGGGTATGGCGTCGGCTACTTCGTTCCCCTCTATTCGCCAATGAGCTGGGGCCCAAATGATGGAGCGCTGGGGTTGGAATCCCTGGTTCTCACATTTCTTAAGGATTTGTAAGGCACGATATGGTATTTGGCGTTGTTCTATATAGCGGCAAGCACCCCTCGAATCAGTAATGATGACTTGAGATGCTGGATCTGCGGCAGCAAGCTCAATAGCCACCTCCTTCGTGTGAGTAATATTGAGGGCCCGGAAGGTGAGACTATTAACGGGTGTGTTTTGATGGACGAATGCCGCTGTAAACCAACCCCCATGGTGAAGGCTGGCAGCATTCATATAGAATACTCCTGGGCGATCTCCATCTAATGTTCTGGTGATCCTTGTAGAGTGCGCTTGGCGGCAGCCCTCGTGAGTATCTCGTGTCACGTTATATATGGAGAGGGTTTACCTGTAAGGCGAGATGCCAAGCATCTGGCAGGGAGACTCTGGGTTCCGTGTGGGTTATATATTGGATGTGCAGGCTGGACAAGAGGCGGCTTCCCGCTGGTGTTTTTCTCAACTGCAAGAATCGATTGTTAGATGAGCCTCCTGTAGTTCCCCAAAACTATTAGTCATCCCCAGTTCGAGGAGACGTTTGTTGGACGTAGTAAATTAATGGGGAGATCGAGGGCTTTTATAGGTTTTGCGTAATATCACCTCAAGGGCATTTTCATCGCATTTTCGTAGGTGGAGGTAGGGCGCCAAGTAGAGTATTCGAATGGTTACGAATGCATTCGCTAGCCGCAAAGCGTCTTTGCATCGCAAGCCCCCTTTTTTTATTGGATACCCTGCGGATCAAACGAACCACTTGGTCCCCCACCTTATGGAGTTTTTGAAGAGTGGTATCAATTTTGCTGTTCCTATGTATGCAAAGGCCCAAAACTCTGATCTCGTCACATTCCCGGATGGGGCCTGTACATATGGATAGGTTGAGTTTACTGGTGCACTTGGGGTTGGGTCGTAAGTGCACAAATTCCGATTTGGTCGGGGAGCATTCCAGGCCGCATTGACGGACATATTCGTCCACAATATACCGCCGCATGCTGCAGGTTGGCCTCGATTGCTTCAATCGATCCGCGAGTAGCCCACAATGTGATGTCATTGGCGTACAGAGCATGCTGCACGACTGGGACCTCACCCAGTAGGGCAGGGAGCTTCATCATGGCCAGATTTAAAAGGAGTGAGAGTACCGCTCCCTGCGGGGTACCTCGCGTACCGAGCTGGTACGGGCCATGTTCCGTGTCTTGTATCCAGATAAAGGTTTGGCGGTCTGTGAGGAATAGTTTAATGTAGTTGGTGTTGAATCCACAGTCTAAAAAAATTAAATTATGGGGTTTTACGCGCCAGAACCACTTTCTGATTATGAGGCACACCGTAGTGGAGGACTCCGGAAATTTCGACCACCTGGGGTTCTTTAACGTGCACCTAAAGCTAAGTACACGGGTGTTTTCGCATTCCGCCCCCATCGAAATGCGGCCGCCGTGGCCGGGATTCGATCCCGCGACCTCGTGCTCAGTAGCCTAACACCATAGCCACTGAGCAACCGCGGCGGGTAATCCACAGTCTACCTGGGATAAGTGGGTATGGATGATTTCGTGCGTGCCATTATCGAAGGCACCCTTTAGGTCTAGCACAAGGACTACCTTATCGTCACTAGGGTGTTCAACTGGCACGAGAATCTCCGTATGAAGTTGCAAGACATCCTGCGCGGATCGGTGTGGGCGGAAGCCGTACGTGTCTGCAAAGATGTGTTGGGTTTCTAGATGGGTGGACAATCTATCCCGTACCATAGACTCCATCAGCTTTCCCACACAAGAGGTGAGGGAGATGGGCTGGAGATTGTCTGTGTTTATGGCTTTTCCTGGTTTAGGGATGAAGGTTACTAATGCCGTTTTCCAGTCAATGGTAAGAGGGGTGTCACCTTGCCAGATTGCATTAAAGTAAGTGAGGAGCTGCTCATAGGCTGGTTTGGGGAGGTTGGCTAGAAGCTTTACCGTTACCTTATCCCTGCCCGGAGCTGTTCATTTCATTTTGGCAAGTGCTGCTTTGAGGTCATCAAGCTGGAACGGTCAATCCAGCTCAGCATTCTCAGAGCCTGCCTACGAGTACGCGTGAACTCGGGCATCCTGATGTGTGGAGAGATATTTGTCTCGGAGAGATAGCCAGTGCAGCTGTGTCTCCGTTAAAGTTGTGGATCACTCACTGGAGGTGTTTATGAGATTCTGTCCGGGTTTGCGTAGGATCAATTAGGGCTTGGAAAAGATGCCATGTACTCCAGTTCAACATTTGTCAAGCAGCCATATTGCATCGGCCTACCCAGTTGGAGTTGGCGAGCTGGTCTGTGTACTCTGCCACCTGCTGGGCGAGTTTATTTTGAGTTTACGGTTGTGTTTTTTCAGGCGCCATCGGCGGACAAGGCTGTGCCGGGCCTCCCAGAGGTGAAGAAAGTGGTTGTCCACTGCCGGATTCGCCTCAGAGAGCTGAACCTGCTGTTCAGTGTCTGAGTTGCGTGATTAGCTGTTGGGACCGGGTGGTGTACTCCTGCTCCACTATAGGTTGTGGGTTGTAGTTGGAACGAAATTTTGTCCAGTCTGGAAGCATTGCCTTGTGGTGAGGACGATTGAGGGGTGAAGTGCGGATTGTGGTCGTGAGAATGCAGTGGTCACTACCGAGGGTTTCCTCGGTATTGTGCCAATCTGCGTATCTTATGTTTTCAGCAAATGTTAGGTCCGGGCAGATATCCCAAGTCACGAAGTTCCCAATCCGAGTGGGTTTGGCAGGGTCCGTGAGAAGAGTGAAGCCCAGAGTAGACGCAAGCTCCGCCAGCTTGCGTCCGCATTTCTCTTCATGGTGGTAGCCCCATAATCGACTGGGGGCATTGAAATCTCCAACAATTATGAGGGGTTCCCCGTTTGCCACCTTTAGTGCCCTGCTCAAGAGATCAGCAAAAGTGACATTTGGTAGTTTTGGTGAGCTATACACATTTAGAATGTGAAGCGGGGGATCGTGTTTTCGAAGCGGAAGAAGGGTGATGATCGCATACCAAACAGCTATATTACAGTCCAGGTCCACCAGGGAGGCCGCATAATTTTTATGGACACAGATACAACTCTGTGCATCCTGCTGATAGCTTATGTAGTTCGTGAAAGTGACGCCCTCCCCCAGCTCTTGGAGGGCTACTACAGCAGGAAGTTGAGGGAGGGTTGTAATGAATAAGGTCAGCTTGATTGGTGCGCGCCTTGAAGCCTTGACAATTCCACTGCAGGGTTTGAACAGTATTCGAGTTGCGTTGTGACACTTAGAGGGATTTAGGGTATCTTGCCATGTTGAGTACTGGGATTTAAAGGGTCAGGTGCGGGGCCTGTTTTGAGCCGGGGGCCCTGGTAGACAGGGAAACCGACGGAATTGGTCCTGCCGGAAGATCTTCCTCCTCGCGCGGAAGATTGATTCTGCTATCCTTAATATTTTGACCGACGAGGCGCTTGACTGTGCCTCTCCGTCGGGTGGCAGGAGTAGATGTTGAGGTATGTGCCGCTATAAGTCACAGGATTTTGCAGAGGGCTGCATCGAGAGCGGCTGTGAATTGCTCTTCGAAAGCCTGAAGTCTAGCGTTCATTTGCGCCTCCAACACGTTGAAGTGGCACGACCGAAGCGCGCTCCCCTTGCTTGCCCCTGTCTCTGCTCGTGGCAAAAGTAGAGTCAGCGCTGTCATCGCCCACTCTTCCCATTTAGTTTGCTCTGCAGCACGGCCGGTGCGACTTTTTTCGTGTTGTGCATTTGTTTAACCTCGTGAAACGACTAAAAGAGCAGCGTCTAAACCATTGTTACGCATCAGGTTGCACAACTGGTTATGCGCGTGTGCAACAAAGTTGTAAGTTCTCTTTTTAAAGCCCTAAAAGACGAACGACGACTTCTATGGGAGCGCAACCTCCATTGGCTTGACAAGCCGCTTGACCCCAATTGCGCTGTGTGCAAGCACCTTGATCTGCATTTTATTGCGAGAGACTACGTGCGTACCATCAATGGTGTTGAAGTTCGAATGCCAAGGGGAACGCCAATGCTTGCCCCTAATGCGGTTCTGGCAATTTTGCCCAACCTGGCTACATATTTGACACAAAAGACTCTGGCACCGCAAAGCGGCGTTAATTGCCATTAATTGCCTTAGCTGTTACAATCTTGCCAAGATCGTGCTTGGACCAAACGTTCAAAAGGAATTTGTAAGCTCACTTTTGACTGTTGAAAACCAAACTGCTAGTTCGAACAAGCAGGAGCAGTTGAGTGACTTCTTGCTTCACGAGGGAGATCTTGAAGGCACCAAAGGTTCGCTTGATAGCACCTCTGACTGTATTGGACCACCCATACATTATATACAGTAGTGACTCAAGACTTCCTTATTATGTGGCAGGCTTTGTCACGAGGAAGTGTGTACTGAAAAAAAAAGTGCACTGAATGCATGAACCAGCTTTTGCTGCCTGCTTCAGATGGAAAGTGCTTAAATGCTGCTGTTTCCATGAATCCTACCGCCTTCACTGGTCTTCTCTACCCTTCACTGAAGCTTTGTGTTTATAAGTGATCTTGAAGACATTTTCACTGGCTGCTTTAGCAAGAGTTGGCTACATCGAGACAGCATTAGGGATATGTTGGCAGTCATCAACAGGAGCAGCATTGGTGGTGTTAGTTGGAATGAACATTGCAAGGTATTAACCACGAAGTTGATCGGTTTTCAAGTTGTCACACGAATGCATTTCTACATCAAGGGTCTGAATAAGTGTTATGATGAGAAACAAAATGCACAGTAGCAATTGAAGTTAAGTCTATCATAAATGGTTGCAGTGCCATAAATGTATGCAGAGCTGTGCTTAGCAGAGCTGTGGCAGTCACCATAAGAAGGATGCAAAGGGGACAAGCTGTTGTATTCCGCTGAAGTAGTAGTTCGCGGTCGCCGTTTTCCGAATGTACGAAAAACGGCAGTGGTCTCCAAGCGCCCAGGCACTACATTCTACTGTACGTTGTCGCTCGTGCCACAACCCGTCGCAGGTTGACGCGAAGCAGTGAACACGAGCAGATAGCTGGTTACAATAGGCGGTGGTTCTTGGATGGAATCGCACTCACAGTTTCAACCGCAGCTGGTGCAATTAAAGCCTCTCCATCGACGCGAAAGCAAACAACGCTAAAAAACATAGCATCACTTCCACTCTGAACAGGAAGCTGCAGCTACGTAGGTTCCGCTTGACGCCGGAAGCTAAGGGGGTGAGTGGGAAATGAGCGTGGAGCAGGAGGGCAGGTTGGCGGTACTTAACCTGGTCAGCAAAAACGTGTATGGAGGGGCTTTAGTGTTGTACACTTCTCTCCTCTTGTGTCCGTGTCTGCACGCCTTACCCCTTCTTTGCATTAAAGTGACCCTGAAACGATTTTGACGATTTTCTACAAACGTACTGAGTCGTTAGAGTAGGTCGTTCTGATAATTAATTGACACATCTAAGTGCTCCGCGTAAAGCATGTAATTTATTATAAGGTTTTAAAAATGCACATCGCTGCCGATCGCAGCACACTGCTCGGCAGAATTTTAAGCCGCCCCTACCCATATGACGGAAATCACCCATACGACGTCAGGGGGGCGAGCTATCCGATTGGCTGACCAGGGCGCGTGATAATTTTTGCAACTTTATGGTAAACAAATGATGTTCGTAATAGTTGGTATGTTAGTTCATTTGTTTTTATAAAAAGAAAGTAACATAAAGATAATGCACAAGAACCATTTTTCAGTACACTTAAGCACTTCCGGCACACAAGTGTCGTCTGCTTGTGTTACAGCGTACTCCATTTTGACGAGACCTCCGCGGTCAGAGTCGGTCTCAGTCTTTTCGCGAGCACTATGATTCAACTGTTACCTTGTGGACTGCAAACGTAGCGACTGGTAATATCTCAAGCTGCGACATGTCCCTCTGCAAGGCAGCATACGAGCGAACTGGCTGCTGTGCATCGGACTCCCATTATCCAATCGGCGCCAGGATTTGCGAGTTTGTGTCCGTCAGTTTACACCGGAAGATTACTAACGCAATAGCGTTTCGCGAGTCCGGTATTAGGGCAAACGCAAGCGCAAGGGGGCAGGGTCTCGCCGCTTGACTGAGCCGTAACGGGATGAGCAGAAGCGCAAATGTGAATGGTTTGCACGGTGCAGCCACCTGGTGGCACAGAGCTCAACCATACACAGAAACAGTAATGTAGTGTATCCTTTACTGCTGGTGTGTATTTTTTGCAAGAGTGTAATCATCAACACATTGTTTTTACAAATGTTTAAAATGTTTTACACTTGGTTAGGGCAATATTAGCACTTTGTGTGGCTGGTTAAACGCTGCGCCAACAAGTGGCTGGGCCGTGCAGACCGATCAGGCCCACTCACATACGTTTACGCTAAAGTTCCTTCATCAGCTTGAGCTTATGCCTCCAGCCATTTGCCGAAATGACTAGCTTGCCTGTGGTTACTGGAATACCAGACACGTTCGGCGGTACGACAGAATGCTCGCAACACACGCTGCTTCGATAGCTGTCCCTTGAGGTTGACAGCCAAGCGGCTAGCGGAGAGGTTTGGCGCGGGCGGGGTCAGGCTCCGAAACGACAGGAAGTGGACGATGTGATGTCGCATCGTGACGCAAAACCAGTGAAGGTGGAGCTTAGCCCCGACCTCTCGGCGAACGAGTTGAGGAAAAGCATGGATAGGGCGGAGGGTAACTTCTAATCGCTTGTAGCTCCATTATTACGTAACGCTTCACTTAATTTGTGGTGCGAATGTTCTACTTAAGCTGTACCCTACGATTCTACAAAATTTACCCGAACCGTTTCTGGCGCCCTTTAAAAATTTCTATATCCTTGTAGCTCGGTCATAATGGAGGCTATGCTCAGTCGCCCGGTTCAGCAGACTCCGTAATCGGCATTGCATCGCTACTCATCATACGTCACGTTTTTGTGCTAGTGTGCTATGACGTCAATATTTTCGTTCCTCCGCTGTGACGTCATAACCGCGCTAGCGATGGGTCTCGACCACGAGAGGGAGCTTTTAGTGACTTTTTGGAGCTGAATTAAAATTATTTTGAAATGTTTGCAGCGTCCAATACCTCATTGTAGGTGTCCTCGCATACAGAAGCAGCCTACAACAGACTTTTTATAGCCTCAAAATTTGGTGTCTCCACCCCTTTAAAGGGACACTAAAGAGAAAAATGATTTCCTGTGCATCAGTAAATCACCTTTCTTCAACACCAAAAACGCCACTCTTATTACGATGAGACGCTTGGTAAGCCAGAAAAAGTGCAAGAACGAACCACAGGTGTCCATGCCTCCTTGAAATTCCCGCACCTGGTCGCTGTGACGTCATGTATTTTGATGGCATCTTCTAGGGCCCACTTAATTTTGTAGTGCTACAGATTGATTACATTGTGTTTTTAAGGGAACCAAATATGGCAAGTTTCAGGAACCTTTACACAGCCAACGTGGCCCGAATGCGTAAAACATACTTTGGAACAGAGTTTCTCATTAACACCTAGCGGGTAATCTGGCGCCACTGTCTATGGGAGTTTCTTAAGGGGGCACCGTGCCGTCATGGGAATGACTGTATATGTGTCTGTGAGGCTCGTGTTGGCTGATGTTGTAAGAGGCTTCGTCTAAAACATGATTTGGCTGCACAAATAACAGTTTCTCAAAGTAAAATCTTCATAAAAATGTTTCCATTCACGCATATTACATCTTTACTCACCTACAATGCATCACCAAGCGAAGAAAAGCAAGAACAGACGACAAACTGTTTCAAAGCGAGCGCGAACCTTGTCTGTCCTCCAACTTTAGCGGATCGCCGATACTTTTTACGTATTATATAATCGTACATGTAATAACAAGTTCTCATAGTTAAACAAAACATGTTTTTGCGTAATAATAAAGCTAAAACAGCTTTTCATGTGCTGTTTTAGTAGAAAATGAATCATTGTGACAGACGGAACGGTACTTGCCAAGCGCGTCTTCAAGGTGTCGTGTCTCTCCGTGAACGATGCCAATCCGAAGTTACAATATACCAGCATTCCCATGCATACCACAGAGCAGCAGCGCCAGATTTCCCTCTAGGTAATGTAGTGAGAAACTATGCTTTGGAATCCCCGACGTCACACTGACGTACCGGCGTCAGGGTTCCGGCGCGAAATTCAAATACTGATATTTCGACCTTCATTTTCTCACCTAATAACCAAGCTGTTATTTTGAAATGACTGCCTGCAAGGTTCTGAAACAATGCTTTATTAGACTAAACTGATTTATTGCTTCGCTTTAGTGTCCCTTTAAGAGGAAGCTTTACTTCGGGCCCAACTCAGACGCAGACTGTTCAAATACATGTAAAGCGCAAAACCACTTTTCTGAAATAACCCCTGAACCGATATTAATGAAATTTGTTGTATTTGAGAGAAAGTTAAACTCTAGTGACCACTGGTTGCAGAATTCCTATTTAGTGCGTGAATTTTATGAAAAGGATTTTCAAAAATTTGAAAGTTTGAGAAACAGACGCACGAAGTTTATAAATTAATAGCTCTGCATCAAAAACATATCGCGGTTATGTAAATAGCATCCATTACATCATTTAAAGTGGAAAAATTTGATGCCAATTTATATCTTACGTGAATTTGTTATGTTGTGTACAAGGTGTCCGCAAAAGCTGTATTTCCATATTACTAAATATTTGGCATTTATGTGTAACATATCAATTTTGTACGCTTTAGATGTCCTATTACATGCAATTCACAGAATTGGGTTATTTTTCATTGCCGAGTTACAGAGTTGTAAACTTCATAATTTCGTTTCCTGAAAATTTTCGTTTTTTGCCAATTTTTTAATAAAACATTGACAATCTAAATCGAAAATTTGAAATTAACAGTCAATAGATCTTAAGTTTTCCTTTTAAATGCAACAAACCTCGTCAAATTTGGTGCAGTGGTTGCCAAGAAAAATGAATTCCCCTTTTACATGTATTTAGATAGGCGCACCCGAGCTAAAGCTTCCTCGTAGTTATACACACGTGCACCCGCCGTCACCTATCATAGTACGACCAACAATACGCCTTATTTAGTTATACTGACACTTGTACTTGTTGATCTTTATCGGGCGACCACGTTTCACCGCCAAACAAATGTTGTCGTACAGTGCAGGACGCGCCTGCATGTATCGCAAGTTTCTGGAATGTTATCGATGGTTCCATCCACTGTGTCACCGAGCCTTGTGTAATCTGATTGCATCTATGCGTGACACGAATAGAGTAGAACTTTGTGGAAGACACGCGGGTCCCAGCGATCACTCTAGAATCTTCGACGACTCACGTATAAAAGCCGACGCACTTGACCCGCTGATCAGATTTCAGACGATCTCCAACTGTGTTCGCCGCTATTGTTGTGTTTCAAGTGTAACTTGCTTTTGAGGGCACAAGTTCGCCCAATAAAGATCTAGTTTTGCCATTTACAGTTTTGCTACTGTGTCACAGTCACTACCACGTAACAATATGTGTACTGCCAGGCCTTCATAGCTATTTCAGACGTGCCTGCAGCGATTTGAGCCCGTGAGAGCAGTAAAAGGCATGCATCCATTTTTTCCGACTGCCCGATTTTTCAGACCTTTTCGCAGCCTCTAGGAAGTCCAAAAAATTGGGTGCTGATAGGTTAAACAGGATGCCCGATTCCAACATGCAAGTGTTCAATGTCTACAGAGATAGCCTTATCCAGTACACCCAGTATAAGTGCTTTTAGTTATAAATTTAGCAGGATTCATGTATCATACCTTGTCTAATTGTCTGCCGTTCTGGGTAGACCTTGATGTTCACGCCAGCATCAGGAGCTGTAAACGTTTAAAATAAAATGAATGCAAGCTAATCTAAAGTGCCTCAGCTGTCAGGACAAGCCACTTTAATAATGATAAATGCTTACCACAGTCTGCTTCATCAGAAAAGTCAGTACAGTCAAAACGACCATCACAGCGCTGAGATCGTTCAATGCACTGAGCATTAGCGCATACATACTGTCCAGGCTGGCATGTCCCTGAAAAAATATATATAATGCAGATAATAAAAATTACTGTGTCACAGGAAAAAAAATTATGTGCTGTAAGGAACAAACAGTAGATTACACCAAAGCAACATCAAAGAATGGTTCCTTCCTGCTTTCCTATCTGAGCAGCACTTGCCCATTACTCCTTGAAATGTCACCGTGCATTGACGACTGCAATAAGATTGACTGAATCATGGAACAGGGGTCATTACTATATCTTGCTCGTATGTCTTAGAAGTTGGCCCACCAGAGAGAACAGCCATTAAAAGGAAACATTCAATGAAATGATAGTTGGTGCGGAATGATCAAGGCCGAGGCTATAGTCACCTAGCACAGAGCAGCAGCAGCATTAGTTATGATCCCCCCTCCGTTCCCCCCTCCCCCCCCAGAAAAACTAATTTCCTTGAATCTTGGAAGCTCGGTATTTGTGTTCAGTTTCCCTATGACACAGGGTTATAATGTACACCATAAATGAAAAAATACAGGCCTGTGTTTTTTCAAGCAATAACAGCCAGCATTTCTACGTAAGAGACCTGAATCAACATTCGTAATTGAAGTAGTACTAGTAGTAGCAGTCTATCATATTTAAGAAAGAAAAGGAAAAAGAAAAGGAAGGCTGTGGGAATCTTGAATGTCACTTTCTACTGAACATCTGAACTGTCCTGCGGCCATGGGAAAAATACAAGGCAAGAGAATAAACGGGGACAAATAGCAACATGCTGCTCAAATCTACAGAACTACAGCTCAAATTCTACAAACAGTATTCTGCTCAGACACCTCAAGCATAGGAGGTGTAGGTAATTGGACGCACAGACAAAAAGTAATAGCAATAAACCATGACAGTTAACCTAAGCAATTTCAGCACATACAGAGGCAAGCAGTAAGCAGGATAAACCTACAGCAGTTAAGTTCATCAGATCGATCAGGACAGTGAGGCACTCCATCACAAAATTCATCTCTGTTTATGCAGAGTCCTGATTGACATCGGAATTGTGAAGGCCTGCAGAGGTGAGATTCTATAAGGCAGACAGACAGCAGGGAAGAGGTAAGAAAAGACAACATTAAACAACAAATGAAATGAAGATGGCATGCAGAAGTTACTCGTATTGTGCATATTAAATTTGTGAGCTTGTAGTCATGGGTTTGGCATCACAATTAGGTGCCTGTCATTTTTACTGTGCTACAGTAGTTGGAATATTGATGTATTGACTATCAAGTAATTGTTTTGCTTTGTGTCATTGCTTGCTCTGGACAATGCATGAAGTTTTAAGGCTGCAAAATGTTTTGTGGCATGCTCCTAATGTTTCAATTTCAAGCTGAACTATGTTTATGATGCCTAACCAGTATGTTGTTTCAAATCATGCATTGCAATGTGTAATTGAAGAAACTGAGCAAATTTTGCACTTCTTTTCAGTGCACTTAAAACCTTCATGCTTTAGAAGAGTAGTGATGAGACAAATTTGATCAGTACCACAGTTCTGCTCATCAGAAAAGTCCTCACAGTCATAGTAACCGTCACATCTGAGCAAATCCTCCACACACTTCCCATCACCACATCCAAACTCACTGTGACCACATCCCCCTGCAGCATGCAAGAAAGAACAGATGCATTTAGAACCCCAAAGTTGAGAGAATAGAGCAGCAAGAAGGTGCATCTACACAAAGCCAATAATGGTTAGCAGAAAATTATGCCAAGAGCAACAGGAATAGTGAATAACCAAATTCCACACTGGTTTTATGAATGCGAATATTGTGTACGCTAGAAATATCTCAAAGTAAAAAGAGTAGTGCTGGGGGTCATGTGAGCAGTGTTTTTCCACAATTTTAAGCTCGAGTAAAAATGCAGACACCGGTTTAGCACGGCCATCAGACTTTTTTACAGAAGCAGAAACATCGAATGAGTAAAGGAGCAATTGATCCAATGATATGCGATCTTAAGCAACTTTTAAGGAGTGCACAATAAAATGAGGTCAAATTGCAACAAGTCCTTTCAACACTTAAAGTAAGACACATGGCTCCAATACTAAGATAAATCCTGGTGAGTACATAATTTTAGCATTTAAAAAAAGAAAACTGGCAGGATGGTCATGAGTGCGTAAAGCGAATGTTGAAGTATTAGCTGAAGTGTGGGCTGGTGTCTTCACTCCCAATCTTGAGTGTGCCAAACCGCTTCGGGGACCTCAAAATGTGCCAAAACCACATTATGACAATGAGGCACGCTGTAGTGAGGGATGCCGGATTAATTTTGACCACTTGGGGTTCTTTAACGTGCACCCAATGCACGGTACATGGGCATGTTTGCATTTTACCCCCATTGAAATGTGGCTGTCACGGCCGAGATTCGATCCCACGCCCTCTGGTTTAATAGTGCAATGCCATAGCCAATACACAACCATGGGGGGTGCTTGGGGGTCTGAAGGTCCTGCTTCTTCCATGCCATTTCAGTGTTAAATATGTCTTAAAGCCTTCTAATTTAAACTGTTATGCTCCTCGGCGATGCTAGATCACTCGCCAGCTTCCTAATCATACACTGGTACAGCTGAAGATCGCATGATGATGACAGCATGATGACAATGGGATGAAGATTCTGAAATTATGAGAGTAGTATAACAACAACAGCATGACAATGATGTGACAGCGACGGTGTGATGCTGACCATATGAAAACGACTATTTGATGATGACAGCTTGACAACGACAGTATGACAAGAATCAGATTACAAAGCAGGAATGACCACGATCACATGACAATGGCATGACAATGAATGCACGAGGAATACTATGAGAACGATAGCATAACAATGGAGTCACAATCGCGACTGAATGCTGAAAGCACGATTATGATGGAACGACGGAACGAATGCGACACTTCATGTTGTCCCTTTTTTTCAAATCTCGTGTGTTCATTGTGGTAACTTCCCAAATTATTAATCACCAACCGGTCTACACCGACACTCTGCTATGTTACAATATGACGATGGGGGGACGATAATTGTGTGATGGCAGCGTCATAATGATAGCACACACCCAGCAGCATGACAACATTAACATTTTAAATTGTAGGGTTTTATGTGCCAAAACCACAATCTGATTATGAGGCATGCCATAGTGGGTATCCAGAAATTTGGACCACCTGGGGTTCTTTAATGTGCACCTAAATGTAAGTACACGAGTGTTTTCGCATTTTGCCCTCATCGAAATGCCACTGCCGTCACCGAAATTTGATCCCGCGACCTTGTGCTTAGGAGCCCAATACCATAGCCATGAAGCAACCATGGCGGGTAGCATGATAACATAACCAGCAGCACATGCCCATGGGAACTGTAGACTACACTATCTACGAGATCGCCCCCCCCCCCCCTCCCATTGCAGACGGCACCACTAGCGCAATACTGAACAATGAGCTAAGAAAAGCAAATGCTTTAAACAGGAGGATGGGGTGAACAGTAAGGCTAAGCTTGCATTATGTTCCTAAGGACTTGGTAGTACAGAGTAGTACTAGGATGGTGCAAAAATATTGTACTCCCCAGTGCAAACGTATGTGGACCAGAGACTCCACATTAAAATTAATTTGTTCACCTATGAATGTAACTTGAAATTGTGGACTGCAGTCCAAACTTGTCATTGCAAATTTTCCAGTGCACTTGTCAATTTCAGTGTGCATGCTTGAATTATGAATAAATTCACATTTTGTGGGCGAGTCTGCGCTTTGTACATTTTGCTCACAGGTGTAAATGTTATTGTTATGATGCAGGAACATGGGAGACACTAGCTTGCTCAAAAGCAGAGAACAAACAATGTGATAAAAAAATGGACAGAGGCACTTACTACACTCTAGTTCATCTGACCCATCCCTGCACGTGTACTGGCCATCACACCTGTGGCTTTTCGCAATGCACTCTCCAGTTCTGCACTGGAATTCATCAGCTGTGCAGCCTGCAAGCACACAAGAAATAGCAAAAATTATCAATTCTTGCTGAATGTGCAATTCCTGAGGCCTCCTATAGAAAAGGACCTTTTTACTTACAATTTTCTTCATCACTTCCGTCAGCACAATCCCTTCGACGGTTGCACTTTCCAGAGAGCCTTATGCATTCGCCAGATTTGCACTTGAACTCATCAGACTGACAAGCATCAGACACTAAGTAAGGGAAGGTTATTTATATAAGTAAGGAAAAATTATTTATGCAAACAGCTAATACACATATGTATGCCACTTGTTTTCATAGGAAATGTGGAAGTTCACTGTCATATTAAAAAGCTGAACTTTTTATCAGAATGAAATAATACGAGCAGTGAAGCATCATGCACTTCAGGCATAGACAGCACCAGGGTCCTTGTAATTAGGAGCCAGTGGGGAGGCACTCTAAACTAGCCTAGCATGACTTTTCATTGCTGGTTGTAGCAAGGGCTAAAAATATTAAGAAGCGAGTCAATGAATTATAAATTTGCTACGCTGCACCATCATGGTCACCTTGATATGCACTACAGCTGCTGAACACAGCTAAAAGAAAAACTTAAATTCCACTGGGCAGTCAATAGAAACACTATTGTAAGAAATCTGTATATGTATGTGCAGCAGTGGAAACAAGAGTTGCATTTAGCTAGTTTATATAGAAATAGCAGAACATAACCGAATGGGAATACCCACCACCCTTTCTCTCCACATTGCATTAAATGCAGCCAGAAAATACCAGTTGAAGTTAGCTGGAACTATGCCACATTTTAACATAAGAATACTCATGCAGATGTTTTTTTTAAAGGCGTTGCCTGATTTCAGTCACATTCAATTCAAAACAGTGAACTAGTATTCTCATATAGTGCTTATTTTTTGGAAGAATACGTTACACATGCAAAGTACATTAGTACATACCACAGTTAGCTTCATCAGAGAAGTCAGGGCAGTCTACTCTCCCATCGCACTTTCTGCTAATGTCAATGCATCGCCCATCACCACACCTGAACTGCAAGGCAGAGCAACCTGGAACTAGGTAGACGTGCAGCATGCTTAATCTTTTTGCATGCAGTAGCAAACAGTGTCTGTACAGATTCTTGAGAAGTTCCGATGACTAATACATCTATATATCAAAGAATTCATGAAGTTTAAAAGCTGCATGCAGCAGCTTTAATACAATGAAATGTCTGATGCTAGTGTAAACAGATTGGCAGGTTAGGACTGACACATTTACTAATAACAAAACTTCATACCTCAAGACTTCCCCTGGGCTGTGAGAAAAAATGCCCAAGAGGAGGACTACCAATAAATTTTCGTGACCTGGAGTTTTGAGATGCACACCAAGATATCAGTATTGAGAGAGTTCAGATTCTGCACCTGCTAGAATGCAGTCACCAGGGCTAAAAATTCAAACTTAACTAGTTAGCAGTAGAATGTCTAAATTTCAACTGAAATTTGATCATATAATTCACTTTACTACAAGAACAACACAGAGTGCTGAAGAAATAAACTACCGATGAGGCATGTTTTAGCATGTGCCTTTGGCCCCCTCTTAAGTAGAACTTTCACACACACTGCAGAGGAATTTATCTCCTAAATGGTCTTACCTTACTTACACCAGTGTTCTAGCAGGCTTTATTTCACATTAGGCCAAATTTTCTTCTCTTTAGACTCTTTTCAGGAGTTCTTGAACCACTGCACTTCACATATGCGATATCACTTATGGTGTTCGCTATCTGCACAGGGATTACCCGATTGATTCAAACCAGCAATTAAGTCCAGGCAGAATATCTCCCCGCACTAACCACCCATTTGCCAGTATGTCATACACACCTAGAGTTGACCGCTTGAAGTATTTCTTCCTCTCAAAAACCATTGCTGAATTTAATAAACTTGATCTGCATGTATTTCATGACACCAGTTAAGTTGAGACTTTTCAGAGAAAGCTGTAATTGTGCTTCCTATAGCAATGTGCTTTTCTTCTGTATCTTCACTTTCCCACCCTGTAGCTGCCCGCAACGGGTTTACAGTATTGTTAAAAAAAGTTTTTTCGTGGTATCCAGGTCTAATGTACCATCCGACTACCTTGAATATTTACGGTCACTTTTTTCTTTTTACAGATTTGGCAGCTCGCTGAAGCCTCTCTGTGAACTTACTTGGTTGCAGCTGGAGAAAGCAGTATGCTTAATACCTTTCACAGCTCAGCAGCTTTGAAAGGTAAGAAAATGAACTAGACTAACCTACTGTCAAAAATTCAGAGGCTGATTTCTTTGTGAGATGTGCCCATCAAGCAGTCACAATACAGATTTGCAAGCACAGAAACATGGGAAGACTGCAGACTGCAGACCAGTGGCGAGTGCTTGCCTGCTCAGTAAACTAAATACACTTACTGGTGTGAACCCAAAACCTTCATCCTCAGAAAGTTTTTTTTCTTTTTCATTATCAATGTGACATCAGGAGTGCACATTTTATGAAGTAGTAAGCCTCCAAAGAAGTTAAAAGATTTAGGTACTGAAGTTTCCAGGACATTCAAGGCCTTGGAATTTGAATTTTAAGTTGAGGAATTCAAAATTCTGTACAGACCCTGCAAACAGGCAATGACTCCAACTACACCTCCATCACTAGTATTCACTATCAAGTTAGTGTCGCATGAAATTTGCTAGAAACTGTAAAACAAGCATTAAAACAACAAAATCAGACACAAACTTGTAGGTCCTCATACTACAATCAGCAAAGGTAATCTGCTGCGCCATGCAAGCGCGTCATCAACCGATAGCAGGAAGCATATCTCCGATGCACACAAAATAAAAATGTTTTTATTTTGCATGCATCATTTTTATATGCTACTGTGGTGATGTCACTGTGATAGTATGTTGTCGCTGGAGGTGGCATCACGAGATATGCTTCCTACTGTCTGTTGATGACATGCTTGCATGATGGAGCATAATGCATTAGCTTTGGCACCTCCTCCTATCATTCAGTAGATGGACAATCATTTTATAATAGTGAGCTGCAAGTTTGAGTTATTGTCCACCGCCCTCTTCATGAACCTCCTATCGGACTTTTCCATTGTGCCACTGTCACTGTGCTCATCTGTTCAGCTGGTGCAACCAGGCACTGGTATAGTGCAATCCTATAAGCACTATGTTACTGCCCATTTAACAATTAATCACAACAGTTCCTTTCATAGCATTATCACAGAGCATGCAATATAGTGAAATGGCACCAGAACAGTGCAATATTTGGGAGCTCTTGACAAATCACGCACAGTTATGACATATGTTTTTGTACACTCAATAACAAGATTTTATGTATAATAATTTTATGTATAATTTTATGTAGAACAAAGATGCAATAAAATTGCCTAGTAGCACAGAAAGGCATATATTTGCCCAAGCGCTGAAGTAACATGAAGACAGTCTATCAAACATGAAAGGCTAGATGAAGCAAAAGCGTTATTGAAACATACCCCATGCAAGCCAGTCAGGAAGCACCCTTAAGACTACACAAGAAGTAGCATGTCCATTCAGTGAGAAGCCTTAAGCAAGGTCTTAATCTGTTTCTCTCTCTGCCTCTCTCTCTCTCTCAAGGCAGGACAGCAATTTCAGCGCCCTTGAAAGTGAGCTATGCTCTCTCCTAGCCTGTTGAGCCACCAGCTTAGATAATGTAAATGGCGTAATTTGCCCACACATGAAGTATCTCAATAAGGTCCATCCTATACGATGACATAGTGTATTCACTTCTGCTTCTCTATCACCATTAGCCGAATTCCTGTTTTACGAGGTGCCGATAACAAAGGGAAAGTTGATATCAACCAAATTGTACCACGAGGCTGTAAAGAAACTTAATATCGATTTTTTGGGAATGAAAAGGAATTGTAGTAAAAAAAAACTCCATTTAGAAGGTTGAACGTCACAACACTGCCTTTTTAAAGCAGTTGCTCTACAAACTTGGCTAACCAGTAGCCAGCACAATGACTAATTGACTCAAATTAAGAGAAAATGAAGCTAATCAGGAATTTGTATAGGTTCAATTCGTGGCTATGTGCTACATTCAAATGGACGTAGTACACTCGCTGTTTTATGAATACCTCCCTCCATCTTGAAGATTCCCACAGGATGTGTTAGCTTAATCACTCGCTGCATGCTGATAAGTTAGCAATACAGCATATATGCACAAGTTTAGATATAGGCACCCTGCATTTTGCCAGGCCGCTCCGCCATTGAGTTGCATTTAGCACTGCCACTCGTCACTTCTATGTCTCTGGGTAAAAAGCTCCCTCGACACAGGCCCATTCACATGTTTGCCTAGTTTTGCACGTGGGCACAGTCCTACCTTTGTGCAACAGATTCCATTAATGCACAAAAATATATTGTAGAGATAAAAACAGTGAATAATCCCACAACACGCAAAGTCTGAAGGTATTTACAGATAAAGCTAATGCAGCGGTTGCTACTGTTGCACTAGTGCAGGTTTTCAGAGCAGAATTGCATAAAAAATTCAGAACGAGAAAACTGAAGACAGACCTGAGGAGACTTGCCTACATTTTTTTCATCCCTTTGTGCAATCCTGCACTGAAAGCCTGTTATATGCAATTTCGACTTGCCCAGGTTAGTAATTTGTTAACCTACCTAATGGGGCATTTATGATTGTTTCCTTCAGAAGTGCTGCATTTGAGAAGTTTTTATAGTGAGAACAAAAGGTTCCTATGTATAAAGTGTTTTAAGCTGGTTGGTTAAGAGGGCTGCACCAGTAAACTTTCTGTGGCTTCTAACAGATGCCTACTTAAATATTTTGCATTTGCTGCCTCTTGGTCCATTGTGTGTTTTGTCGGTTTCCTTCACTTTTCTTGCCACTGTCCTCAACTTCCATTTGTGAAATTATCTCCAGGTGTAACAGGCCAACTCCACCCCAACCACCATAGCTGTCTGCCTCCCACCTCTTCTTGCTAACCTCACAGCAAATATCTCGCACGTCTTCCCCTTTCAACAATCCTTCAAATACATTGAGGCAACGCATACTCAATACCCGCAATGAGAGCATCTGGCAACCACTCCTGCACAGGATGCTGCTCGATGTACCTGGCTAACTTTCTACACAATAGCACGAGCACCATGTTAGAAACACAGGTTGCCTGTGCTTGCAATACACTACATTAAATTACTGTAGTAAATGTAAATACTATTTGCAAGATACTGTGTGAAAAACACTGCCTCATGCAATTTGAAAGACCTGAAGTAAGCTCACTGGGACAGTTGTACTCATCCGAGTGGTCCCTACAATCAGGGGTGCGGTCACACTGTCTGGACTTGTCAATGCAGGCTCCATCACCACACCTGAATTCATTGGCCTTGCAGCCTGAATGCAGCAAATAAAAATTCACTTGAAGTAATCATTCACAATGCATTTCACAATGCTGTGAGAAGCATTTGCTGAGAATTGTCACTTGCACCAGCATTGTATATAAAAGAATGCAACAAGAAAATTTCACATTTGTTATGCATTTCGCTCAGTCTTGGGTATTTAAAACAAAGCAAAATATGCCTAAAATAGCATTGCGTGGCAACACATGGAACTAACAGTGACCTAGGTAAACATTTATTTACATCGTTAAGATGATAAAGATGACTACAACTGTGGAGACTATGTAAAAGCCTATCTAACCTTAGCCTTCAGATAATTACTGTACAAGCAGAAAGAAGGTGGCAATCGTGGTGTAGCGGTGCGGCTATCACCTCCAAAGCCAGTGAAGATGAGGGCTTGCATGAGCGCGAGAATAGAACACACTAGTGTGCTCGACCGAAGGGACACAGTGTTGGCCGCTCCTGAGATCCCGCTGCACCATGGCTGGCCTAAAGTGTAATTACCAGAGTTCTGTCACTCGCAGCATTTGAGGTTTCTTTTTAAGTAGCCTCTACCTTTTCAGTGGAAGTTTCGATAAGGTCAAACGCTTACTGCAGCATTGTTGGCGCAGACGTGCGCGGCTTTAATTCATACTTGCACTTTATTTCTGTAAGTCCTGACAATAGGACAAGTGCAATAGAAGCCCCAGTGGTGGCTATCTCATCCGTATTTTTTCACTTCACACTTTTATTTTTTTTATTTCCACTCTGAACACCATGCAGACATATATTTAAATATATGCACAGGACAAAATTTATATTATTTGTAAACAGATGGAGGCAGCCAACCAACAATTATTTCTAATGGTATGGATTATACCTGTGCCTAGAGAATGAATATGTTGCTCTATGTTCACCTCGCTTCAAATTACCTTGCAGGCTTTTTTCAGGGTTAAGAAAGCACTCAGACTTCAGTGACCCCTTTGGCAGAGTCTTATTAACGGCGCCTGAAATGCATGTGAATGATATGGGTCTCAGTATGCCCTCTTTCCAGTAGGCAATGGTGATGACTCACGAAAAGAGAAAAAAAAAGAACTCTTTCAGTAATTTACAACATTTACTACGGATGGAAACATCACCACTTGCATGCAGAGGTCATAAATATAATTCACTCCGTAACCGAAATGAGACCAACCCAGACTTCACTTGAAATCAGAATCAATAGCAGTCATGTGCAGCAGCACTTATACTCGAACTCACAGTAAAGAACAAAAAAAAAAGAAAAACAAGAAAAAAGAAAGGCTGCAGTTTCACCCCAATGGGGAAGCAGTATTAGTGATAGCTAAATATAGGACAAGTCTTCCAAGTGAACAGTTCTTCAAGGCCACACAGTTTCTGCCAGTAAAACATTTTTCGAAGGTAATTATATGTATATGAGGGAAGTTCTGAAAGCAAGTTCAATCAGTTATTTTCACACTGAAGCTTTATTGCCAAAACAAGTACACCACGACATCACGAACTATACACCTTGTGCTTATGATGCAAAGAATTGTTGCACAGCCTGCTCCACCTCAGCATTGTTTTAGAAGTGACGTCCCGAGAGTGCGGCTTTCAATGGAAGGAACAAGTGCCCATTCACTCCGGACGACTTCACTCCGGACGACTTCACTCCGGACGACTTCACTCCGGACGACTTCACTCCGGACGACTTCACTCCCGATTCCGGCACACACTTCCATTGTCGACCAAGTCAGTGCACATCTGTCTGCCACTGCGATTTGTACTCTAATAAGCTCAAGCACGCTGGTCTGCTGCTACTATTGCTTCTTTGGGGTTCTGCGCATGAGTCATTCTTCCTCAGCTAACACTCCTTCCACCGTTGAACCAGCAACAGGCATGGATTCTTATGAAGGTTGTTTCACCTGGTGTACCACCTTATCTTTTAAAAAAAAATGAAGCTCGATTTCAGAACGTCCCTTGTATACATATATACATGGGTGAGGTTCGGAAAGCTGGTCGAGCCCCAGTGCGCCCCCCCCAACCCCCTATCTGCCCAGAAAGATGAAGTTTCCGCCTATGCTCGCAACAATGAAAGGAGGTCCCAATATAGCCATTGCCTACGGGACCTTTTGTACTTGTAAAAACTTCCAACTACTATATTTACTGTCAATTAAAAAAAATGCTGACATTTCTGATGTTTTTAATGACAAAAGCAGCAGTTCTAACAATACAGCAAGAATTACAATGAAACCATAATATTACCATTAGATGTGGTTGATTTGCTTTTTTTGTCCCTGCAGTTGTACAGTTCTGCGATTTTATGCTTTGAAGTAAGAGTTGCCGCATTACCTGCATGCACTGATGCACCTGTGCTGTTATTAATTCAAGTCTTCAGCTCAATATTTTCAGCTCCTTCAAAAACATTCATTATTCTATATGCTGGTTATTGGAAAACATGAAGAATGGCCAGCCAACGGTCACTCTAGTTCAGGTTCAATGGCCACACTAATTGTTGCAGTATTCGTTGTTGCATTCCTTTGCATGCACGTGTCTGCCGAATAAAAAGTTCCCCTCTTTATTCAGCCCTTCTCATAGCGGGCCTGCATCTTCGCCACTGTTATACTATGACAACACGTTGTGAATGAAGTAATTCGATGAAGCATTATTACAATGAGCATTTTATAAGTAGAGCAGGTGCCTTCAGAAAACACCGAAAAATGTAACCAGTTTGAAGAAAGAAAAGTGAAGTAAACACTGCTTACTGCAGTTCCTTTCATCGGAGTAGTCTCGGCAGTCAGCAGTTCCATCACATTTCCTGCGGACATCAATGCAGCTTCCGTCTCCACAGCGAAACTCGTTGTCCTTGCAGGCTGAAATTTTCGCAACGCATGTGAAGTAATCGAGTTATTGCTCGGATCTTATAAAATGCTATTAAGGCCCAACGCCAGTTGTCTGCAGTAAAAATCATGCAGATGTTACTTGTTTTGCTGCAAGGGCCCTTGTCAGGCTATTACAGTAGGCAACAAAGAAAAAGACGTGGTTACAAATCGCAAAACACTGGCTGTGGATTCCTTTGAAGGAAGAAATAAAATGCGCATTGAATACAATGCGAAGTCCCAATACAGCACATCATTATTTATTAATGATGAATAGCAAAAATGCACAGTAATGTAATACATACAGGTTAGATTTTGAGAATATCGATAAGCACTTGTTTAAATGTAATGGGGTTACGCTTGACAAAATGCTGTTTGCAATGCCCTGCGACAGGTAAATTATATTGTTACAAATAAATATGCATTACGACTTCGTTCCTTATCAGGACCTGAGCAGTCCACTCACATTTGTTTTATGCACACTTGGGAAGCAGCTGTCCTTTAGATATGAAAGCCTTACCACAACTGGTTTCATCTGAGTAGTCTCTGCAGTCAGCAGTGCCATCACATCGTCTTCGGCCTTCAATGCATTTACCATCACCACAGCGAAATTCGCTGTCTTGGCACTCTGAAACAAGAATTGACTTCATAAATTTCACTGCTTGGGCATAGCTGCTTAACAGAGGCTTGTTTAATGTGAAATATCTGATGCAAACATGCAGGAGTATGCAAGAAACATTCAGTTGTGTACACTCTGAATTATTAAAAAAACGGGGGGGGGGGGGGGGGCGGCCCTGAACCACTTTTTATTGAGATCGATAAATACACTTGCAATTAAATTGGACTATTTCAGAAGTACTTTGCTGCAAAAATTTACTGCATTCAGCAGAAGCAGAGTAATAGGTAATCAAACATATCATTCATGGTGCTTCCACTCCTTCAATGATTTGCACTGCGAAGGCTACGGCGGAGTGGGGCGTGTCCGCAGCCCTCTCTTTACTGAAGGTTACAGTGGCGCACAGCTGAAATTTTATTTTGGACGTCACTTTATTTTAGACGTAGACGTTTCTACGTAGATGTATCTACGTAGACGTAGATGACGATGTTTTATTCTGGACGTAGATGCCACTATTTCGAATTTTGGTGCCTATGACGTGCCAAATGCATCTGTCCTCGGTGAGCCTCAGTGCGCAGCGGACTTGTTGCGGAACCCAACGGTGGCTGTGGTGTCAATGCTGCAGACCGCTGTTGCATGCAACTGAAGCGTTTGCTTTGTGCACCGCAGGGCTAGAGTGCACGCACTCTCATGCTCCCGTCTTGCTGAGCTACGTAGAACGTACCAGCTTTGTCCTGCACCAGTTAAGTCGGCGGATAGTAGCCACATCGAATTTGTGCACTTTGAAGCGCTCATTACCAATGCCTAGGCATTGTCATTGCAAAGTCTGCCAAGGCATCAAACCAGGAGTGGCCAGGGGCAAGCGCGTGCTGGCAAGTGCATGTGTCTTAAGTTACGTGTGGCAAGAGGCTAGTTGAGTGTTTGATTACTAGTCGAAATTAGCGAGACCCGATGGCTACGACACCAATAAGCAGGGTAGCCAAAGTTAAATTCCTATGCGGGCAGCCACGGCCGAGCGTGAGCAGATGGCAGTCTGCTTCTTCCGGAAGTATGCAATTATCGAAATTCGAAAGCAGATTTTCGCTTACTTGAGCCTGTTTATTAAACTGCGTCTACACAGTAACAGTAAAAAGAAGCGCAATGATCAAGACACTCTTGATTGGCGTCGGCTATTGGCCAATAGTAGCCGCATATGGAAAAAAAATCCTCCAGAAAAGAGTGAGGATACAGTGTACTAGAAGGGGGCAGTGGGCTTACTCAGCTGTTTCTCCGACACTGTTAGTGTCGCATCCAAGAGGAGGCACCAGACAACTTCAATGGAAGCTTTGCTTGCAGAGTGACCCTAGCAAAAGCTTTCATTTTCCTTGCACTGCTGTTTTCAGTTCAAAGCAGTTCACACTCTTATGTTTTTAATTTCGTCACACTTGAGAATATTCACACATCTTTAGCAAGCACTATATATGTTTAGGCCACAAGATACTTGCCAGAACAGTACCTTGTAGGAAAGGACGATGCCAATCCTTCAGCGATTTACTGCCTGTCCTAACCGCTAGATTTTTTAAGCAAGTAAGTCGTTGCGAACGAATTTTTCTTATTTAGAAGGGGCCTAAAAATTTTCCAAATTATCAGGAGTAAAAAAATTAATTTGAAATCGAAGTCGAATCTTGTTGCATTAGAGGGTTGGCAACCAAATATACGGTTTCATGTCGTGTCGACCTAACCGAAATGATTTTTTATCAAGATTATGTCAGGTAGTCCACCAGTGAATCAGAAAACAGTGCACGCCACGGTGCACGCATACTTCCTAGCTAAGCTAAAAAATGCAGGTACGCTAGCCAGACGGGGGGAGGAGGCTTAGCCTTCACTTTCACCAGTAATAGTGAACTGATTTCCACTAAATTTACGACAATAGTATTTTGAAAGAATACCAGTGTAAAGCAATTAAAGGGACACTGAAGGCAAATACTAAGTCGACGTGGACTGTTTAAATACCATTCCAGAAACTTCGCAACGCTTATTTCATGCCAAGAAAATAGTTTACGAGAAAATTGTATCTGAAGGGTCTGAATAACTTT
Organism: Dermacentor albipictus; assembly: GCF_038994185.2. Classification (NCBI taxonomy): domain Eukaryota; kingdom Metazoa; phylum Arthropoda; class Arachnida; order Ixodida; family Ixodidae; genus Dermacentor; species Dermacentor albipictus. Next base: position 200,667,613 of record NC_091822.1, on the reverse strand, counting down.
TTTGAAATTCAATCTCCCGCCACCCAACCGGGGAGTGGCGGCATTGCATACGCCATTACCGCCCTTTGCTGCCATCTGCAAGTAAAACAGTGACCGACAGACGGCGGCACCGAGCCAAGACAGAGGCGAAGTCGCCGCTGCAGTTGCGTTTTGGTCAAGTGGCGCAGACCGTTCGAGCATCCGTGGTATGACATGGAAGTTGAATTCTCTGCTACTTGCAGTTTATGCGAGTTTCGCAGGCCAGCAAGACCAGCGCATCACTATGCGATCAGGGAAGTTTTGAAACGCAAAAGCGTGAGCGGCACAGAATCGAGCAAGGCCGAAACCTTCGGACCGCCCGCATCGTTGTCAATGGAAATTTTAACGAGTTCCATTTTCTAAACATGAAATGGAACTGGACAAGTAGCATTTTATTTCATCTTATAATGCAATATGAGGATGTTTTTTGCAACGAGTAGTTGAGTACTAGTGAGAGAATTTAACTCGGCAGGGCTTTCGTCATTGGACAAGTGCTTGAATCTCCCTGGGGAGCCTCTAATCACGTCCTGTATTTACCTCAATTTCTCGATTATTAACGCTGTGTTCCCAATAATATTGACGGCTTAGAGATTTTTGAGCACTAATTTATTACTTTAGCTTGACTTCGTATTTGCCTTTAGTGCCCCTTTAAGTGCAGTCCATGCACAAGGCATGATAGCGTACCAGGTTTAGATTAAGCATGCTCGAAAATCACATGTAGCAGCACTTAATCTGAAAAGCTTTAAAGTTCCCATGTGGCAGGGGTATTAAGCTAAATGTTAGGAGCGACATGCAAAAACAGTCTCACCGTAGTGGATTAGTGGCTATGGTGATCTACTCTGCTTAGCTAAAATAAAATTGTATGGCTTAAATATTTCCGCGTTTCACTTGAGTTATGGCACATATGAGAGTAGCCATCTTCATTTATTGTTAATCATCATAAGGGTTTTTTCGATGTCGCGGCACGGCTCAGTCACTGCAATGCATACTGTGTGCAACAAACACTGCAGGAAAAAAAAGTTTCACGTAGAAACTTCTCTAGAAGTTATGCAAGTATGTGTAAGCATTATGCCACTTGCTCATTTACATGCAGCTTGCCGTTAGTATGAATGTTATGGAACTTGATCTGACCGGTATAAACCCTTATCGACCCTCATCAGTCATTCGCTATGTTTGACTGCGAACATGATAACGCAAGTTTAATTAAGAGAGAGTTCATTATGGCACTGGGACCCATGACCATTTATGCTAATTAAGCTGAGGTTAACAAACCACATTTAATTAGGTCATAGTTAATTAAGGCACTCCAACGCTCAAACTTTGGTGGGAGTCGACCACATGACCTTTGCTGTTAAGCTGAATTAGGTTTAATTTAGCAAGGCCGCAGCAAAACCACCATTATGTTTGCTTAGAGGGGTATGTAACTCTTTATTGACGGTTTGGATGTTTTGAGCTTGTTCTTTATTGAAACATATGCTGCTATGTGCTTTGTAAGGGTGACTTCAATGAATGTATGGACTGTTTCGCTTCCCTCTGATGAGCACGTTAGCCTCTGCCTTAAGTGGGTATGAGCCATTCCATTTTTTTTACTTGCTTATGGGGCTATGAGCCATTCATTGTATCTTACCATGACAGGCAAGTTTCTCATTGGGTAGGCATAGAAATGCTTACGTATTTAAAACCCACGCGACAATGTCCACAGCAAACCAACGCAGCTCAGCAACTTGAGCTAATGTGCTCGTGTGTACGCGGGCCGCTGCGCCACTGCTCCCATGTTCCATTGAAGCTGACCCCAGTGCCGCTGCTCGGACTATCGTAGAAGTGCATATTGCCAACATTTGCAGAGTTACCGCACTGCATCGTCTCCACCGGCAAGTAGGCCCACTGCCCCCTTCTAGTACACTGTAGCGAGGAGTAGGCATGGAGGAAGGAAAAATATAGGAGGGAGCATTACGTCATGCAGTGAGCCTTGGCAAGCGAACACTCCGTGAAACCACAGTGGTGGCCCAACACATGACCTCTTGTATCGAGATCACGGAGGAAGAATCGAGATTTACCGAGACATTTGGTTCCCAGTAGCTGCTAACAGTTTTAGTCAGTGCACGCTTGTTCAGCTGCCCTGCTGTGGCTCTGCCTGCAAAGCAGCAACACTAAAACCGACCGTGCACTTTGACGTATGATCACGTGTTGGGCCACCAGGTTTGGCTTAAGTTATGTTGCAGTTTGCTGCCTCCTATCTTTCCTTCCCCCATGGGAGCAGGCTTCTGTTGAAAAGAGCTTTTGAGAGAAAGGTGACTGTGCTCTGCTTGTGAGATCTCAGCATCGCGCATGACTGCAAAATTTCTGAGATGTTCACAGCAGTGTATGCTATCTGTGGACCGTTTCTTCACTTAGCCCGAGGGGTGATTCAGGGCTCCTTTAAAGCAAAGCAAGGTTGCCTGCATTGAAACTATCCTTACCGCAGTTGGCTTCATCTGAAAAATCCTCACAGTCGACACGCCTGTCGCACTTCTTCCGTATATCAATGCACTTCCCGCTGCCACATTGAAATTCACCATCTTTGCACTCTGAATGAGTAGAAGGGCAAGATATTTGAAAGCACAATTAGAACTGCAGTTGAACAAATTTTCACTTAGGCAGTTACCACATGCACAAACTGCATTTCAAAGGATTTGATTTGACTGCACAGTAATGCTGTTGCATAATGTGTCAATTATAAAGATCAGCATTTTATGTTAAAATTATAAATGTATGCAATCAATGCATATAACTACACAACGTATAAGAATCTAAGAGTTACAGGGACAGTTTTGCAGCTGCATGGGAGGAAAGCACAGCAAACTAATGCAGTGTTTCCTACAGAGAACTTCCATATTTTCTACCGCTAAGGTTCGTGCTGACATGACATAATCCTCTCTAGTGGCTGCTCAAAACATGAATTTGTGCAGCCTGCTCTAAGAAATGAATGACGTTTCCTTTAAAGAAGGACCTCCTATGATAGTGCAATTCTGTCTTCACAGTGGTGCAGCATATGAAAAAAGGAAGGAAACAAGTCCCAAATCACAATGATTAATTGAAAAGCTTATGAGAAGCCACTAACTGAATTAGCAAGCTTAGGGAACACACTTAAGTAGCAGAACTGAAGTATGTCACTCTCCAACGCAATTTCAGTGTTAAATTTTGAATGCAGTTAAGAATCAAGATATAACTTAAAATGATATTCCAGCTATAATTCATGCAATGTGAAACATGCCTCACTGCTCCCCTTTAAATTTAACTGATGCCTGGCTAACTAACCGAGAAGCTGTTGCCAGCTCTGGCACCTCGAAATAGACAAGTACACCAGCATTACTGCTTCATGCACCTGCCTCTGGCACAGCATGAGATTTGTTTTAAATGAAGCAAATTGACTAATTTTCATTGGCAGCTCAATAACACATGAAGTTGCGGTAAAAAGAAAATATCAGGCTGCAATTGTGCTGCAAAAGTACACACACACACACACACACACACACACACACACACACACACACACACACACACTATCTGATCAATGGAATTTGTTGCAGACATCTTATAATGTAAGAGCAAAGACAGAATTGCCCTATTCACAAATTTTAATTGTTGCAGTTAAAAGAAAAAGAAAAGTTACTAATTAAGCACAAGGCATGTAGGCTTCAGATGATTTGGATATTACGAGAAATAAACACATTAAGCTTATTAATATATACCGATTTTCAAGGTTAACTAAAGGTTCCCATTTCCTCAGATTATCATCCTGCATGTAGTCTATTCTTACCAACTTGCACTATGCACCTGTCAGAGATCCATTCTGTAGACAATGTTGGCATGCTTGAAAAGGTTCTGAGAAGTATACTAATTAGTTCCATTTACAATAGCTAAAGTCATACCTTGGTAACAGGAATTAGCTATAGTAACATGATTTTGGCTTCTAGCGCGAAGTGAAACACGAACACAGAAAGGAGCAGACAGGACATGTTACCATACCAACTCGCCCAACTGTATCCTTTTGCATTACATTAGCTATAGTGCCAATTTGTGACCTTATAGGAAGAACATTCTCGTTTAAGTTCTTTCGCAAACTAATAATAGAATTGGAAATTGACACTGAGCAAAATTATTGCTTCTAGCACAACCTTCACTTTAAAAAAAATATTATCTTTCTTTTTAGTTTTGAAGCCAGTGGCTAGTTTGCATTTAAGTATGATTAATAAGATGTTTTCAACAAAATATATTGAAAGACAAACAGAACACACTGACAGCAAATTTTAGCATTCCGACTTCGCAAGGTTCCAGAAGAAAAACCCGAACTGAAGTCGCTTTTTTTAAACACTTTTTTGAAAGCTAGAATTCACAATTTTTAATTGTACTAACAGACAAGACTAAACTTCCTAAGAACATACAAGGATGTAGCTACTAGCCTAATATGACACCAGCAACAGTGTAGGTATAGCCAGCCAGGAAAAAAAAATAGTGAAATGTTCATAGTCAGGTGGCTGCTGACATACATACTTTGGTTATATCCCCTCTAGGTACAATTCCATTTGCTAAAAATTTAGTTTTGTCCCATTTCCTACATCCTTAGCGTCATTATTAAAGACATGCAGTTGCAAGATTTTTCAGCAAGATTTGTTGCATCAGCATATATGGACACCAAAGTTGTACTCTGAAATACTTGAGGTGCAGAAATGAAACTGACTATTTAGCATGACTTGAGCTTGGAGAACTAGATAATTATTGTGAAAAACAATGACTAGAGAACTTGCTTTACTAAGGTTGCAGCAACCACGTTGATGGTGAATCTTAATTTTATTGAATGACAAGGTTGGAAAAATAAATTTTGAAGCACAGTTCCAATGAGAAGGATATATGTATACAGTGCATTTAACACATTTTGAATAGTATTTCTGATCCATAAAGTTTTCTCTGCACGTTTAATTGTACCTACAGCGCCTAAAGGCGATAGTCATACTCCAGCTATTGAGAATAGAAAAAAAACCTTGGTGACTCAGTGCTAATGCAAACGGATTTGTGCTGTGCAAGCTCATTTGGACACGCACCACATGATATAACAGAATGTACCAAATCACATTTGTCACTAATTAAAGCAAAGGTAACACTAACTGAATGTTAGTTTCATTATACATATGTATTCCTACGATTTTCTTTCATGGTTTTCACAAACTGAAAATTCAAGAGCATGGCTGTGAGAAGGTTGCATTGTATTTAACTTCAATTATGGCACCAATGATGCCCCTCCAATTTTACAGAATAGGCTTTGAGACAAACACAGCAACATTTACAATGTCTTATTTAGAAGTGTCCAAATGGATGCAGTGCAAACAGCAAAATGTATGTGACCGACTTCAGCTCACCAACACAGCCTCAAGCCTTCAACATTACTGCCACACAAATGTATATTTCGTCTGTTATGGCATGGCACATTTAATATAATGGACCACTGTGTAGGTCATAAAGGATACTATGCATTGAAAATGAGTTAAAGGCTTTGTGGGAATTAAGGTTTCTCGTAAATCCCGTGTCTTGTAAAGTTTTGTGGCCGACTAAATTTTTGCAGTACCGATATTGGACATGAGCATTAAGAAAAGTTGGAGCTCCTATCAGTTCCCATCCCTGTGTATATTCAGGAAAAGCATTATCATGCACGAAATAAAGCAAATTGCAAGAAGCAACATACAACAAAACTCATCAGATCCATCAGGACGATCACACTTCCCATCACAGATGTAAGATGAAGAAATGCATCCACCACCATGGCAAAAAGCTGAACACATTGCATAGTTTCCAAGAGGCATACATATTTTGATCTACGAAAGATTATGCCAAGTTTGCAAGCACCACATGCACTACATGCTTTGCAATATACATACCAGTGAACAGAATCCAACAACAGCACAGCATGCAAGCTTAAAAGCAAAAGCAACATTAGAATTTGAAGCAAGTTCACTAACTGCTGCTAGTTAGCATCATGAAAAAAATTGAAAGACTTACTGTTGCAAAGGCCAGATTATGCCCAGCTCAAAAAAACTTTACTTGATCACATTTGTAGGAAACAGGGCATTACTAAGATACATAAGCAGCTCTGCTGTGCATAATATCCGCAGTACTGCCAGCAACTATAAAGGGCTTAGTCCTGATGCTGGCCCAATCTTGATGAAAAGCTAGCATTTGTAATATGCTTTCACCCTGAGCAAAAAAACCTGACAATACAATACTTGCCACTACAAAATTCAATTCAGCACTTACAAATTGAAACCCCCAAACTTGTTTAGGTTCTAGCAAAAAAGGTTACAGGTAGGTAAACATGCAAACTAAAAAAGAAGCAAGCTATTTCATGCTGCCTTACATACTTTCAACCCTAGTGCAAAAAGCATGCACTTTCAAGCCCAGTCAAGCCCACTCGTAACAAGTTTAAGTGTCATGGGTGACATATTTATTCTATGCCAAAGTTTAAACTAAAAGACAAATACCAATGAATACCACGGAATATCAATGAAGACTAAGTTGCATTTACCTGGGGAACAGAATGAAGCTGCCCATGAAGCCCTGACTGCATGTTCATTGTTTGAAGTTTATGTAATGTGTAAGTGTGCTCTTTGCCAAGTTGTCCACACTGTGCAATCTGTATAGATGTGCACTAAGTTTACAGCAGCAGATGCATATGAAGGCGCTAGCTCTGAACCCTTGTAAACACCATCCACTGCTATGGCTTTGCTGAAGCTTAGAACTTCCAGATGGCGCAGTTATACATGTATGCTTATTTAATGTTCATAGCACTGACTGCAACAACAACAACAACAACAACAACAACAAAAAGACTTGACATGCCTGCTTAAACAAGTGCCTGCAGGAATCAACAGCCGACACCACGTTATAGCATGTCAGTTTCTAATTAGTGAATAATGCAGCTAAACTATTTTCTGATGTTTTGCCAAATCTGCTTTGGACATGTACGTTGTGCTTGGGTGCCCTATGCCTTTTCTTCTCTTCAGTTCATTACGACGTTCTGCTATATGCCAATTCATAAAATAAAGTACTAATCGGCATGACTCACCCCTAAAAAACAAAATAACAGCTTGCAAACCAGGCTTTATAGTACCTGAATATTTGATCCAACATAAATCATGCTTGAACGAATTCTTTGTGAGGAGTGGTGTTCAGTTTGATGACCTTCATTTACGCTCCACAGAAACATATGTGCACTAGCAGGTCCGTAAATATGTATGCTGTCCATTTAAGACGATAGGCCACCCTTAGGCATTATTGAAAGTTGGAACGCTAATGATTGTTTACCCCATGTGTAAGATATTTCGAACAGCACAATTTTTGCTGTCATTCTTACCTCCTTCACAGAAAAACAGCCGGACAAAACTGTTCCCCTTCCATTGTGTCGTAATTATCCCGACATAAATGAAGTGCCCCACAAAACACTACCAAAGTTGTACTGGATTTGAGTGTTGTTGCCCCACAGCATTGCGGGAACACAGTTTCGGCGCACAGAGATGTGCACCGTTAGCTGCCCTTCCAAAGCTAACAGACCAATGAGGGGGTTGTATAGCTTTGTCAGAGGATGCATAGGGTAGAGAGTCACCCATTTGCAAGCAATTATACGGGGTGTCTCCAACTATGCTGTTTGCTTGAGAGTGCATGGGCTTCGGTATTGTGTGGATGCCAAAAATAGAAAAGAAATGCTACTTTTACTCAGTTGCACCTGAATTTTGTTGTTGCTATTCCTTTTGTGAATTTTTTTATTGAGTCGACAGTGTTAGAGAGTTGTCCTCTCTTGTGTGCTGTGTGTTCTTTGGCACCTTAAAATAGTTATAACAATGCCAGAAGTAGCCAATAAAAAGGGAAACCAACAGGAATAACAATAGAGGGAACCAATAGGTATAACAAAGAAAACTTTTGCGTTCATTCATTAATGGTAAAGCAGCACGCTTGTAAAGCTGCTTGCGATTAGTAGAGTCCCTTAGCCCCACGGTGCTGATTTGCAAAGAAGTGCAATTATTGTGAATAAAACTGGCTAAAAGGAGGTGTTTGCCTTTGTGAGAATGGTAGCAGTCACGGCCTATGGAGTTCTGTCACCCAGCAGTGCATTTTGACATGTGTATTGGCAAATAAGCCTGCTTATATTGAGGAGTTGCGAGGCCCTTTGCAATGTGTTGTCTGGCAATGACTGAAGTGTCAAAAGGCAAGAGCCTAGATCAACAGTGGTACCCTCTGGTGGAATGGTCCAGTACTGACCCGAATCCAGCATCATCTTTAACTAGTGCTGCCACCCCTATGTGCATTATTGGCTGCACTAATTTCTTTTCTCAATAATGCAGAGTTCATAGTAAAATTATAAGCGGTGGGCTTGACTTTGTGCATGCATACAAAAAACAGTAGCATGCAAGAAAAAAAAGCAAAGCGTGAGCAGCAACATACCACAGAACTCATCAGATGCGTCAAGGCAATCATACTCTCCATCACAGACATTTGATGAAGGAATGCTCACACCATTGCCACACTGGAAGCGCAGCTTCTGTGGGAAATTGTGCTTATCTACAAAAAATTGTGCCATGTTTGCAAGCTTCAGATGTCTCAATTGAAGCTATAGCGCTAGATTGACACAATGAACCAACTAGCCCAAAAATCTGCACTCCTGGACTTCACATGCCATTCATACTTTCCAATGTACATTCCAGGGAACAGATGCTAACCACTGTGCAGCATGCACACTCAGTCAATATTTTCATAAATATAGCATAAATTGCTCTTGAAGCATGTACAAGAAACATGAGGGGCTTACTACAGTTATGAATTGCATATCAAACGCCAAATTCTACATACTCAGACTGAAATGAAAGCATGTGTAAATGATGCTAAACCGAGTAAAAACCAAGAGAAAAGAGGAAAAAACTCTGCAGTGTAGTTTGCATAAAGCTTGGTAGAGGCAGAATTTGTTAAGATATCAGCAAGCAACAAAACCAAAAATAGGAAAACATACGACAATCTGCTTCATCTGACGAATCCCTACAGTCCGAATGGCCATTGCAACGTAAATAATCTGGCATACATGTCCCATCTTGGCATCGAAATTCATTTTCCCTACATGCTGAGAAAAGAAAAATATTCGTAAAAGAACAAGAATATTTCATATTAAAGTGCAGTTCCAGTATATCAGATAGGCACTAGGGCAAACTCCATGCAAGTCAAGGTGAGTAGAAAAGAGAATAGCTACTGCCCTGTGGTCACCTCGGTTTAAGTAAAAAATTGAGAATGATGTTGCTGAGTGAAAAGTTATGAGAGCACCTGCACAGGGTTTTAATATGCTTACTGTGGAATAATTTTTTCTAGGCTGTGATCACAAGGCAAGGCAAAGCAAAAACACGGTACTATACAGCTGATGACCAGTTGCAGTCATTAGTACAAGTTGGCTAACGCGTAAAAAGATTCAGCACTTTTTACCCACTGCAGCACTACACAAATATATTATGCAAATAGCTCAGATGGAAAGCTGAATACAAATATATTCACAAGCAGATATGCCACACTGGCTAAGAGGCAAGAGCCAGTGCTAGCTTGATTCAACACGACTGGCCTCTTCACCCCCAGTGGCACTGGCCTGTGGCATATTCACAAGCAACAGCATAATAATAATAATATTTGGGGTTTTACGTGCCAAAACCACTTTCTGATTATGAGGCACGCCGTAGTGGAGGACTCCGGAAATTTTGACCACCTGGGGTTCTTTAACGTGCACCTAAATCTAAGCACACCGGTGTTTTCGCATTTCGCCCCCATCGAAATGCGGCCGCCGTGGCCGGACAAGCAACAGCAGGTCTTTTATATTAAATAGTGCAATGTGTGGCCACACTTGCCTAATAGAATCTTTTAGCATCAGACCTTTTATTGTGTAAAGTTGTGGTACATCTTTGTCATATTGTACATTATTTTGCTTCCCATTAGCAAGCTTGAAACAATTCACTAATAACCACAGCAAGTTAGGTGAAAGTCCTGCCCTTGGTGCAACATTCATTTTCAATCTGAACCATTGTCAATCATTCAATGAGATTATATAAATCTAACATAAAATGTAGTGCCAGCCAGCAGCAAAAGTCAAAGAGTTAATACCTTCTGCTGTACATTTGTGCGCACAGATTTCATGCTCAGTGCAAAAGATACATATGGCTTGCAAGTTGGTTAAGTATGTCATGTTGCTACATGAGCGATATTAATGCATATGACAAGAACTGATAAATTATCTCACGAGTCAGAAACAAATGCAATGTGGGCACACACATTGTGTACTGAAGAGAATCAGCATGCAAGGCATTATCTGTACAGCAACTGTTCGAAGTCCTCAAACTGCATTTAAGCTATGTATTTAACATTCTGTGAAAGCATCAAATATACCGTTTTATTTTTACTGCCTCCCTGAAAGTACAACCACAATACATTGAAATTTCAGTGACCGATTAGTAAGATTTTTCTCTCTGTGCAAGTAAGCGCAACTCTGCCTATATATATGTCATACAGTCACCCAATGCTAGCAAACTTGACAGGTTCGTATTCATGTGGGAAAAAGTGAAAACAATACTGCTGTAGTAATAAAGTCCTTACACATACACACGACCACACTGAAGTGTCAGTTCAATAAGAAAGACCTACGTTTAGAGTCAATGATGCAATTATGTTCATCATCACCATCAGGGCAGTCCTTCACTCTATTGCACTTATGGCGAGAATCAATGCAGTGTCCAGACAAGCACTTGTGCTCATGAGGCCGACACGCATGCCCATCTTGAAAGAGAACATTCAAGACACTGTGAACTCCAACACCTTGAATTCCCACTGACTGAAAGCCATTTGGTGTTAGTGCACAGCACAAAATCAGTAGGTGTGTGAAAAAAGGGAGCACCAAGGGCTGCAGCAAAAAAGTCAACAAGGTAATTTCATAAATTAAAACATTTTCCCCAAAAGTGGGACTAACGAACTTGCACCTAAACCTCGATATGCAGTTGAACCAATAAAAATGTCTTAATTTAGTGCACAGTTAACATGGTTGGAAATGTAGAGAGTGCTGCTAGAACATAATGTGCTGCTACTATTTATGTACAACAAAGCAAGCTTATGAGGTAAAGCTTTCGACCATTGTAGTACTGTAGTATGAATGTGATGAAGTGCATGAAATACATACCAACTGCTTGTACCCTTCATGAGCACCAATGCAAGCCCCAAGAAGTCAACTAAGTGGGCAAAGACGTCAATGCTTCTTTTGTGTGACATACATGTACTTCAAAAGCTCAACTACTTGTGTTTTATAACATTTCACAAGCCCTTGTTTCAAGGGACAGTGAAGGGTCCATTACAATTATAGGCCAAATCATAGGTGAAGAGTGGCAACCCATTGTGAATGCCAGAGTACTTCAGTCAAGGTTCAGAAGGAGATATGCTAACAGTGTTAGCTGTTCAAAACATCAAAATCGGGTGCTATTTATTTCCATGCAGAACCATCCCTGGTGCACAAGGGCAGCAATGCTATTGCTGCCTTATTCTTGTGTCATCCCAAAGTGGCACTATGGATGAACCAATCTGACGATGTCACGAGAACTACAATTACAGCATTTAGAATCCCCAAGAAACTAATGGGTGATAGCATATGCCATCGTGGCAGCTTTGGATTAGTTCAGACTACCTGAGGTTCCTTTATGTGAACCCAAAGCATGATAAACCAGTGTTTTGCATTGCAGTCCTACAGAAATGAGGCTGCCATATGATTAGGTATCGAACATTCAATCTCTTGCTTAGCAGCAGAATGCCATAGCCACTGAATTGTCATGGCTGGTGGTGTCAAGCATTGATACTAATTCAATACTAATGCATATAATCATCAAAGGGGCTAAGAACATGTTAGTTATCAAAGTTCCTGTCTTAAGGCAATCCAAGGGCACAGCAGCTAATTCTCACACAATGAACAAGCGGCTCCCAATCATTGGCATATGTGCAGCATCTACGATGGCTTAACCTAGGACCATACGTGGCACAAAAAGGCTGACACAAAAGACTGACACAAGAGGTTGAAGAAATGCTGTTCCTTTTGTGTCTACATGTTGTATGCCTGCTTCCTCATGCCACAAAACCCCGAGCTTGCTCATCTTTCATTCATTCTAAAGAAAACCAGAAGTACAATTCAAATCAGTGCACTTACTGCCACATGACAGCTCATCTTCTCCTTTGGGGCAATCTGAAACTCCATCACATCTTCGAGAGATGCTTAGACAGCCGCCACCATGGCATCGTATTTGATCTGCCCTGCAACTTGGAGCTGAAATTGAAGAAAACCGCAATGAAGAGCTCTTGTTGACTTGGAACTTCCATAACTAGAGACAAGACAGTCTGCATCAAAAGCTCACCACACTGGCTTTCATCTGATCCATCTGGGCAGTCTCTGCGCCCATCACAACGAGCACGTTCTGGGATGCACATGCCATTATGGCACCGGAATTCACTAGGCCTGCAGACACCAGCTAGAAGTTCAGAAGAGTATGCAAGCATTAGACATTAAGAAAGAAGCAAGAAGGAGGTGTTTGTTGAATACAGAGAGGTGCAGCCCACTAATGCTCAGTGACAACCTAATTCAGAGCAAGCCTCATCCCCAAAACTGCACTGGACTGACCCTTTGTGCCTACAAGCTCCAAAACAGTTCCAGAGGTACAATGAAATAAGTTCACATGCCTCTGTTGTGACATCATGAAAATGATTGAAGATAATTGGCTGGTGCCTATACAAATTCTCAGAGTTGGACAGCGGTGTATTTGCCACTGTATTCTTAGGTTTACAAGACTATGGTCACCAGACCTTTCAATTTAGATGTAGACCTTCATCGATGCAGGTTTTTACATGCCAAGGAGGAACTTTGTAAAGCTGAAAAGCATTTATGCAATGCCTTATAATACTGTAGAGTGCATTACAAGCCATCATGATTCATGTGGCATGAATGTTTCCATTGCTATACAGTACTAGTACCAGCCTTGTATATAAGCTACAATTGACTGGAGGAACATCACTTAATATGCATGCTACATGGGGACAGAAAATGGCATTCAGTAGTTAAGGCTTTAAGTTCCTGAATGACATTTTTTTCGGCGAAGCTGCTACACATTCAAATTTAATGACATTTTTAACAGGGTCTTCTGAAGCGAGCAATTTTAGGTTAATAATAAAAAGATAAACATGCATTTACAAGTTTAATCTGCCTTCAAGGCTAGTAGAATGCAGAAATGAGCATACTATGATGCCGCTAGCTTTAGTTCGTTGCCGACTTTTACAATGCTACAATTGACGAAGCACGGTGGCAATGAAATTGTCATCATGGAGGAAGGAAAAATATAGGAGTGAGCATTAAGTCACGCAGCCAGCCTTAGCAAGTGAATGATCCGTGAAGCCACAGTGGTGGTCCAACACGTGACCCTCTTGCGCCAAGATCACGGAGCAAGAATAGCGATTTTCTGACGTGCTTCGTTCCCAGTTGGTATATAACCTCCTTGGTTGCCAGTAGCTATGCCAGTAGTTTATTCAGTGCATGTTTGTTCAGCTGCCCTGCTGTGGCGGTCTGCAGAGCTTGAGCATTCAAACCAACTGCACACTTTGACATGCAATCACGTGTTGGGCTGACAGGTTTGGCTTCAATTGCATTGCAATGTGCTCCCTTCTATCGTTTTCCTTCCACCATGCTTCTTGTATGATAGGTGCCAACATTTCACACGACTCCGCTTGCAGCAGCATCTCTTCCAAAGTTTTTTTTTTTTTTGCACGATATAAAATTTGATGTGCTTGTTTATGTGTGCTGTATGGCTTGAACAACTGAAACATTTCTTTTCAGCTGAATATGATGTCATTTCAAATAATAAGTAAACTGCACTGAGCAAGCTATGGCACCGAGTAGGCATTTCTCAGTGGAATGAGTTCTGGCAAACACCTTCGGTGACAAATAGCATTAAGGCAAATGTCATTTGATTTACGCATGTGGCATCATGCAAATGAGACTAAATCTTAAGGCATTAGGAAGTAATCCACTTACTGTGCCCGTGTGGCAGGGGCATAAGTTGCTATCAAGTGACTCCCCAAACAAAAATAAACTGATTTAACATCCCAAAGATGCACAGTGGGCTGTGAGGGCTCTGCATCTGTTCTGGCCACTTGAAGTTTAACAAGCACCCCAGCCCAAGTACACATATTTTTCTGCATTCTACCCTGGTTAGGATGAAACAGCCAATGAGCTGTCACAGTGGGTGCCAAGACAAATTTTCACTGTGCCTTAGAAATTTGTTCAAAGTTAAGCAAGTGAACTACTGGTCCCGCGAGATTGTACTATGGTAACACAAGCTATTTCAGCCAATTTGTGTTAGCTTCTTATTTCTGCACAAATTGAAGCACAAATTGAAAATCGAAGTGCACAGCAAAGAAATGATGGAGTTGCAGCATGAGGCTGACAGATTATATGTAAATGGTTGCACACAACTGCCAAAGCTCATTTCCTACATATAGCCGCAGTAAATCAAGATTTTAGTGCAAGAAAACCGATGAAAAATAAATTTATAGAAAGCATGATTAAGGGTGTGCAATTATCCGAGATTTTGAAAGTTGCATTAGCAACAAAGAAGCTTCATCCATACAATTAGGGCACATTCATGAGCTCAGTCATACTTGTCCACATTTGCTATGACAGCAGTTAGATCTAAGTGGGTTCGATGTGCCTGTCTGCCACATGTTAAGCTATAGTGCTTAAAATACCTAAGGGGCACTATAGTTACTCCATTATCATGCCACCACTATTGTGATGGTGGCGTCAGGCTAACTTCTCACCCTCACTACACAGTGAAACAGTTTGGAAGTGAACAGCACTAGAAATGGAACAAAACAAGAAATCATGTCCCAACACATTATGCACCAACTTCCCACCACCACCAATTAGGAATAAACTCATGACTGAGCTAATGTGCAGTTGGTAGCAGGACATGTCAACCACTGAGTTATTGTGCAACATTTGTATTTTGCAATTTTTGTGTTTTGAGCACTGTGGAGATAGACTGGTAGCATTTGTGTATAGATGTATTTTCAAGTCCACAGCAGACATTGTAGTGCACAAAGGCATGCACACTGCAAGGCAACTGTTTTTAAGATGTTAGTGTCCACTGCAAGGGAGTGCTGCTTTTACACTGAGTGCAGTGGCAAAAGAATCACTGAATTCTGGATGTTTTTCTTTGTGGAATTCAAACCTCCAACTGCCCTCTAAAACAACTCGCACCTTCTGTTAGAAAAGCTGAATGCTTCACAAATGTTTATGGTTATGGCTGCTCATCAGATGACTGCTAGCTTAACTTTGCTAAAGTGCTTGCTGATGGCTTGGTTGTAATACAGCGATAGCTATCTGCTCTTGAACCAAGGCGCCACCAAAAGCTTGACAGATACCAGCTTCATTTCATGTCTGATGTCCTCCCCGAGGCGTTGATCATAAGTTAAACTACATACGATACTACTCCTGTCTTCCTGTATGCACAATGTTAGAACCAACGAAGCACCCATGGTTGTGGAGGTCAAGGTTGTTAGTGGAGCCTCTCAAAGCTAAACCATCAGCATGCCATATGTCTAGGGGTGGCATTTCCCCCTCATAGATGGTGTTTCAACTGTCCTCCTGTAACACTCGTTATAATTAAGGAGCAGATATGAACATCACCTTGGTGGCACTCATCAGTGATGAACATGTTTTTTGCAAAGCTACGATGGGAAGTGATCAGTAGCAATAGTGTTTAGTACCTTCAGCATGTTGAATTGATAATGTGGAAGTTCAAATTACTGTGCAAATACTACGAGCTGTTTCAAAGTTTTTAGCATTAAGGGTGCTTTTAAATGCCAAGAACATCACAATGATGTCCTACACCCATACAGAAGGCAGGTTGAGCTTGTGGGAGGGTCATGTTGAATAAATGTTTGCTGGCTGCTTTTGTCAAGCAATAGCTGGGCATAGAGGAGCAGTTCTCACAATGAGTGACAACAAGGTGCTGTTAAGATATTAATGTCATTTGATGCCACCCCACTTATGCTCTTGTTGCTGGTGTGCAGTGACCTGTGGCTATCAAGAGTGAAACATGTACGTAATATCTTCTTGGTTACAGATTTTACAAATACGTGATAATATCCTGTTGATACTTGTGCGCAAACAAACAGGGACAAAGAATAGGGGCAACACAAGGACGAGCGCTTTCTAACAACTGGTTTATTTTTGAAGAACTACTTACTTACTACTACTAGATCGCGCAGTTCTGTGGGTATTTAAGTAAGTAGTTCTTCAAAAATAAACCAGTTGTTAGAAAGCGCTCGTCCTTGTGTTGCCCCTATTCTTCGTCCCTGTTTGTTTGCGCACAACAAGTATCAATATGAATATGTTCCAACTAGGCCGACTCACAGTTATGCATAATATCCTGTGCGCATTTGCCATGCTGCTGAAAAAGCTGCAGCGAGGTGCCTTTATATGCTACATGCGAGTTCTTTCACCACACTGCATAATTTATCTTCCAATAAGAGTGACTGCGTTCTATTGTCGCAGTGTCCAAGTGCATGCAGATGGTGCAAATGAAGTGCCAGAAAGTGATCCTGCTACCAGAGATCAACAGAAGCCATGCCATACCACTGGTGGTGTCATGCAACAATTTTTCTGCTCTCATATATACTGATATGAAGTTGGGCACTGTTCCCAGAAGTGTGTAATCAATGCAGAGTAAAGAGCTTTGTCTATTTATTGTACCTTCAAGGCCCAAAGGTGTTACAGAAAAGAATGGAACGAAATACAGAGCATGTACAGATGACAGGGTATAATAATTTTTTTTTTAAAATTAGAATTAAAAAGTGCGGATTAACAAAAGTATTCTTCAACAGTAGTTCTAAAAGCAGGTGTATCGGTTATGTTAACAATTAAAGCCGGCTGACGATTCCATTCATCGGTAGTTTTAGGAATAAATGGATGAAAAAATTGGTTCGTGCGACAATGTGGAATGCTCAATTTATGGTGATGGTCAGTACGAGATGATAGTGTTACGTCTAGAAAGTTACGTAGAAATGTTATGTGTAGATGATATTGTTACGTGTTACGTGTATGCAGGTTTGGACAAAAGTTTTTTAATTTTGGAATATGGTAATAAATTTTGTGCAGCAGTGATAAGCATGCTAACTTCCTATGGGATGAGAGGAGAGGGAAGTTTAAAGTAACCTTCATAGATGTTGCGCTTGATGTCCGAGAATAGAATGAAACGTGTGCTACAATTTTGTATATATTCTATTGCATTCGTTAAGTAATCTAAGCCAGGATTCCAGACAGAAGAGGCATATTCAAGCTTAGGATGTATTAGAGTTTTGTACAGAAGTAGCTTTAAGTTAGCGGGTGCCATAGAGAAATTGCGACGGCGGTAACCAAGCGCGGGAGCTGTGCGAGTTATATTTAATTTAATTACCCTAACAACATTAGCAGTCTTTTAGACTCCTACACTTTGCCACATAAACAGTACTTACTGCATGAAAGTAGTCAGCCTTCATTACCCTTGTAATTGTCATCACTGTACATTTGGTGGTGCCCTTTAATGTTCTACTCAATAAAAATGCTGCGTAACTGAGACAAGCCTTTCTACACTTGTAAACAGCATTATATGTTTTGAGTACCATATACACTTGAGTAATGACTACACTCATCTGACAGCTGCTACCCCATCATTGAAGCCCAATAGTAAAAAAAAAGTTTGGACAAATATCTAAGAGATAGTGTATTCGCACATCCTGATTTCAGCTAGTTTGTGCAGTGTCTTTTTTGAACTCCACAGGTTTATCTTATGCTTTAGATGGAATGGAGGATGACTGCATTATGAGTGTGCTATCAAACCTCAGCCTGAGCAGCAGTGACAGCATCAGTGCTCAGGACTCTTCAGGCACCGTGTGCACATTGTGCATGTGTGAACAAGTAAATGCATTATGAAAACAGTATTCACTCTTTTGGTACAAAACGAACCATGGGGGTTATGCTTATGCACAGCTGGAAAAAAACTGAAGTGGTTTGGCCCCATGAGAGCAATGCACCTATCAAGATTGCAGAAAAATGTGTGAACCATGTTCATGTGTAATATGGTATTATAAACTTTGTTTACCACCCACTTTCCTCAACCCTTCCAAGAAAAAAAAAAGAAATTGGCACAATTCAACATACCTGAAGAAATTTTTAGAAAGTACATATTCAATTAGAAGACATTTGATGTGTCCATCAAAATATAACTACACTTTATAAGTCCAAGCACCCATCATCACCTTCAACACAGTTATTCCGCCAGCCTGCAAACTTTTTTTAACAATCTGCTGAGCTGCTTTCCAAATGACTTCAAAGCAAGCTTGCCCAAGCAGTTCACCATTCCCAAAAGCTTTATCAAGACTGAAGCTTCCCAGTTCACCATACAGAACTTGCTCCACATGCAAGTATGCCACAGTGCTAAAGGCCTGCATTTCCCTTATCACAATCTGCACTGGTCCAAGGTCACACAATACACAAATACATTCTGGAGCCACCACAGCAAGCAGAGCCAGTGAGCCCCCAGGCACTTACGACAATCAAGTTCATCGCTCCTATCCTGGCAGTCATGGTAGCCATCGCAGCGCCTTTCCATCTTGATGCAAATGCCATTTTGACACCTAAATTGCCCCTGCCGGCATGCTGCAGTATGAATGGTAAGAACTTAAACTGGTAGCACGGCCAGTGAAAGGAACAAAAAAAACAGCTGCAGTTGGCAGTTTCAATGTCAGGCAAACCAAAAGAACTGATGCAGGAAGCAGAAAAGCAACTCAATGCAGTGGAACACTACAAAAGCACAGCACCTATGTCACACAAAGCAGCACTGCTAGACTTCATGATGCAACCCTGTATCTATGAGCACTCGCATATAGAAGAAAGCATTTGTGAACTTAACTGGATGTTATGTCAATTATAATGCAGTGGTTCTCAAATGAAATGCAAAAATCGTAATATTTTAAACATGCCATTTTGGGACAACATCAGTTACATAATATGTTCAGGACTATTTCTTTGGCTGTCACTCTCGACATTCCCTATTGGCAATTAATGGCACCTGCACAGAGAAAAGACTGACTACTAATACTAAAAATCTTTACCAGGTTTGAATAAAGTATGAATTCTCTGAATAACAACTGAACATTCAATGCAGGACTGCAATAAGAAGCCAGAATTGTTTTTGTATGATCTGCTCAGATGAAAAGCCATGATGATCCTGGCCTCACATGTAGGAACAACCAACTTGCATGCGGCTCTCAAAGCTGACTGAGGTAGACAAATGGTTACAGTGCATCCCAGCCTCTCTGTACTGGAGGTCAACTATGGCTACACGTTAAAAATGTATTTGGACTTGTCACATTGCACCCTGCTCACAAATTTGCTAGATGAAGTAGAGCAGACATCAATCTTTCAGCATGGCACAAAGAATGAATAATATTTGTATATTTTTTAGAGCTATAGTATTACTATTTCAAAGATAAAGCGAAGCAAGTTTTCAATTATGGGTATCCGTGTGCATGTGCATTGAATTAAGCTTTTGGGCATAAGTGCAGTGCTTCAGGCAGTGATTTTCATGGATCCTGCTTCTTATGTTGCTAGCATTCCCTGCATGGAAAACTAATTTTTTCTGAGCTCTACAGCATAGCTTATGTCTGAGCACTCGTTAAAGTTTGCAGTAATAGTTATGTATGTGAGGCTATAATGCAAGCTGTCACTGTGTGCTAATGTTTCTCGTGGCTCTGAATGCATTTGGCTCTGAAGAGAATGAGTAAGATGTGCATGCAACAGTAGTGCAGTACGTGACTCACAACTCTGATTCATACTTTCACAAGTTCTTAACAATGACAGAATGAAATAAATGGTAAACAGCATAAACTGAGTAGACATCATGCAATAAAATTGCACCAGTTCAGTTCAAAAGTCTGATAATTTCAAATTAAAATAAATTACGGGGTTTCACATGCCAAAACCACAATGTGATTATGAAGCACGCAGTAGTGGGGGGCTCTAGAAATTTTTATCACCTGGGTTTTTTTAACGTGCAATTAAATCTAAGTACACAGGTGTTTTCACATTTCGCCCCCATTGAAATGCAGCCCCCCTGGCCAGGATTCGTTCCCGCGACCTAGTGCTCAGCAGCCCAACACCATAGCCACTAAGCAAACATGGCGCATGTCGATAATTTCTGCTTGAATGTATTCCTGAAGACGGGGAGCCAATCTCTAATGACAAAGATAGGGCATGTTGTATAGCAGCACACTGTTTATCCGGCAAGGACCTGACTGGAAAATGATGAGCAGGAACTTTCATGTGCGAAGACAGACAGGTGAAGATCTAAGATGGATAGTATCCAGAAAATCAGGAGTCAGAGGAAAGGGTGTGCAGACTAGAAAAAGGGGTGCTTTACCCAAACCAGACTATGCTCTTATGTGACAAAACCAGTCTAGCAGTGCTGTGCTCTGTTCAAAAGAACAGAGAGGGGGACAGTGCTCTTACGGCACTTCCTCTCAGAGCTGTCTGTGCAATCTCGCCTTGCATTGCAAAGCAATGCCCAAGCAATGCACTTGCCATTACTGCAGCGTAACTTGTCCACAGCACAGTCATCCACAGCTGGCAACGCTGGAAAAGCGGCATCCACAAAATTCCAGCTGCGGCAACTCCACCGAAATGCCACGCAGCATGTACTTCGCATGTGCAATAGAACCATGCATGCACTCACCCATAGCCACGGAAGCTTAAGAAGCCAAAAATATGCACAAAGCAGTCTACCTGGTTTGGTCTCAGAAAGACATGCACAAGCAAGATGCACAAGAGCAAAGAGCTTACAGGGATGCTGACACACAGCTCTGGATTAAGCTTTGTATACACTTGGCACAAACACTTGCTGCACCGAGCTCGAAGATTAGTCAGTGCAATCAGTAGCAAAAAGCCACCAAATATAATGTCAAATTTTCACTGCAGTTGCAAAAGAACTGAACGTATTGTAGTCCAGCATTAGAACTACAAGTGCTACCTACATTTATTTAAATATTGAAGAATGGTGACCTGGATCAGTTGGCTTATTTCACAGGATTGGCCTATATTTCCAATAACAAAATTACTGTGTTTGTGTCAGTGCCCCTGTAAGGCAAACCCATGGCAGTAATAGCTCTGCCTTGTTACCGGTCTTCATGCAGTGTCAAACAAGCAAGATATGCCGAGACTCATGCAGAACACAGATGCATCTCACATGCACATTCAGCAATTTAGAGACATGAAGCAACAGATTTATTTTTGTGCGACTGTGTGCATACACATGGGTATGTTTCAAGGTCTCCTTTATTGCTACTTACACTGGAAAACTCCTACTCATCATCAGAATCACTGTATGGTCAATATAACAAGCCATTGCACCGCAACGATTTTGCAATGGAAGTGCCAAATAGCACTGCCTCTTAAGTTGTGCACGCTGCTCAGCATGTGGCACAGAAAGAAAAAGGAAGAGGGACCACAGCAGAAGAGGAGAGTGGAGGGCACAAAGCATGTAAAAGGAATGAAGCAAGCTTAATTGTACTTGCTCATGTGAACCTATAAACAAACATGTAAAACAGCAAACCATAGAAGGTTCACAGTGTTGTAATGGAATTATAAAAAGCTGGTGGCATGGTACTGGTTCCTCTGTGAAATACTTGGCTACTACTTAGGAAGTAACAAAGTGACTGCAATGTAGGGCTTTGTGTTTACATAAAGGAGTCATCACATACCCACTATTGGCTAGAATTAAGTACACTGCACACTGAACTCTATTAAACTCGACAGCTGCCAGGTCTTAAATGATGTGTGTGTCCAACCGAAAATTAGGCGCACAAACAATTAAGTCACCGCTTTGTGAAGCACCTATATATGACTTGGTGATTGACTTGCATGACTTGCCTAGCCGTAACTTTTGTAAGTTAACTTGATTATCAGTAGCAAGGATAGCAAAAGTAACTAGACATTATATAAAGGGAAGCAAGGTTAGACAGGCTACCATTATGCATCTTGAAAGCATATGGTTAAAAATAGTTATGTTGAAAGCAATTGGAGAATAAAAGGACCAGGAACAATGAGCAACAGCATGCAACTTAGTCGATGGCTACAAAATAAAAGCGTGCCCACAAACAATAACACTGTTCATCGAAATGGTAAATAATTGCGATTTCAAAGCTGCATACATGAACAGTAGCGCTGATGCATATCGATGCACAACAGCAGCCACTATGTTAGCATCACATGAGAAATACAGTGAAGTCATGGGTCTCCTCCAGATGCTGCCAGTTAAGCAAAAAGAAAAATGAAAAGAAGGCTAGGGTGGCTAAAGTCATGTTCAGGCACCCACAATGTATGTGTTCTGTCCCTATCATGCACCAATATTTTTGTGCACATTAATTTTGCATTCTGGGCCCATCAAAATAAATTATGTCGAGAAATCAAACTAGAGACAGCCTACTCACAAGTAGAACAATGCGAGTGGTAGGCCATTGTGGCAGGTGGGTAAACATAGCCCGATTCAACAAATTCTGCAAGCTGCCATCATCCAAAGCCCACAGCAGCAGCCATATCAGTAGTGATAAATGGCAAGGTAGAGGACCAGGCCTGCATAGCCACCTTCATAGGTAATAACCTATGTCCAGAATTACCTACGAGGATATTTGAACTGTGTGCTACACCTGATATGTCTGCATTGCATGGCTGTGTGGCTAGTTGAGAGATCTTTAATGCAAGAACAGCCAGCTAAGCATATCTTTGCTACCACATGCAAGTGAAGCGAGACTGGAAGCAACAGGAACTGGGCACATACCAGCTGTTGAGGTAAGGACTATTATGTTTACAATCATAGCAGTGCCATTTTACCAGTTATGCAAAACTTTTGAGGGCCTTCTGAACAGAGAGTCATAAGAAAATTTTAGGCTTTCAGTAAACTGGAATACTCAGATCTGAGCTATATCAAATAAAAAGTGAAAATCATGTAGACTGCATTTTTATGCCTTACATTGCCCTCCAGGATGAGGTGTGCAACCTTCTTCATCAGTGCGATCAGCACAATCATAGTGACCATCACATTTTCTTGAGGAGTCAACACATTTTCTTCCTCCGTCACACTTGAATTGATTGGGTTCACAGTCACGAGTAATATCTGGAACATGGTGTGAAAAACAAGAGCGTCAGGTTGCGACTGCTGGCACATTTGTGCAATCTATGCTTCTCTACAGGAGGGAACTCCAGCTATGGTGTTAGTCTACACAGGCAATAGCATGCATCGCTCAGTATTTGGCTAGACACTTGCATTAGTAGCAAAAGCCAGACTTCGGCCACCAAGTGCCTGATCTCAAAATTTGGAGGCTGAAATATTCCCTAATAAACATGCAAAGTTCTTAGGTACCATTGTCAACAAGACACCTTATAGCCCAACCAGCAGCAAGAATACCTTAAACATGCATGAAATGTAATGATTGTACAGGTGAGGTCTGAAGTATGGTGTTCTGTGAGAACTTTAAGTAAACACGCAAGAATGCAAGTCCCACCATGAGAAACAAGGAGCTAACAGAAATTCCTAAAAGCTAAGCATGTTCATACTCGCAAAACCTTTTTCTTTGTCTATTGTGCATGAAACAACAAGGTTGCTTGCAAGTGCCATTGTGAGTGATCATATCAGAAGCTCTTTATTCTCACTACTGTGCAAGCATATTTGTCTTTAGCAATGAAGGATAATTTATTCTCCTGTCATCATATTAATCCATTTCATTCACACATGTAAAGCTGTTTCTCATGTTAACTGTACTGTTATAATAAGCTGCTCAAATGCTTTGTATGCCTCAAGAAACTTACATGGGTATGCTGCATCATTCACATCCTCTGAATGCATGAAAAAATAAATCAAGTTGAAGTTCATGTTGTAAAATAAAGCAAGATGTGTTGACACCATTTTTCATAGCTGTGTTTGTAGCGACTGAAAAAAAAGACCTTTGAAAGAGCTCTGCAGAATCATCTGGAGATTGTAAATGAACTGATGCAACTACTGCACTATGTGGTGACATACACCCTATTGCAACATGTAATAGCCAGCTGCCCATTGCCAACAATGGCTGACTGGCCACTGGTGTTGTGCAACAGACTGCACATAACCCTACTTTTACTGTTCTGAAAACAACAGAGGACCCACAGACTCAGTCAAGAGGTTGCTCGCCATTTACTGTGTGCGAAATTTCTTCAACAGTTGAAGGCACAATGTATGTAATTTTTGAACCACATATTGAAGGCTACTGCTGTCTGGATCTTCTCATGAGAAGTAGCAGGTGCCATAGAATATGGAGCAATAAAGAAGTGGAATAGGCAAACAAAGCAGGTTGAACACTCAACCCAACAGTATCATCTGCAGCCATTTTGGATACCCAAACAAGCAAGAGCTATAGTTATGGCAATAAAGAGAGGATAATTATGTGTTGTGGCATGATGCTTTGTACAAGCCAGAACAATGAAGCATTTGTGGTGTAATGGCAATTGTTAGAGGAGGGAGATGGCCTTAAAGGCAATAAAGCAGGTACCAGAGCTACACCACGACTCCGAGATGCTAGATACTTCAGATTGATTTCGACCAGCTGGCATCCAACGTGCTCCCAAGGCTCTCAATACACAAATTTTCATGCTCCTTTCTCGTTTGCAGCGCCTGTGCGAGATGCTCAGCAACAGAATGCCACAGCAAATGCCACTAAGGTTGGGGTTGGAGGAAGCAAAGGGCGAACTTTAGAGACATAACTACCGCAGAAATCCTTGCAAAAGGTATGGCATGGAGCCCAGTGCTGCACACACACACATGCAGTGTATTTTCATCTTAAGGTCTATAGGGCTTTCCCGATATGCTCCTTCATTAAATGTGCACGTAATGCACACACATGTCTACATGCTCCATATTCATGCTGGTGTCTTTAGCATGTGTCTTTAGCAATAACAGGAGCAACAGACAGAAAACCATAGAGCTCAGAGCATCTGCTTTCAGCCACCTAGCAATGTTAAGTGCAGGCCATGTAAATGCCAAGTGAATGAAACGGTTACCAAAAACACATGCTGCTGCTTGAAGAGCATAACTGAACATCCTAAGCTAAACAGGACTACAGCAAAACATTTTACAAGGCAAGTGCCAGCATATCTTGAAACATCCTTGGCACCAGAAAAAGGCAGCTGCCCATGCAGTGCACAAGTGAATTTTCGGTAGAGGAAACCAGCACTACCTGCAGAAATGTTTCGAAAATCTGTGCTACCTGAAGAGCAAAGTCTGAATTCTTACTACATAATGCTTTCAATTCTGTTCAACCAGTTCAGTTTCATTTTGGTTCACAGTGCAAAAGCCCTAACTTAGCACAAGCATGTTTATTTACAATTTTACATCAGAAGATATATGTTAAACCTACATATGCACTGAGCAATGGTAATCTCATAAAGCCATAATAATCTCATTAAGCACAGACATGATTGGACTTCATCCAAGCATAGTATGTGCGTGCGCGTGTGTGTGCACGTGTGTGTTGAAGAGTGCCTTTGTACACTATGGCAAGCCCAGCTCAGACCAGTCATAAAATATATTTGTGCTGGAAATTATTGCTGTAGAGTGACTTTTGTTGCAATGTTTAATGATCATGGTTTCTTTCACAGCAAAAGCAAAGCATACAGCACACAGTGAAGCATCGATGGCAACATACCACAAAGCTCATCGGAGCCGTCTTTACAATCTACCTCTTCATCACAAACGTATGACAGAGGAATGCAAGTGCCATCACGACAACGAAACTCTGTTGAATTGCACAGGCTCCTAGAGGCATTCATGACTTTGTCTACAAAGAAAGCATGCCAGTTTCACAAGAACAGGCCATCAGTGTGCCCGCTCACATTAGCACATTGCACAGTAGCCAAGCTAAAAACCGATAATCAGCTGACTTCACGCATTGGAAAAGTAGTAAATGGCAGTCAATCAATGGCACGAAATAAGCAGCAAAAACAACCACAGCACAAACATGCGAAAATTTCAGACCATCAAAGATGGGTAACATCACCAAACTACTGGACATAAGTCATTTCGTAGAGTCATTCTACCTGTAATGCAATTGATTGCTCTAACGATAACACATGTTGTGCACATTAGAAACAAGCAAATCCAAAATCAAGTCATTGCTTTAGGAGCTCCTCCTGCAACAATTGTATACTAACAGAGTCTTATGTATCCTTATGACATGACAATAAACTGACTTCATGTTCATGATGTTTAGGAGGCTATTGTCAATGTTGAAGTGCACAAGTTAGTCATACTATGGCAGTAAACTACATCAGGATTTCTTATATAGAACACATTTCATCAAGATGAAGTTTCCCAGACATTTCAAGTAACCATAAAGCAATGTGAAAACCAGACATTATGCAGTGCACAAAGAGCAATATAACCAAACATTAAATCAGAGGGGGCACACTATTGCAGACACATCACTGATAACAAGGTCATAAAGCTAAGTGGTAGACACACACTACCCATTATAAACATCAAGGCAGGAAGTTCCCCATTACCTCCCCCTGGCACACCTGGGCAGTTCCTCTCATCAGATCCATCAGCACAGTCATGACGGCCATCACACTTTCCAGAATGATCAACACATCTGCGACCATCACAGACAAACTGGTGGTGGCCACACTGGAATCCTTCCTTGCCTCCTGAAAAGAGTCCGCAAATAGGTAAGTACCAAAACCAATGCAGATGGGATTATTGATAAGATGAACAATGAGGTGAAGCAACAAATTATAGCCTTGGCAAATTTTCGAGATACTGTTAGGTGCAGATACATCATAAATGAAGTGCACACTGTATACCAGGAGCACCTTGCCTACGCGGCTATCCAGTTATGATGACTGATTGCGTAGTTCTAAGAAGAAAGTGATCACTGAGCAATGCAATTAAAACTGTTCGTGCCAGCATGTGGTGTACAAGAAGCTAACAATATGAGCTATAAATCCAGGCAACTGCATGAAAATGTGTGCAAATGTGAAGTACATAACCTAACAAGATTCACTGAGGGTTTAACATAAATGCACAAGAAAAAAAGTATCTGAAAGCTATCACCACTGTTTGCTGGTAGTTTTTCATAATTCGTTATTACATTTTACAACCACTCTATAGTAGCACTAGCTTAGGCTTGCAGTTTTTTGTTATCACATTTGACAACCATTTTATGGTAGCTCCAGCTTGGGCTCATCTGCAGGGGTTCACATCTTTCGCCTATTGCATTACACAGCAGGTAGCTTGCTTTTGTATCCTCTTTGCATGAGAAATTCAGCATACACAAAATCCAACCCTGAAGTTTAAGAGGTTCCATTGCAGAGATGTCCACATTTTAACCATTTGCAGTTTGTTCAGGACATACCGAGTTGCATTAATAGAGTGATACAGGGGTCAGAACCAAAACAGCAGAGTTAACGACTTGTTAATGATACTATACTTCAGGAGCTAAAGAAATCAATGACTATAACTAAAAGCTTCTTATTGTTTAAGTTCTAGGAATAATCTTGAAGCATCACTCCTTGACGAGAAACAAAAACGTAACCAGTACGAGGTCTGTTAGAAAAGTATCCAACCTTTGGCCGAAGAAAACAAACTGGCATAACTGGGGCGTTGGAAACCTAATCACCCTAAAGTAGTCTTCTTGGGACTCCACACACTTCTCCCAGTGGTGCTGACATTGTTGGAAGCATTTTGAGAAGGCTTCTTTCAGAATGGAGTTTAGCTCAGCTGTCGTTGCAGCCATAATGTCTCATCTTGTTGGAAATCGTGCTCCTTTCAATGGCCTCTTGATTTTGGGAAAAAGCCAGAAGTCGCAGGGGGCCATATCAGGAGATTAAGAAGCCTGTTGAACTACAGGAGTGTTTTTTTTCCAGAAATGTCCGAATCAAGTGCGAGGAATGTGCAGGAGCATTGTGATGGATGTGCCAATTTCCTGTTGACCAGAACTCCGGCCTCTTGCGCCACACAGCATCACGTAGGCAACAGAGGACATCCCTGTAGTACTCTTTGGCGATTGTTCGACCCTGTGGTGCGTACTCATGGTGTACCACACCGTGGGAGTCAAAGACAGCAGTCAGCATCACTTTGATGATGATGCACACTTGGCGGGCCTTCTTTGGTCTTGGTGACGTGGAATGATTCCACTGTGATGACTTGGTTTGCGGATCGTACCCGTACACCCAAGACTCGTCACCAGTGATTATGGTGGTTCATGAAGTCTGTTTGTGGAATCCAGCATGTCCTGCAACACTTCAACATGAAGTTGCTTTTGCTCCACTGTGAGCAGCTTCAACACGAATTTTGCCGCAACTCTCTTCATGACCAAATCTTCGGTCAAAATGGAATGTGCAGAAGAAGTGATGATGCCCACCTCTTCCGCAATTTCTAGGATAGTCGCACAACGGTCCCACATGGTTTCCACTTGGCTGTTGCCCAGTTTCTGGCAAAATTTGATGCAGTAGTACTGCTCCAGTCGCTCCGCCATTTTCCTTGCAATAAAAACCGACGAGAGCACTGCGCACTACCTCACTCAAATGCTGTGTACCAGCGACTAACGCTATCGGCAGGTGGGAAAAAATTCGCGCATGCGCACGAAGGTTCAAGGTTGGCCGATGCAGGCGCGCTTGTTTCATATCCATTAGGTGTTCGCAAAAACAAAAAAAGGTCGGATTCTTTTTAACAGACCTCGTATAGTAACAATGTCTTTTGAAAAGATTATGCATAACAATGGATAACTTTTTCTTAGACCCAAGTTAAAGATGACAGCTGTAGTAAATAAATCGGAGAACAATATTACTAGGAAAAAGCAACGACTACAGAGATTTCAAAAGATAAATTTTTGTCTGACAACTACAACTTTACGCTATCTCTCCTGCAGATATGAGAGAGGACGAAATAGACATTATATTTTGATGGTGTAGGGAATTGACAGTCCCATAGGTTAATATATTAATTTTATCCCATTTTTCAACATTAACTTTTCTTGACCAACCATTATGAAAATACAATTTATTACCTTGAACACATGATGTATGCTACCAATTCAACAAAAAATTTTATGTCTACAAGCATCTTCCATTGTATAGAATATTTTGCTGTTATTTCTTGTGAGCTTTGTAATCCACTCCTGCTTGGGGTATGAATGAATGATGCTTGCTTAAGTTGAAGGCAAAAGAAAATTTACCATTAGTTTACAACCCAAATAGTTAATTCTTGGGCTATAGACAAATGTCTCGGTGAGCGGCTCTTGCTTTCGAAGTATCACTTGAAAGTATTTACCAAGCAGTCACTTGGAGGTGAACACAACTAAATGGTACCAAACATATCAGCGCATGGGTGCATTTGCATTCTGGCTGAAATGCACTTATTGTAGCCATGTAACAAGTGTGCATCTATCTAGAGTATTTCACATTCTCCATTCCCCTCTTCTCCCAAAGGACTCTACATTATTGAGAATACCTGCATAAGTATACTACATGTTTTGTGTTTTCAAGACAAATGGCCCAGAACTAGTCTTAGCCACAAAAGAATTGGCCGACAGTTCCACACACTTCTGAGCTGCCAATCACTAAACGGCAGCCTGGATGAAGTAAAACTGGAATGAAAACATGAAGCAATTTACAACAGGTGAACCACAGCACGAGGCACAAGACTGAAGTGAGAAATGGATGCTGCGTATACTTTATCTTTTGTTTGTCGGGGCGATTCAGACGTTCACCTGACAGGCAAGGCTACCCAGTAGCCTGAATTTCCATTTCAGTGTTGATTTTATCAGGTGGACTATTTGAGCACATAGACGGAAAATAGTGGCACACAGAAGTGAGGTCCCGTGCATCTCAACTGAGGTAGCGCATTTCAAGAGGTAATTGAATCATTTCATATTTAGGCAAAATGACACCTGCACCAGCAAACTGCACCTTCTCAATCACTGAAAGCCTACACACAACTAATTTACATGGCTTTGTTTCTTGCAGTTGCTTTCTTTTTTTTTACATTATGCAAGTTTCCAACATGGAAGTAGTCTTAGGAACAACGCTTGCCCTATGCACTTCAAGGACCTCATTTTTTGTGCTGGAGTTTAAAAGAAGTGAAAGCTCCTTTTTATCCTCAGTCATTCAACATGCCTAACAATGTTAAGGCCATCAAGGCAAACTAATGCAATGTTGCACATGCCATACCATCGCTTTCCTCTTTTGCACAGCCTTGTTCATCACTGCCATCAGCACAATCGCGATGGCCATTACACTTTCCAGACAAGGGAACACAGCGCCTGTCATCACAAATGAAGTGACCGGGACCACAAAGGGAATGAACTGCACAAATATGAAGAAAAAACAGAACAGTTTGTAATCAGCTAGCTAAACAAAATGCATCTTTGGGGTAATGAGTAATACATAAATACATAATACAGGCAAAAGCAAAGAACAAGAATGTTAACAAAAGAGAAGGAAATGCTGAAAACGTTTATTATTTACATTGTGGCTCTGATTGAATTTACGCTAAGGAATAGTAAACTGGCTTATACTGGTATGCTAACCAATCCAAATTAAAGTTATTTCTTTGCCAGAAAAGAGTTATCACAGCAAACCAAGACCATATTTTCCAACTCTGAATTCTGAATCCCACCACAGTGCTGTCATTATGACACCACAAATTTCACAGTATATACTAGCACCTGGACAAATTGCTTACTTTCTAACACAGTGTGGCCTATTTATAAGCAGATACACACAAGAAAATGGAACTTAATTAGACGTTCTATTAATTACCATGTGTTTTGATTTCTCGTAACTTATTAGCTAGCGAAGCATCTTATCGCAGCAAGAGTAACATGTGTGCAGTTCAAGAAATTTTGGCTCTCTACCAATGACAATATGTCTCAATGTCCGACCATTTTACTAATAAAGCAAACCAGTCTATTACATTTATTCTCTAGAACTACTGTATTAGTTGTCAAAAATGAATGAAGTATATCGGATGTTTCTAAACTACGTGAAGGTTCCTTTTCAAAGCTGACCTTTTGATTCCTGTCAATGACTGATGAGCGCAATCCACATACAGGAGTTTTGCGATTGCACAAAAAACATCAGAGGAAAGACTAGACTTAAAGGTGAAGTCTTTCTAAGGGTGCTTTTTGTTATGGTTAATTTTGTAACACACCAATCTAAACTGAGTAAACATTAGATTAAAAACTAACAGATTAACAATGGAAGCATAGCAAGCACTTCAAACATTTTCCACCTTCTCTTGGTGGGCAGTCATGTTCATCAGTTCCATCAGCACAATCAGGCTTGCCATCACATCTTCCAGAAGAGTCCACACATCTACGACCATCACAAACAAACTGATCGGGTCGACACTGAAATCCAGGGGCGTGGGTAGGAACTGCATAACGTTTTCGAACAGAAATAACATAGGTATTAGAGAAACAAACAAAACAAAGTGCAGAGAGCAAAAAAAGCCTAAATTTTGACAGGCGAGTGAACTTTCTGATACAACAGTTTAGAAGAGAGGTGCTGTGGTGGATGCCCCCTAAGGTTCGTTATAAAGAGCACAGATATCTATGCAATGAATCGCTCATGCAGCATGAAAATTGAGGCTGTCATGGTTAGAAGCTGAATCTGTGGCCTCATGATCAGCAGACAAGTGCCTTTGGTTTCTGTGCAGGTACTTCCTAAACATAGTGGGGATGCGCGAATCTCGCGTGTCCCCTGATATGTTGTTTTCCTCGCATGTCTCGCATCTCTTGTAATACCGCTTCTCCGCGTAGCTTAGTGCCGGCGGCGGGCGGTCGGGTTGCAGCGCATTACGAGAGATGGCGTGAGTCCGGCGCTGCTAGCACCACCTAACGGCGGGGTTGGTTGGGCGCGACAGGGAGTAGGCTGTTAAACATGTTAAATAGGGAAAAAACACTTTAATGCCCTTTAGTTTTGTAGGACAAAGAACATCGAGCTCATCACTGAAAGTGTGTATAATATATACTATCAGCAATTACTTGGTTAAACATGAATATATGCAAGTTTTCAAACAAAATGAAGTATTGAGGCTAGTGGCAGCACAAGAAACTCATGGTGACTGCATGCTGGAAAAGCAAAGAAATAAATGGAAGTGAATGTGTGCAATGTGAAGAGTAAACTTCAATTTTAGTTAGGCATTGCAATTTTGGTAATACCACCTGTCAATACAATGTAGGTCATTGTAAGAACTTTATGCCAATATACAGGTCTTTATTAAGGAAATTCTTGTACTTCTAGGCTATGCTCTCGAAGGGGGCACTCGTCACGGGCTAGTGCTGAAAATTCATAGAGAAAACGCACAAAGCGAGTACAAACGATCCTTGAAGGAGGCAAAAGGAAAGAAAGTACATAAGAAAACAGATGAAGCAAGTACAGATGATCCTTGAAGGAGGTAAAAGGAAAGAAAGTACATAAACACACATGTGAACGTGTGTGCTGTAGCACCAGGAGGAGAGTAACAAGAACTATATCTTGTATAGTAGGCTATGCAGTAAAGGTACCCCTTTCTTTTTAAATTAACAAAGCTATCCGTTGCAAAATCTTTTATGGTGCAAAAGCCTTAATGGCAGAAAAAAAAAGAATGGAGTGCAGCACTTGAGACCAACTAAGATCATGTGC
Source organism: Dermacentor albipictus (assembly GCF_038994185.2). Lineage (NCBI taxonomy): Eukaryota > Metazoa > Arthropoda > Arachnida > Ixodida > Ixodidae > Dermacentor > Dermacentor albipictus. The sequence goes on along the minus strand of NC_091822.1, from coordinate 200,634,771 downwards.
TGTGTTCACAATGTTTCACAGTGTTGTCACATAAGCTAAATGTTATCCCTGTGCATATCTAAAAATTTACAGAATTAAAGACTGGCAGAACCAATCTCACTATGAATGCCGATGGTAGTACGAATAGAAAAAAAATGTAGCAAGCAACACACCAGGCAGCCAATGCAGAAACGCATCATGCATGTATGTATACAACTGTGTTCCTCTCGCGCACTTCTGACATGCTGCACCATATAGCAGCACCGTTGTGAAGATCACACGTGGTGTGTTTTGAATATCTGAATCTATACGAGAGTCATTCTGCCCAGCACTGGGGAAATATGAAAGTTTATTTTTATGTCATTGGAGAGTACGTGGCACGTACCCAGTGGCAGGTATCCACTGACCCAAGTTGATCTGACTGTTGAGTATGAACCAGATTCCTTTGGCAAAGCAGCCCGATGCTCTACCCATTAGACCACGGACTAACGAGTGACCATATTAAAATTTCCATTCTCCTTTCATCTGTGCCATAACCTCACTGCAAATTCTGAACATTTGGCAATTCCTTAGGCCACCAACTTGAATAGAGGTGCATGAATAGCTCGGGCACAACAGAAAATACAAAAGCACTAAGGAACAGCTTTAAGTACCTAAACCCCAAATAGTGAACTTCAATAAATTTGGCATCAGTGAACTGTGCCATCTTTGCAAGTTTCAACAGATTCCATCTTAAGTGGAGAAAAAAGAGGTTACTACTTAATGTGTTGAGCAATGTATTATGAAAATGCAGACGACAGGTAGAGAAAGTTCAAAAGGAACATGTAGTTCAACACCTTTGTAATGAAGCCCTTGGGACCTTAAAAATTTCTAGTTCAGGTCACAATCAGTGTAAATAACACATGTTTTACTGCTCCCAATAGTGCAGGCCAAGCATGTTCATGTTAAATAAAGGTAGTATTCTTTTGCTGAATTCAGGAGATACTTGATGGAAAAAGTTGCTAATGTTATGCGGCCCAGTTTGGCCCCAAAAAGTGCGTGACTGCAGCCATCTGAGAAAGTTTTGGGAGGCACTTGCACGAGTTATGTCAGCTCCTGATCGAATTGGTCAAAACTGTCTGCTGCACCAGTGGGCTTCATCAGTGTGCTTCGGCTTGTTGACAGAGTTTGTGAGTGTTTGTGCCCAGTTTCTACAGCTCACTGTACTTAGCACTGCTACTGAGCACAATTGCGACAATCTTTGCGACAATAATGTTGATCTCTTTTTCGCTGGCTAACACTTATTGCACTGACCCAGCCCCCTAAATCCACACGCAAACAAACTTCTCATATAAGTGTGTGGCTGTCTGGTCAGTTTTCTTTTTGGTGCTATCACAACTACTGCATAGCTGTGGAGTGCAGTAGCAGCACAATCTTCTAAGCGTGTTTGTTGTAAAACAAATCAGTCGTCAAGGCTGCCCAATTCCTTTTGTAGTACAGGCAAATTCATTGCATCAGTTTTTGCTTAGATGTGCTCACAATATACTGAAGAGAGGAATTCAGCTAGAATATGCATAATCTATCGTTAAACAGATCACACTGTTGTAAAAGCACTCAACTGTGTATATGGTAGTGAAAGGTGTAGTGCTGTGTTTACGCTATCAAGACCATGGTGCAGGTCCTCACTCTCTTCTAGAACCTTTATTTCTTCATCAGACCCTTTATTTCATTATTCCTTTAGACTGCTGCTATTGGCCGATAGCTGACAAAGTTGCGGTTGGCTACATGGCATAGATACTGCGGCCACTGCGGGGTGCCGCCACATCTACGTTAACATCGAAAATGACATTTGAACTGCATGCCACAGCGACATTTAGAAGGCGGAGTGTTGTCGGCACATCCCACTGCACCGTAGCCTTTGCAGTGCAAGCCATTGAAGAAGGAACGGGAGCACGGAGGATGCCGTGTTTGATTGCCAATAACTCCAGTTCCGCTGAACGCACTGAAGTACTTTCTGCAGCAAATTATTTTTGAAATTGCCTATTTTCACTTCAAATGCATTTCTCTACTTTGATAAAAAGTGGTTCAGGGCCCCTTTCAAGTAAATTATGCCCGCTGTCATGTCTAAGACGAAATGCCAGTGAAAAATAAAGAGGTCTTCTGACAAACTAGAAATCAGGTCATTTTTGTTTTAGTATTTATTCATAAACAAAGCTTAAAAGTAACACCTGAAGTGACAAGATTTCAGCATATGTTGCAAGACTAGGTTTTAATTAAAATGCCTCTGAATGCAAAGGGTTTGTTGAACAAGGCATCGATACTTTAGTGCAAGCCAAGTGCAGAGTGACAAATCACAAAATCAGCAGTGCACAAAGGAACCGCTATACTCAGCATGAAACAATGCTATTGAAGACTAACCACCTTCACGTGGGCAGCCAAGTTCATCAGTTCCATCAGCACAGTCAAGGTGACCATCACATCTTCTTGATGTGTCAATACATCGGCGACCATCGCAAATGAACTGATCGAGTCCACAGAGAATCTCTTCAGAATGGCGAGGGAAAGCTGTGGCAAATGTTGCCCAGGAAAAAAAGGAAGTGTGAACAAAAGTCCAGAGAAATGAACTCATTTTCTATTCAACTTCTGCAGCACCTATCACTGACATGACTCAAATGAATTTTTTTCTAGTTGCACTAGCATAATAAGCCAGAAAAAGTGTTAGGGTCAAAATTAAGAATTGCATATCAGTCGACTGCTTGGAGACACTCAACTCATGTCTTATAACTGCTTTCAGTTCAAAGTCTCTAAACAAATTAGAGTAAAATTTGCACCAAGCAATGCAAGAGTAACTAACAAAAAGGTCAGCATTCAGAAGCATAGAGCAGGTTTGTGTAGAACCATCACTCTGCCTAGAGAAATACAAGCAGACTTCACAAAGCAGTGAAACACTGAAAAAGTGTAACACTGAAGTACCACAACCTTCAATCGATGGGCAATCATGTTCATCGGTTCCATCAAGGCAGTCTGGGCGACTGTCACACTTTCGAGACAGATCAACACAGCGGCGGTGATCACAAACAAACTGATGCGGTCCACATTGAAATCCATCTCCATGAAGTGGATGCACTGCATAAAAGGTGCACGGATATCAAATAATAGATGTGGGCAGAAGTTAATCTTTCATAATGTCTCCCGATAGACATGCCAGTTGAAGTAATGCCACTGAAACTGTTGAGAGAAGAATAACTTGCTCGCAAGGCCCCTTGAGAAAGTCTAGCAAAGCAGCTTTCCAGTTCCACCCTTCATGCCAGCATATAAAGTTCAGTTGGAACACAAAAGACTTGCCCACCCAAACAGCAACATTCCGGATGCTGGAGTGGAACAGCCTATCCAAGTGCACTCCACTCTGCCAACACGTAATCTCCAAACTGAAGCAACGTGCATGCCAAAGATGCGCATTAAAAAAAAAGTAAGCTTTCACACATAGCCACCATAGCCAGAATCGATGCAGAGCACGTGCCAAGCAGAAGCTTTAGAAAACACTGGACAGAGACTACTGAAACTATTTGGACTGCTTCCACTCAAATTGCGAGGAAGGAAACCGGAGAGATACGCATAGGAAACAGAAGGATAGCATAGGAAACGGAAGTCAATGAAGCACTGATTTGATCTATGTGCTCAGTAGTTTCAGATCAAATAATCCTTTAGCACTTTTGTAAAGCTGCTATTATGACTACTACCTGCAGGTATGTTCTACACTACTAGTGTTTGCTCAGCACCAAACTGTAGAAAAGCAGACAAAATTCAGCGAAGCTTGAAGGCCATGTTTGAGCCACAAAGAATTTGAGATGGGAACTTCCAGGATGAAGCACATTGCAGTGTCCAATTAAATAAAAGCAACCAAAGTGATAGGCCGGTAGCAAGTCAACATACGAAGTACTTAAAAAGCTGCATATGCCATGCATATAAATATCGAGTACACCCGACTGCAAAAGTTCAATGTAGAGAAATCACTACAAGGCTACACTCAGTTTTGGTCTTGCCATTCAATGGTATACTGTCGGGTTTACACAGTAAGTACAGAAATGCATCTTTGAATCATATAAAGATTACATGTTCGCTGCGATAAAATAGTTTGACAGCTCTGTGGTCCACAAACTATCAGGCAAGTTACCATTCCTGGATTCCATCCACAACAAGATACAGCAAATGGCTTCTAAGGAGATGCCGCAGTCATTTGATGACAACCCTACAATTTATTCTAAGTAAATTGTGATAAAATTGTGATGAATTAGTGTAAAGGCTAAGCAAATGGGCACCACCACTAATGCAGTTCTCAAGAAGCTAATTCAGCAGCAATGAAGCTACAAAAACAACTTTTCACCTTCAGTCGATGGGCAGTCATTTTCATCAGCTCCATCAGCACAATCAGGGTGGCCGTCGCATCTCTTTGATACATCAACACACCGTCGACCATCACAAATGAACTGATTGTGTTCACACTGAACACCTTCACCATGAGGAGGAGAAACTGTGGAGAGTGTCCAAGAATCAATTGTAGATAAGTATCCCAAGACCCAAAATTTTTCAAAAGCTGGAGCACATAAAGTAACCACTTAAGTTTACACCAACACAAGCAATCCACTGGTAGGTGTGGACAGTGATGTGCAAATCAAAACAAATGTATGAAGCATCTGCTTTTATGTAGCAATTTTCTAGAGGCCTGACATCACACACCAACATGATAGCTAGGAAATCAAGCAGCACAAGTCTCTTGGCCTCTGTACCTGCACAGCGACAGCGACCAGCTGAATTGCTACCGAAGAGTGGTTTTAATCACTCGTCAGTGCAATTCACCCCAATGCTCCTGCCAATAGTTAGGAGGTGAAACAAATTCTATAAAAGCTTGCCCAAAAATTGTTTTCCTTTTTTTTGCATGCTGGGTGTAGGGCATGCAGTTTCAACTTGAGTTGCTGCGTTATAACGCTGAAAATATCGTAAGTGAGAATTTATTAATATGGCAGTACTGTACTAGCATCACTAAACCTTGGAAGTGAGCATTTGCACGATGGCATAGTAAAATGGCCATTGTAACACAGGAAAGCCATCACTTGAAAGTAACATCAGAACACTGACATGTAAGAAACAACGAGTTTGAATGTAGTACCACAGAAAATCAGAGGGTACACAACAGGAATATGAAAGACAAGAAATAAATACCATTTTGCTAACCCTGCCCAACTCACTCATGTCAAATAATTCAAACCACTTCCCTAAAAAAGATGACGGCTAACTGCATGTGCCAAGCTTTTGTGCGGTAAAGTTAAGGATTTTTCACTTATTCACCCTGCTCCTCGCTTTCCCTTTCCTTTTAACTGTGTATATGTGTTCAAAACAAATAATACCACTAAAAACCCCTTTTTACTTGTCAGGAAGTGAAATGAGCTCTGGAAAAGATGTTTAGGATGTATCATATGTAGGAAATTCAGCTCACCTTAGCTAATTTTTATCCTAGTCTTACTTTCTGTGTGTGTGTTTGCAATTCTGTATTTCTACATGCGAAAACAGTTTTTCAATCATTATTTTGATCATGTGGTGGGTTCCCAGCGTTTTGCTGTGACAAATGCTTCCACAATTTCTTACCTGCTTGCACTGTAATAAATTGGGAGTAATATTGGCAGGAAGGAATACTCTACAATATATCACATCCATGTCATTAATCAGGTTATGTTTAGTGCCTAGGTCGATGAATCGCATGGAACCCTGATCATGAGAAAAATTCATAGAATAAAAATGGGATGGATCACATATGGCAGACATTGTCAGCTCTTGACAGGAGGCTTACCATTATCATTGAAAAGGAAGGTGTACAATCAGTGCATTTTACCAGTGCTGACATATGGGGCAGAGACTTGGAGACTGACAAAGAAGCTTGATAACAAGTTAAGGACCGCGCAAGGAGCGATGGAACGAAGATTGCTAGACATAACGTTAAGAGACAGAAAGAGCGGTTTGGATCAGAGAGCAAACGGGTATAGCCGATATTCTAATTGACATTAAGAGTAAAAAATGGAGCTGGGAAGGTCATGTAATGCGGAGGTTAGACAACCGCTGGAGCATTTGGGTTACAGAAAGGGTACTAGGAGACTGGAAACGCAGTCGAGGACGGCAGAAGACAACGTGGAGTGATGAAATTAGGAAATTCGCGGGTGCTAGCCGGAATCGGTTGGCGCAGGAAAGGGGTAATCAAAGATTGCAGGGAGAAGGCTTCGTCCTGCAGTGTACATAAAACAGGTTGGTGGTGATGATGATGATGATATTGTAATGATGGACGATTCCTTATTTTTCTTAAAGGTAATGCGTTTGTAGAGAACACAAAAAGCATGGTTGTTGCAATGCTACCATCAGATGCATGACACCAAGTTCATTATGTAGAAACAACTAAGATGCAATAACTGCATGCACAGTCAAGAGTACATACGCTACTATATACTTACACTGGATGCATAAAGACAATAACAATTAGAAAAGTTGTGCACTATCAAACCATTTTTCCTCATGAGATACCCATTATATTCACTTAGTCCAAACACTGGTAAAAAAATGGAGTCAGAACAACAAATGTAGCTAATGGTTTAGTCCTACAATGGTTAAATGCAATGAATCAAGAAATCTGTAATTGTTAAGCATACTTGCTTGTACTACTGTTCTTCCCTTGAACATGATATGTTGCATTTAAGTACTGCCATATTACGAAAGATTAAAACAATATCTTGTAGATGATTCGGCTTATTCACAGTTCTAAACAAACATTCTGAATCAGTTTGTTACTTTGTTTTTAGTTTGCTAACCCATTTGTTTCTACACTCTGCGATCCACTGGCTGCGACAGTCAAGGCCAAAGAGGGAGCGACTGGTGTCACTGAAAAAACGGCTGTTTCTGGCCATTTTTCACAGATTATAGCACATTATAGGCTATTTTTTATTTGTTTTGGGGTTTCGCACACTAGATTGACTTATTTGTCTCGACTTTCAGCAGGAATTCTTTGAAACAATGGAAAGCTTCCTGCTCGCCGGACTCTGCTCTGTTGTAGCCGTTGAAGTAACTGCCCAAGTAATTTCCTCTGTGTTGTCCTTGGTGTATGTTTGTTGGCTTCTTATGATACAATTAATAAAACTTGGGCCCCTCGGTTAATCCCTTTCTTTCTTGCCCAAGTTAGTGAAATTCAAGTCGGAAAGCAGCCAAACAATCGTTTTTCTTTGTATTCCCACGAGGCCAGCTGCACTAACAGTGCACGGTTCCTTCAGTGGAGGAAGTGCTGTCGGTGCTTGACAGCACACATGCACTTGTGTGTGGAGGCTGTGGCATGAAACAAGAGAAACAAGGAAGATGTATATCACGTGATATACCCTTGCGATTAAGACGCCGAAGCAAAACCGAACAGTGAACTAGACAACCATTTTGATTGGAGAGGATTGTTGTACTCTTGTCAAAATCTGGCCAAACTGGTAAAGATCCTAGTGGATGGGCTTACCGTCTTTTTCTGCTAAAAGAAAGTGCTCCAGCATACATGCTTTCACGCAGTTAGCAGATATGACACTGGATTGAGTTGACCGTGATATTCACAGCAAAGAACTGCAGTTTTATCTACTCACACCCATGCACTTGTTGACAGTCTTTAAACAAAGATGGGACTGCTCAAAGGGAGAGAAAAGCATTTGAAGGTGAGGAGGGGGAGGTAATTTGACCTCTCCCAATAGTGGCAAAAAAACACGTGAAGAGAAATGTGTGATGAATAAATGTGTTTTCAACTTCCCTCACATGTATTGAGTGTGTATATAAAGTGAAGGATACAGTATAAAGGAGACAAAGAGCTAAAAAAATGAAGCTGTTGAGTGCACCAGAGATCCTGGCTACAGCATTGCCATTTCTACACTAAAATATAAGAAGTTCTCCAAGGAAAAGGGATACAAGAGGTACATTTCAACTAAATGCCTTGAACACTTCACACTTAACTTTATGGGAGAGAGAAACAATGAGAGCGAAAAATAAAACAAAAAACACTCTAAACACATGTTTACTATGCACTCGCGTAAATGAATCAATTCAACTGAAGTAGGTGAAACGTGTCAACACTGACCAATGCCGAGAAACATTTAATTATATACACTAAGCGCCGCATACCAGTGGTTGTTTATGTTAAATAGCACTATTAAAAATTTTAAATGCATGCTTTTCAATGAAATAAAATTACCAGTTCATGTACTGTTACCGCACAACATGAACGCGGCATATTATTATTGGAAACAAGATTAAAGTAACCACATGTGGCCCTATGTGAAACTCGCCAGCTCTCCAAATCGATGGTGTTGTCCAAGGCCGAGAAGCATACTACGTGGCAATAAAGTTGCTCACACTTTGTCTTACAAAGTTAGTCCTTGGAATTTTGAGAATGACGGCTCACATACAAATGCGATGAAACAAAACACTGACAGCATATGCCCTTTTATGTTAAATCTGATCCCCTACTGAAATATTCAAAGTGCGAAATAATAAAAAATTGGCCAACCAAGAGGCTGCATTTCTAGCAGAAAGCTTGCCTTCGTGAACAGCGTTTTGCTTAGATGCCGTGGTGCTCGCTGTGCATGTTCGCAGCGTCCCATCTTTGCATGTGTAGCACTTGCACATTCCCTGTGGCACACCAGGCATTGCACTGTCGAGACCAATGTAGCGACTGCGTTCGTGCGCTTTCCATTTGTGCTTCGACGCAGCGCATGTTTATGGCACCTCTTTGCATGTCTAGCACTTGCGCATTCCCTGTGGCACAACAGGTGCTGCACCTTCGAGACCAATTTAGCTACCGCATTCGCACCTTTCCATTTGTACTTCGACGATGTGGTGCTCGCTGTGCATGTTCGCAGCATATATACGCTTGCGCATAACCCGCGTTCACGAGGTGCAACATCACAAATGTTTTAGTCAACAGTGTGAACTTGAGCAAAAGAAAGCACAAACATTTTATTTCGACAAAAAGTGCAGCAGACTCGGGGCAGCTCTCGCGCCTCGTTTCTGCCTGTGATTGGTTGGGTGCCTCGTGATGTCAACAATAGTGTTCGTCCGGACCGACCGCTGCCGCTACACATGAAACACGGTGCAAGGTAGTTTGGTGCTGTTTTGCCGAGACGGGCATGGAATATTTCCAGAGCTTGCATTTCTCCGAGGAGTTCGGCGTTAAGTCCAAACCCCACGAGAGCGATTTTGCGCGTGACGGCGACGGCTTCGAGCGACAAAACGGGCCGTCGCTTGAGCAGATCCCTCGGCGTTGTCACTCAATCGCTCGTTTCTAGAAATCTAGAACTCTTCACCCAGAAGTGCTACGAGCGACTAGCCAATAGTGCAAAGCCGGAACTGGATGTACATAACTCGAGTACTACTGTTGTCGCACGGAATGAGCAAACTATTGAATTTTACAAGTGCAAGAATAAGAACCTAGTGCAAGGCCTTAAGAAATATTTTATGCTCCTTACAGTAAAATGCATGCATCATAAAGCATGCAGCATAAAGCATGCATCATGCTAGTTTCGGCGCATATATTGCTGCCCTCATACCGGGAAATCGTCGCTCAAAGCCGTCATTTGCGTGGAGTTCGGCTTGTAGGCGACGAGTGAATGCGACAGCCATCGCCTCGGTTGTCGCGGTCGCATGCAAGATCATTTGTATGGGGTTTATACTTTACTCCCTATATGTACGAGCCGATTGCGAAGAGCCAGCATCTGCAACAAGCAAGAAATGCTGGTGCAAGCAGTGCTTCCCACACGAATGAAGGCGAAGTGTTAGCATCTCCTTGTGTAAGAAATTTTCTTTGGCGAGTATGTTTTTTGCTAAGCTGCATCCAGCGATCCAATGAGTGCGTTTCCAGGCAAACAACTGTAGTGTTATGTTCCTGCATGCCTCCTCATAGAACGTAAGCAGTGATGTGATCTTTGGCATTTGGGCGCTGCCCCAAAGCTGTCGGCAATCTATACAGACGGTTTAAACGCGGGAAAAGTTTACCGGCTCTTGTAGCACGTGTAGTATAGAACCTTCGATCATCAGCGCGCCATCCGCATGCTACTCGTAACCGGCTAATTCTGTATGCTACGCGAGATGGTCGGTTTCTCTATGTGCGCGAGAGAAGGGGGAGCGCAGCGTTCTGGTGCGAGCCGGCTTTCCAACACAAGCAAACTTTACACTTGCACTGCGTTATGGTAGCTGCATGCAGGCTGTTTCACAACAAACGTGCGAATAGAAAATTCGCGGCGCTGGGCGATGAAACCTGCGTCAAGGGTGGGAGATAAACATGCACCTTCCGTTCAGCGTGCTAACACGGAGGAGAACCCAAAGCACACATTATTGATAAACTGAAAGTAATCGTCGTCACGGAAGTGGTTAGAGCACAGCACTGTTGTTTTTGAGCGCTTGAAGTTGTTTCACTTCACAGCAGCCTCCCACTTAGCTGAAAGCTTCTTGTCTTGCGGTAACTAATGGAACATCAGAACATCGTCGCGGCCGCCGGTGTTCATGCAACTGTAGGCTGCACAGAACGCCGGCATGATCGGCCTACAAGTTCAATTGATGCTGCGCACGTCAACTACCACTCTATATACACACAAACAAAGGAATGCAGGGTCGAGCGAAGCAGATTAGGACGGCACGCACGCAGAAATAAGCACGGTCAGGCACGGTCGCGGAGACTGCGAAGGAACGGAACACCAATGCTGACGTCACTATGCCGCGGTTTCCGGTCTCCGCTCGCATCGTCAGTGTCAGCAGCAGCGCGTGGCGCACGACGAAGGGGGGGGGGGGGAGGGGCAGAGCTACAGCGCAATTTTAACCGACGATTACGTCGCTCCCAAGTGAAAAATCCCCCCGAAATTTTACCTGCATGGTTTATAAGGGTCCCGCATCCGTATATGAGCGTCTTATTGAATTTGACAGACTCTTCAGCTTCCCTTTAATTCATGCAAATATATACCTGGTGAAAAAAAAAAAGAGGGGGGTAGAGAGAGGGCCGACCCCAGCTGTCGAACACAGCCCGACCTGGTGCACAGACCACCTTGCACACGCATTGACGTTGAGACACTGGATTGCATCTATTCCCCTCAGAGTTGGTCACTCCATGCTGTTTCCAAGTCCTATGCCACCACTGTGCCAGTCTGTCCCCATTACGCGCACTGCATTAGACACCACCGCACCCCGTTCCTGCACTCCATTCTCCCTCCCAAATCTCGGTGCTAGCTAGAGTTGCTGTGTATTTATTTATTTATTTATTTGTTTACAAATACTACAGCCCGAAAGGGCTATTGCAGGAGTGGGTGAATACGAAATGTGAGAAAGAAAATCGCCATAGAAAAGGCGCATATGTGAGTAAGGAGCACTCAATGGCATCCCCAAATTCTCTATGTGGTAAACAATGGATGGAACCAGGCAGGTCATTTCAGAGTTCAATTGTCCGAGGAAGAAAAACTGTATTTAAATGTGTTGGAGCGAGCAAAAAAGACTGGTAAGTTTAAGTCATTGCTGTTTCTCGTGATTAGGGGCTTTGCACGGGTGAGATATGTGTTAGGAGAAGCATAATGTGGAGAGTAAAGTACAGAATGTAGAAGTTTCAGAGAATTAATGTGACGACGGTGGGAAAGAGGGGTTAAACCGAGCATATTCAGATGAGATGACGGTGAAAACATTGTCATAATGGCGGTATATGAAGCGAACCACCTTTTTCTGAACAGATTATGCTCCATGTATTGGAGGCGAGCTCCACCAGTGGAAAAACTAGCGCTACCGTCGGCATGATGTGGTATGAGGGATCACGTGGACACAGCAGCCACATCAGCTGCTTTGGAAGTGCCAAAGCAAGCTGAAAATGAAAGTTGATGTCTCACCTGCGCTGTGGTACTGATTAAGTGGGGATTTTTTCCCGCACCGAGTGTCTACTTGAGAACACTTGAAAGCACTATAATAGGAAGTGGCTGCCTTTGAAGGCGCCGAACATGGCAGGCTACTGCTTGGTACCGCAGGGCCGAACGCACGCCGGAGGTACGCAACGGAGCCCGGTGTCAGCCATCACACGTACGCGCGGGACAAGAATCTGCGTGTAGCTTGGATCGCGAAACTTAGAACCTGCAAGCAGTGGTCGGCTACAACTCTCGTGTGGAGCGAGCACTTCCGCGAGACAGATTTATGATACGGCGTCAGGGCTGCGATGTTCAGTGTGTAGCAGAAAGTGCGCAGATATGCTCACCCGCGCACACTGCCCGGTTAAGGTCATGAAGCTTTGGTCGATGAACTTGATACTAATTACTGGAAAGTTCATTGGAATAGAAAGGGAACCATAAAAAGGACATTAAAAAAGACATGGCATATGCTTGTGTAGCCCCAAACAATGAAATGTACTGGATTAAGAAAAAATGTGTGCAGCTTGCTCTAGTGGTGCAAGGCTGGAGTCAACAGCAGAGCTTGTGATCACCTAGCTTTTATGTGGCTTGCTGAAATTGTAGGTTTTGCAAGGTTATGCTAGATTTTGCTAAGTTGTCTTGGTGGGTGTGACACTGGAAGTTTTCGAGCAGTCGCAGACCCAGATCGCTTTCTTGGCGACGTCAAGCATTCAGGCGCCAACACTCATTCCATGGACTGAAACTGGTTTCTCGACTTGGCGTCACACCTCAGCCGCAGCTTCCGTGCAGCGTTCCCGATCGCATTTTTACTATTGCTAGTGAGTACAGCGGGGTGGGGCATTTCTCGAGGTGCTCGACGTTTCTGCACAGGTGTGAGTAAGAACGGGTGCGAGAGAAAATCTGGGGGCCTCTGCTCCTTGAATATCTGACTCAGCCTAGGCACTACAATGGAGAAGTTTCTTCGTGCATGTTGTATGTGTACTGACACCTCTTCGACCTGTCCACTGGCCCCATATGTCGGATATGTGGACTGGAGAAGAAAAATCTGGACCATTTAGTCCTCCGGTGTGCCCGTTTGTGCCCGCGACACACAGAGGGCACCACACTTCCGCTAACACAGCTAGCACTAGTTACTATTGGCGGCGAGAACCGCCGCGCTTGGACACTATGAGGAATATAAGGTGACGCAGTCCTTATAGGCACGGTGTAAGAAAGCGTATCCTTACACCGTGTTTATAGGTTTGGCTGTCGGCGCTCAATAAGAAGACCACACGGGAGCCCTCTAAGGCATTTCTGTAAGTACTCTCGAAATCAAGAGATTTTTTTACTGTCAAAATAACAATCTCGACAAACAAAACACAGATTGGTTTACAGGCACTATCCCTTTAACGAATACATATACAGTGAATGCCCACTGTGCGCAGTCACCGCGATGAAGTCCCCGAACCGGCTTCTTGCGTAAAAGGTCTGCTATCGCTGTGAGCGAACTATGCGAAATGTGTAATTATAGTGGGCGGTCTATATAGCTAAATAGAGCATAACAGAATGATGCCTCAATGCGGCGATTGCACGGGTTTGCGGTGACTGACTGCGCGTCTGCATCCATGCCCGCGCACTATGGTTCACTTTTACTGAGAGCGTGTTTTCGCACCGTGACACGAGCTTTAGGCTGTGGCATATGAGCATTTGACAGTACACTAAGAACCATTGTTGCGAGGACATTATCAGAGCTGTTCAAAAATAATTTTGTTGTAACTATTGACTTCGACATGTGATCTCCCGTCGCGACGATTCGATCTTTTTTTTTTCTTCTGAGGTCTTGGAAGTTGAAGTACCATTATTTATCTAGTTGTATTGCACTGTATGTTATTGGTCTTCTCAGTGAAGAATTACCCGCTTCGTCTAACAGTGGAGCTGTTTAATCTTAATTCCGCCGTGGAGCGTTACCTAAAAACAGCCCAGGTGTGCGCCGCCTCACGTTGCCTAGCAACCACCTGCGAGAGCATCGAGCCATGTAACCTTCTCGCACCCTACCCGTGTAGGGCGAAGTCGTGATGTCACAGCCGGCACAGTGACACCTCTCGCCTCCTAGTCTGTGCTAAGGTATTGCTGCCATGGGAATACCGAAGAAAGCCGCGGGCGCGAGAGAAAACCTGGGGGCTTTTGGTCCTTGAATGCGACTCTGCCTAGGCACTACGGAGGTTTCTTAGCGCATGTTGTATGCGTTTGTTTACAATCGGACGCTGGCTGCTGGCACGGTGAATAGGTAAAGCAGCGGGCACTGTCGCCCCTTTAGCGATCGCTGTGTCAGACAGACTGTCTCGCACCTGCGGCATTCGTGCTCGGTCGTGCCAGACCATAGCTTTCTCGACGGCGATGTACCTGGGAAATAACACCACAGATGTTTTCGTGGGAGCAGTAGGGACCGTAGTAGAGGCCGGGCCACGTATATTGAAAATCTAGAAGTCAGAGCGCCTTAGCAACTGCGTTTGAAAGCAAGTGGATGAAAGGCCGCCGGTCACGCTCGAAGCCCCTGCAACCGCTATGAGAATACGACGTGCTACCTTAACGCCTCTTACGCTAACCTAATCTAACGTTAACCTAAGAAAACGTGGCTGAGACGAGAAGGCAATCCTCATGGCGTAACCGTTGCGAGACTATACCGCGCCACCCTAACGTCTTTTACGCTAAGCTAATGTGGCCGACGTAGGCGGAGAGTTCTTTTTTCCAAGGGGAGGGGGACAAGCTTTCCGAACACCCCATTTACCTTGCTGGTAAGCTTCCTAGTTCCTTTCCTCCACTGTGAATCAATGTTTTTGCTGTACAGATACCTGAACACTCTCTCGGCCCATTTACTTTCTTTCATATTCCTCAGTCGTTCTTCATAATCAATTTTACTGCGACCTTCCCTCACTTCAAAACTTGTCCATCCCATATCTCCCTGTTCAGCTTCATTTATAGTTTTCCCGTGAGCGCCCGATGCAAGGCGTCCCACTGACTTTTGGTTGCCACTCCCGATTTGAAGCAAACAACCGCATTTCCAAAAGTAAGTCCTGGAACCATTGCACCTCTCCACATACCCCGGAGCACCTCGTACCTATTGCATCCTTATAGTGCTCTGTGCTTCATTATGGCTGCATTTCTCGTCACCTTCACTGTTATTGTTTTTTTCTTGTGTTTCCATATATCTATTGCCTTCGTTTATCCACATGCCAAGGTATTTGTATTCTGTTACCAGATGTATTTCCTGGCCCTGTATCGCCACTGTCTGTACAACTTTTCATTGAATACCATAACACCCGATTTTCTAACACTAAATTTCAAACCTATATTGTTGCCTTCCTGTCCACAGATATTAGCCAGACATTGCAAATCACTTCGCTTGTTACCTAGCAACACAATGTCGTCCGCATAAAATAACCCTGGAAGCTGCAGCTCTACTACTGTACCCGCCTGTTTGTATGAGGGATTGAACCCGATATTGCTTCCTTCTAGCACCCTCTCCGTCTTCACCATGTACATTATAAACAGCAAATGGGGATAAAGGGCACCCCTGCCTCAAGTTCTTGTTGATATCACCTTTCTTCTCGCTCCTCCTCCCTTCCCATTGGTATTTTCTAGGTAAATCTCTCTCAAAAGCTGTAGACAATCGTCGCCTAAAGCCTTCCCGTTCCAGAATATCCCACAAAATGTTGCGGTCTACGTTGTCATAGGCTCCTGTAATGTCTAAATCCACTTCGATCGCAATGCTGCAACAATATTTTCCGTCGTCGCACACCTCACTGCAAAGAATGCGCTGCCCGAACCGGTCGTCCCATTCAACCTTACTCTAGTACACTAAGGAAAGCAACCTGCATCATTTTCTACTTCGATGCTGTCTTTGCGAAGCTGTCTACTTTGATGAATGTGGTGTTTATATATATATGGCCAGTATATATGGCCAAAAAGCGCCAGCCAGTGTTAATGAGTTTGCAGGGGAGCGATGAACTACGAGTGGTAGATGCGACGTGGTTGTAAAGGGGCCTTATAACGGTCGCTGTAAAGGGAGTAAAATCTATATGTAATAAAATTATGGCAATGGCTAATGCAGTGCGCTGCAGGCACGAAATACACACTGAAAGAACGATACGTACACGAACATACGTCAGAGGCAGGCATTTGCCCCTCCTCGGCAGGCGTTGGAGGTGATTTCATCACCAGTGGTGCATCGTGCGGGCCAACTCTAACTGCAAGAAGCACTACTGCTTCAGAGCCCTTGAAATACAAGGGCCAGGAAGCATGTGCTATACAAAACTATCCCAGCGACATCCTCTGCAGAGAGGATGCGCTACAAATTTATTGGGCTAAACATGTAACACAACATCGTTCAAGAAACACAAAACTGCTTTGGCGTAAAAAAAAAAAAAAGCGGTTCTTGACCAAGAAACATTACTGGGTGAAGAGGGAGGTGCTGCTGATATGCTAGAGGAAGATGTTTCTCTGAGCTTCAGCTTCCCACCACTCCAGGAGAACGTGGACTGCGGTAAGCCTCTCCCCCCATCTACCACAGGCTGCAGGTTCATATCCAGTAAAAAAAATTATGGGTGCCATATGTGTGTCCTATATTGAGACAGAATAGGGCATCAGTTCGCTGTGTTTTCATAGCAGAGGTCAAAAGCTGTCTACTTTGAGACTTAAGATGGCTGCTGTCTGCTTCTACGGCGAGTATTGGAACACGGCCTTAATTTCCTTTTTGATTTCTTTGGATTCATTATTGTTGGCTTCATATGGTTGTGACTAACAGAGGGTCATGATAGATGCAGTAGGGAGGTGGAAATTTTCACCGGCTGAGGTTCTTTAACATGCACCTAAATCTAAGTGCATGTGTTTTTGCATTCCTCCCTCACGAGAATACAGCTGCCAATGATGGGAATAAAACCCACAACCTTGTGCTCAACAGTAGCACGCCATAGCCAACAAGGTGGGCAAGTAATAACAATAAGAGACTTCACCGCTCCATGGGCATGCAGATTCGATCAACATGGCACCGCAAGTGCATTGGCTTACCGAGTGAGGATATGAACAAAAATCCCATTAAAAAGTATGATCACCTTGTGAGCAATCATGCTCACCAAATCCATCAGCACAATCAGGATGACTATAATTTTCCAGATGAGTGAATACATCGATGACCATCACAAATAAACTGATTTGGACCACAATGGGCTCCTCTGTGACGAGTTGTAACTGCACAACATTTGAGATAGAGGCTTACTAACGAAGAGACAGAACTTTGCTTTTAAGATACACCCATTTTGGGCCGACCACAGCGGAAGGGTTTACCTTCGCTTGATGGACAGTCGTGCTCATCAGTGCCATCAGCACAATCAGGATGACCATCACATTTTCCAGATGCATCAACACAACGACGACCGTCACAAACGAACTGATTGGCTCCACAATGAGATCCTTCATGTTGAGTTGGAACTGCACAAGATTTTGCAGAGGCTTACTATCAGAGAAACAGAATTGTTCCTTAACCCAATTCATAGTTTGGTAAACAAAAGCAGCAGGTGCATTGTTACCTTCTTTTGATGGACAATCATGTTCATCGGTGCCATCAGCACAATCAGGGCGACCATCGCATTTTCCAGATGCATCAACGCACCGCCGACTGTCACAAACAAACTGATTTGGTCCACAATGAGCTCCTTCATGATGAGTTGGAACTGCACAATGTTTATACAGGCTTACTATCAAGGAAACAGAACTGTTTAAGCCAACCAATGTTTTCGTAAACAACAACAGGAGTGGCAGGTGCATGGTTACCTTCTCTTGATGGGCAATCACGTTCATCAGTGCCATCAGCACAATCAGGGTGGCCATCGCATTTTCCAGATGCATCAACGCACCGACGACTGTCGCAAACAAACTGATTTGGTCCACAATGAGCTCCTTCACGATGAGTTGGAACTGCACAATGTTTATACAGGCTTACTATCGAGGAAAGAACTGTTTAAGCCAACCAATGTTTGCGTAAACAACAACAGGAGTGGCAGGTGCATGGTTACCTTCTCTTGATGGGCAATCACGTTCATCAGTGCCATCAGCACAATCAGGGTGGCCATCGCATCTTCCAGACAAGTCAACACAGCGAAGACCATCACAAGCAAACTGGTTGGGTCCACAATGAGATCCTTCATGATGAGTAGTAACTGCACAAGATTTATTTTAAAGATAGAACCTTACTATCAAGGAGGCAGAGCTGTTTATAATTAAGCCAACTCATGTTATGATAAATGACAACAGGAGTGGCACATGCATGGTTACCTTCTTTTGAAGGGCAATCATGTTCATCGGTGCCATCAGCACAATCAGGGTGACCATTGCATTTGCTAGATGCATCAACACAACGACGGCCATCACAAACAAATTGATTGGGTCCACATTGAACTCCTTCATGATGAATTGTAACTGCATGAAGGATTGCCACCAGTTAAAACAAGCATGCCAATCAGGTTCAACCAACTGAGAAAAATGCAATGACTTCATTCTTCATGACTGGGGGCTGAAAGGAAGTGGCTCAAGTGTAGTTACCTTCTCTTGATGGGCAATCCTGTTCATCAGTGCCATCAGCACAATCGGGACGACCATCACACTTGCCCGCAGAGTGCACACATCGACGGCCGTCACAAACGAACTGGTCAGGACTGCACTGGAATCCATCAGTGTGGTGGGGAGGTACTGTATAAATTGCTTGACGTTAGAGACGGACCCCTGACAAAGCGTGCAATTCCATACACTGACTCATGGTTATCACCAGTGGTCACAGTTAATACCGTTTCCACCCACACCAGAGCGATAGAGTGCTTCAAAGCTGAAATGCTCAACAAGCACTTTCAACCTTCAGCCACAACACAGAAGAGAGCATAGCAGGATGAATAGATAGATCTGACTGAGCAAATCAAGCAACTTTAGTCTCCCAAAGGAATTGGCCGTAGAGCTTTTCAATGATTTCCACCACCACGAGCAGGAGAGCCACGCACTTCTGTGCCATTGCAAGCAGGCCAAGCTGTTTCAGTCTTGCATAGCAGGAGTAATAACAGGACGTGAATAAGCAAGTTGGGTAACCTCAGCGCACAAAAGGGATTCGTTCAAGAGCTATTTGATGCTCTCTATAACCACAGACAGGTGAGTCATGCACATCTGTGCCAGTACAAGCAGGCCAAGCAAGTTTCAGTCTTGAAAAGCTGGCAGCCGTTAGAAAATAGTGTATATGAACAAGGAGGTGAGTGAGGAGACAAAATCCGAAGAGTCACACAAAATGATTTTTCAAGCTCAGAAGCAGCATCAAAGAGCCAATATATAAAATATGCGAGCTTGCTGTTAGGAAACCAGCCTGAGGAAAGACAAATGCGAGTCACAAAAAAAAACGTGTTGCAATCCTGAGCATAAAAAAAGCCACTGAACAGTGCAGGAAGTAGGCCTTCAGAATTTTGTACCTTATATTCCACAAGCCACAACAACACTAGGAGTATTAGTGGAAGCATCAGAACACACAACTGTGCCAAACCTAACAATGGAAAGGCAGCTGCATAAGGATGAATAGGAACCTGAGATTGTACAGGAGGATTCCAATCATGCATGAATTGGTACTTTTGAGGAAGGCAGTTTCGTGCCAAAAGCAGTGCCATGTCAAGCGATTGCAAATACATTATTTGATATAGAATGAGTGAAAAGTATTTCACCTGCTCTAGGGGGGCAGTCCTGTTCATCAGTTTCATCAACACAGTCACGACGACCATCACATTTCTGGAATTTTTCTAGACACCTACGGCCATCACAAACGAATTGATCAGGCTTGCACTCAAATCCGTGATGTGGAGGACCTGTGTGCAGTGTCATGGAGGAGAATGACTAGAATGTGAACGTCTGTAGTTCAGTGCTGTAAGAAAATGTCTAAATGCCCTTAATTCAAAACATGTGCAACAAAACATTTGAGAAACTGCCACAGAAAGAAGAAAATAAATAAAAGATGGGGAAGTGGCAAGTTGGCAGTTTAATCATAAGGCGAAATAGCTGAAATGAAAATGTAACAGCCTTCAAATGATAAGCACTTAAGTTTAGAGCAAAACTGGATGACAGTAAAAATAAATACCCCGTGTCCTTAAAAGAGCTCTGTGCTTCTCTGCTTAAACACTTACTATAATACTGAGATGAAGCAGCTTCGCTTGTGTGGTAACTAGGCCAAAAAACTAATTAAGGCATATTTGACTTCTGCCTTCATGGGACCAACATAATTACTCGAATTATCCGGCAGTCAAAGTTAAAAGAACCGGCATAAAAAGCATCTGAACAGATCACTGCTTTACTTGGCAGTATTTTTCCGATGTCAATTTGGCTGATGGGGAATCGGCCACATGGGCAACCCTATGCACCCAAATCTAATGCGCACCATACTTTATTAAAAACAGCGTGCCTCCAATTCTGGCTATTACAAATGATATCTTACCTCCACAGAAGTTTATTTAGTCATCAATCTCAAACAACTTTTTAGTGCTGTATACTGACTGAAACACGTCGTCCTCCGGTGCACAGTTTGATATCCCAGATTTATTGAACGAATCACAATCACTGCGAATAGGATGGTGGCCTAGACTAGCCACTCCACCAATTTGTCCTGCGATGCTAGCAATAAATCTGCAGCACTGAAAATAAGTGATGCAACACTCTTTCCGCTACCTTACATGTAAAATAAGAACTTCTGAATGAGCCTTCGTAATTAGAGCCTGAAAGCGGTTCATCGTTACTATTCTGCGTGAGAAGTTTTGCTATGTCGTCTCGTAGCCATCTGGCCATCTTGTGGCAGAGCCAGCAGAACCTCTGCTCCTAGAGAACCTACTATGAACTTTTGTACCTTTCTCTATGTTGTGCTTGTGATTACAATGGCGATCATACAGGCTCCAACTGTGGGTCTTCGCTAACACCGTGAAAGCAATTTTGTATGCGACTAATACACACACGCCATTTGTGGACCACTTAGGAATACGGCGTGGCTCAGAATATGATAACTAATCGCTCATTGCGAGTTGCCATTTCAGCTTCGATATCTGTCGAAGGTAGAGCAAAGAGCACCGTTTTAGGTGGGAGATAACGTGCATTCAATGCATTAATCACTGTTTCCTAACACCACCAAATCAGATGTGGATGGGCCAGCGGCGCAGCTGAGGGGGAGGGGGAGGGCACACTACAGAAGGCTATGCTGCATTATATAAGGAAGATTTTCGGACGCTACCATACGAAAACACAGGACTTGGAGAAAGGGACAACAAGAACCACTTCGTGTTGTCCCTTTCTTGAAGTCCCGCATTTTGTTGCGGTAACTTCCCAAAATCATGAATAATCAAGTGGCCTATACCCACACTCTGCTACAAAAATGGAATCAAATTAAATGAGAATTTATTGAAACCTAAATCTATTTTAGTTATATTTTACTGGAGGTGCCAATGCAGTAATTTTCTAGGGACCACCTAGTGCATATTGTTGATAAACTTATAAGATTTTTAGTTTTTCGTAATAATAATCTGCCCATCTTGCTTGTTATACTTGATTTTCCTAATTTAACAATGAGCTGCCACTAGGTGCACGTGAACTTAATTCAATCAGTACGTAAAACATGACGGCAAGAGCACTCCGAGTAGCATGCCCCCCATCACACCTCAGACATGCAGTGTCCTGCCTTCGTCGTCCGTTGTGATACAAGAGACAATAAAGGCAATTACCCTCAGGACCTTGTTCCACACAGTTTTCTTCATCATAGCCGTCGTTGCAGTCGCGATGGCCATCACACCTACGCGACGTTTCGACACACCGCCGGTTGTTGTCGCAGGCAAACTGGAGAGCTCCACAATGAATGCCACCGGGATGAGGTGTGGGCACTGAAAGCAAAGCGACACTCATTAGCAAATAAAATGCATGTTCGCCTTCGGCTGCGCAAAACGGCACAACATAGAACAAATTGTACACATTGTGTAAAGCTGCAGAACATCAGGGTTGAAGATACATATTGAATACAGCTCAACTTTCGGATACATGGAATTTTTACTATTAAGGTGAACCGTTATATTCTTGACACTGCCAAAGAAGCTGTAGAAACTACTACTTCAGATTGCATAAAGGGGGTAGGGTAAGGTAAACTTCCGAAAAAATTGAATTTGCAATTTTGGCGCAGAAGAATCGACTGCATCATGAGGAACAAACCTGCGGAAGTGCGACCTCGAGCGCCCGCTCCAAGCGGTTCAAATGTTGCGTTGAAGTGTGCCGCGCGCCCTGGCGTTTAAAAATGGCGGGCGGAGTTTGGAGGCCGGTTTGTTTATCGTTGTCGTTCGCGGTTTTATTTATTGATTTACCTCACAGGCTCCTGAAGGAGTATTGCGTGAGGGGAGGATACAGGGAATTAGCAATAAAGAAAGGAGTAAAAAAAAAATACGTTGTTAGCGAGTAAACATGAAAGAACAAATATCTAACAATATAAATAACACGATAAATGAAACAAAACGAATGTGTGAAGTAACAAAAAAGGAGTAATGAGAAATTATACAAATGTTAGCAGGTGAACATGAAAGAACAAGTCTAACAACGTTAATGCAATACAAAACAAACATTCAAACAAAAACAAAAAAACGATACAGCTTCGCTGCAAGTATTTACTTAGGTGCGCTGTATGGCTTAGTTGTGATGAATTATGGAAATAATATGCATAAGCGTGCTTTGAAGGATACTGGGTCAAGAATGTCAACTATGTCGTTTGGTAGGTTATTCCAATGCTGAATGGTACGTGGTAACGCGGAAGAATTGAACGCATTTGTTCGGCCAAAGATACTAATGGAACTACACCCTAACAAATGTAAGACGTCCTTCCGCCGCCGTAGAAATCCAGTTGTTTTCTCAAATCAGATCCCTGATGTCAACCTCGAACTAGTTCCTTCCTACAAATATATCGGAGTAACCCTTTGTAGTGATTAAACCTGGGCAATGCAGATTACGAACATCATTTTATCTGATAACAAAACACTCGGGTTTTTAAAAGACCATTTGCGCCACGCTCGAAGAAATGTAAAATTAATAGCCTATCAGCCGCTAGTCAGGACGAAATTAGAATACGCTTTCCCCTTTGGAACCCGCATCTGGTATATCTCATCAATCAACTCTAATCGTTTCAAAAATCGAGCTACAATATTCACTCGAAGTACTCGTACGACGTCAGCATATCGGCACTGAAAACAGAATCCGGCCCATCACTGCTAGTCTGCCTTTTGTTTTGCACACGCTCTTTTGCAGCTCACCCGGCAAGCCACCGTACACATTCACCCGCAGCAAGTCGCGGCCCGCGTACGCGCACCGTCACTTTTTCGTCTTGATTCTTCTTTCGCGCCGCAGCAGACTGCAACGGCCTTGCTAACGAAATCACAGTCAACCTGTCCCAGGCTTTTGAACACCGTAACAAATTACCTTGCAATGCAATAAAAATATGGCTTTCAATTTTTTTATGTATGCACCGAGCCCTTCTGTAATAGCCCTTCAATGGGGTCTTGAAGGAAACGAGACTCACCGCCAAGCTGAGTGAACGTGGACTCCGAGCCGGAGACGAGAAACCTGCCGATGCGACCGCCGTCGAGAACGGAGCGGATGGCGCGCTGCAAGGCCCGGGGATCGGCACGAGGAAGCTTGACGTCGCACGTGACGGTCAGCGCACCGGTCTCGGGGGCCGGCGCGAACCGGAGGACATCGACGGAGGCCACGTTGTGCGGGGGCCGCAGGTAGCGCGCCAGGGCGCGGCCGAGCGAAAGCTTCAATTCCGCGCTGAGCTGCTTGAAGGCCTCGCTGTCCGTGCGCACCAAGTTCGTGTTGAACGGCTGGTTCAGGATGCGCAAGGAGCTCCGGAACATGGCCGAGGATCCGGCGGCTGCGTCCGAGAGGCGAAATTACTTGGCCGCACGCACGACAACGGAACACCAAGAATAAACGACCATGGGAAATCATACTGTCATATGGTGGTAGTAAACTATACATTACACAGAAAAACCAGAGCGGCGTTTATGATACCACTATACGATAATATACAAGCTACAGCAAGGCCCATAAACCCATGTATAATAGCGGCGTTCAGCCGAAGGGTGTAACGCATCGTCTGCGAGCAACTCCGCGTTTACCTCGCGAGGAGGGAGAATAGGCTCGCTCATTCCTGAATTTGCGTCGCACAGAATGTTCACGAGTACGCATATAATGTACAATTCATGTACGCTCTCACGATTCACGATGAAATGTTTACCGTTCGGGCGTCCAGATTGGCAGCCTCCAAATGCCGAGTTATAAGTACAATCTACGCAATTAATGAAGTTGCGTTAATTAACTAAGGCACTCGAGCATTTCGAAGCTTATCCTCTACATTGTAGCCGGACACTAAAATCGAACGAAAACGTTGTGGGAGCACCTTCCCCGGCTCTTTTAATGCGGATCGGAAAAAGAGCATTCAAGACGCCGATCGCACCACACCCCGCCTTACGTCCCGTCACAGATCCCAGCAGAAGGCCCGATTTCAGCTCCTCCCCTCTTTTGTAAACGGCAAGCCAGGCAATGCCAAAAACATCGCTGCGGACGACGGGACGGTCGTGTATAGCGCGCCGTGCCAACACGCCTCAGGAAGCGCGCCGCAGTAGCCACGACGGTTGTGTTGCTGCAAGTGGTCGTATTCCGGCAGTTAGTGCTCCAAAATGATCGAATGTGCTAGCAATATAAGGAATGCATTGGCAATATCAGTTTGGCAATACAAGTTAAACAGCACAGTCTTAAGCACACACACAAGTGCACCGATTAGCCCTACCTAGGTTACGAAGCTGGACGCTCGAGTGGCAAACAAAATCCCCGGGTTTTACATTGACCGAATTAAAAGAAGATGAGAAAGAGAAAGAAAATTCACCCTTAAACCCTTGCTTCAATATTCCTGTACAATATTTGGGCTTTAGGTGTGAAAAATCATAAAAGAGGCACCGTCTTACAATTTGTAACAATGCGGCACAGGACCATTGAGGAGCGCGATCCCTAAAATGTCACGCAGTAATGTTTCATTCATTATTCGGCCTCATGTAGCACACGCACACACACGCACGCACACACGCACACGCAGACACGCACGCAATGTTTCAGCAAACATTTCCGAAAAATTTAAAGGTTGCCTGTGGTAGAGAGAGGGACAAAATGGGAGGAAAGACAGGGAGGCTAGCCAGTGCAAGTACCGGCTGGCTACCCGTTGCTGGGGAAAGGGGTAAAGGGCATAAACGGAGAAAAGAAAAAAGGAAACCGGGAAATTCACACAGTAACGCGATACTACGCGATAGTCTACTCGAAGAGGCCGAAATTACTTGCACAATAACTTTAAATGCATAATCGACTAATTAACAAAATGTCACCAAACAAGTTAACTGATTACATTGTGAGGCATTGAAATTCGCTAGGTAAGGCCTTCGTACCGCTGAAGTCATTGAATAATAAAGCAGCAGCATGGTCGCTGTTGCAGTAGTGCGTTCACTGGGCGCCATTGCGGGCAAAAGCGTTTGCAAGATAACAGATCGTAAATCGAAACTAAGGCGTCCTTAGGAAGACGCCGAGGCCATCGCGCGCATCCAAGATGCGAATACACGTAACGCAATTAATGCGGCATCATGCATGCATAGGTGCTGAATGCACAACTCAAAGCACAACGACTGTATACCGACCACAGTCGGCGATCGTCGAAATTGATCCGCGGGTCAAGCGCATCGGCTTTTATACATGGATCGTCAAACGCCCCAGCGTAACCGCAGCCGCCCGCGTATCTACCACGAAGTACTACAGAATTCGTGTCGCGCATACAATCATGTTACGCAAGGTTTGGCGACAAATGACAGAAGCATCGATAACGTTCGAGAAACTTCCGATTCATGCAGGCGCGTCGTGCGCCAAGCGAAAGCATTTAACATTTGTTAGCCGGTGAAAAGCGGTCACTGGACAAAGTGCACGTCGATAGGCAGCAGTCCGTGCGGAAGCTGACGGCACGCCCGCATTTGGTGCGCTCGAGAATCGCTACACGAAGGCACGAGGTCGGCACTTATCGGACGGGTCCCACCCTAAGACGCCGCCTAAGCATATGTAAACCCGGGAGGTGCCCACGCACGCATCCGTGAGCGGCGTTCCACGGGACGCAACTCAGGAGAAGGGTCCTCGGGGCTCTCGGCGCGACCTTGCACAATCGAGGCTTCTTTCCCGAACACGTAACGTGTATGAGTCTGTATCTAAATGAAGAGATGCGTTTCGCGAACACATACGGAGCCTAAACGCGGAGGTTAGCGCAGAGACAAGGCGGCAAACATGCGCGTATTCAGGCGTCATCGTCTCAAGCGGTCATGTGAGCACGCGAGAAAATGCAGGTCCAATCTTGAACGGACGGGTGTGCCGCCGCTGCCAAGGTTTTGTCATCATTTTTTCAATGCGGCAGCAAAGCAGTCTATAGCTCGTGCTGCATTTTCCTAGTAGCTGTTCTTAAATTTTATATTGTGTCAGGAAAGCTGATAAACATATCTAAATTTTTTGTGGTAACTTCAAAAAACTAACTTTTTCACTAAAACAGATTACTGTGTCAATATCGGTAACATTTTATCATGAAGAGGACACCGGGTTATAGCAGATGGTAAAACCATATTAAGCAGACACCACTCCTGAAGTGGGGTGGCAATAACTTACGGAGCGTGAAAAGTATTTTCCGCGGCCGCGATCTAACTTAATGGAACCATTTATTGGGGTGCTTCACAAAAGAACAAGCTTATCAAACGATGCAACACCAGACCTGGGACAAAGTGGAGGAACAATTTAGGATTCACCAATGACTATTGCTGGACGCTTCTCAGGTTTCAACGGAACTGCGTAAATGTTTGCGGAAAGTTGCGCACGAGGCTGAGCCCTACGTGGTTCTTAAAATGTGGAAAAATTTTTGCATAAGCAAGACGAAGTTTTATTTATAGGTTAATTACAAAGTTAAAGCGAGCAGAAACGTTAAGGAACGCTGTGCTATACATTGGATAACTATGTGGCGAGTTTCGAAAAGAACCGGCGCATTAATAAACTTCGCTATCTCGACATGGGTTTGAAAACTCGTTTAGGTTGACTTCATGCTGCGGAACGAGTATAACATTTGTGTGGAATCAACAGGATAAACTATACATAAGGCAGACAAGGTTTTCGGAACTGTCGCACAGATTTGTCATTAAAGAACTTATCAGAAGTGCTGAATTGGATCGGTTGGTGAATTATTTAAGAACAAAAAATCTCAGTGCCCTTCCACTGACGGATGTGCATGTGAGCCCCTTAATGGCGAACTGCACCTCCGCCACGGGTCGGCCCGGCACGGCACTATCTTCGGAATCGGCCCACGTATGGAGAGTTTTCTGCTTACGACACGAAAATTTCCTTGGATGGTAGAGGTATACAGCTTCGCTGTAAAATGACGGGTCAAAAATTTGGGCATGCAGAACGCTGTCTGCTGTTTCATTTTCTTTGCTATTATCTTTGCGCTACTACTGATCTTAAAAATCCGTGTGCGACTGTCTGCAGCAGCTTGTCTTCAGCTGACAGCGTGTTTCATTAAGCGAGGACAATGGGCTTTCAGGTCACGGAAAACAATTCGGGCAGTTTTATCGAACCCTCGCAGCTTCGACAGGCGTAGAAATTCTCCGCAGCGTGTCGGCCTGATCACGGTCGTGCACAGTTTCGATGCGACGAGCCAGAACGAACTTCACCGAGAACGCGCCGCTTACCACGATCGCCACGCCGACAACTCAGCTACGCCGAGCGATCGCTTGAAGGAACTGCGCTTGATGCAGGAGCGACAGACACGACTACACCTTCGTCGACTCACATCAACAGTGCACAAGAATTATACTTTATGCGGGCGTATCGACAAAAATTCCGATTTAATGCGTGCGCCGCTGTCAGAATCCAGGACGCTGTCAGACAGCCAGGCGTTGCCTCAACAATTATCAGGGTAACCGTTAGACACATGTAACGCGCCTGGAGAAGGAAATATTTTACGTGTGCCTATCCTGAAGGTCAGCACTGCGCGTATATTTAAAACACATATGCGCGTGCTTGGTCATTTTTCAGTTGTTCGTGATGGTGATTGCGTGTTTTGTGGCGCAAGGGTCTGTTCTTCGTATAAATACTTCAATGTTTTCCTAGGAAGCCAACAAACTATCAACAAGGACAACATAGAAATTACTTGCACTTATTGAATTACACAAATGATCAATTAACTAAAATATTTCATTTAATCATCCTTATTCGCCCGCATCCCATACCACTGTATGCTACGAGACTAACCCTTGCATTAAAAAAATTAGCTGAAATGAAAATGGATGAAAAAACTGGCCGCAGGTGGGAAACGATTCGAAGTATTCGCATTACACGCTTTTTTTCATTAATAACGTGGGCATTTGGATGGTATGGAAGATTGACAACTTACTTCACAGCAGATTCGCATGACTGCAGGTATGCTTTTTGTCTTGTAAGATCATTATTACTTATTTCACATTAGATTAAATCTAAAAATGCAAGTTAAAAAAAAAAACATGGAACGTCGCACAGGAGGTTTCGTCACACTGCACATAATAGAGAGTTTTAGAATAGGGGCCCCAAACGTTTTGGGGCCCCAAAGAAATAGCGTCGAAGCCACTGCGCATGCGCAAGACGCAAACTCCGTTTGGGTTTTGCGTTGGGAACGCTATTTCACCGATTTAGCGTGAGCCCAAATAGCGGCCCCAAAAACTTTGCGTCGGCAAACATGGCGGCACCCATCGAAGCGACGGCTCTAACCTAGCACAAAACTGGGTTCGATTCGCGGTAACGCGTGAAGTTCGCAAGCTAGGAGAAGTGACTGCGGTTATCGCTTTCTCTCAACGAGCGTGTGTTGTGAAGATTGACTCATTAGACGCCGCTGATTTTGAATTCGATTGTGGATTTTATGGCTCGTAGGCCTAACACGGCTCAGCTTGGCTGGTGAAGGCTAGTAAAGTTGGTTTGCTCAAAACTAAGCGCAACTAATTGCTTGCTGCTTACAGAATAACCTCTAAATTGTAATTAAACGCGAATACATGCAAGTCAAAGTTATTATTCCTATCACAAAATGGTACATTTTATTTAATTATTTCTAATAGCTTTTCTTTGACGCCGTAGTGGCGCTGTCAGCGCAAGACGGTATCCGCAAACGTAAAACCCTATTCTAAAACTCTTCAGTCCTACGTGCCCCAACGCTAACACCCGCAAAGCTCTTTGGGGCCCCAAAGTATTGGGGCCCCTATTCTAAAACTCCCTAATCTTGCAAGAAAGCCTGCTTTAGGTGTCCCCAACCTTCCGGCCGCACAAGTGTCTAAACAGGCACAAGTGCTGATGTAAAAACGCACGCTTCATACAGCTAATCCACAAAACGTGTGCAGACTTCCTTAAAGCTAGGTTTGCAGACGTCACTAAACGGCTGCGACAACCACCAGCGACATGCGCCATGCCTTTGTCAAATGCTATGCCGCGCCTTTCGCTGCGGTTCTGATAGTGACACTAAAGACTTCGTCGATGGCGAATCAGAATTCTGTGCATCGCCCAATGCGCTGCAACTTGTGGCATACCACAGGAACTCTCTGTAAACAGCCTGTAGACCGCCTAGCGGTTGCACACGACGTAGTCCGTATGCCCTAGGCAAAGAATACCTCGCGTTAGCCATAAAGCAAAGCGAGCCGCTAGCTTGTATAGATTACTCAATGGCACCATTTACGTTCAAAGAAATGTCATTTGCAATGTTTCAGCTATACCGAAGCGCCCTTATAAGCAGCCGACTTTACTTAGCATGCATCAGGACGTGGAGAAAGGTACGCGTCGTGTCAACAGGCAGAACCGGAGGATAATCGGAATGGAAGGCTCGAAACTGAAAACACGAGTTTTCTCGCTGAGCGCCACGCAGATGCTAAATAAACTGCAACGCGTATTATACTGAAAATAGAAAGAAAGCATAGTTTGGCAGTTTTTCTTTAAAATTATTTCCTAAGAACATTGCGGGGCTGCATGCAAGTTCTTTTCGGAAGGAAAGAAAAAAATTACGTGTTCGAGGAGCAGCGAGAAGAGGCGCCCGCGGACTGTGCATTCATCGAGATTAAATGGGTGCATCAAAACAGCATAAAAATAGCGGACACGCCTTTCACTGCTAGGTTAAATGGAAGGGTTGTCACACCAAGACGCGTCGCTTGCGCGAAAAATTGTCAGTGCGGCTCTTCACTGGTTGAACCGAAAATGTTTGGAAAAAACGGGAGGACCTCATCCGCTAAAAGGTAACTAGGGTGCACGGTATAATGTATCTGCAATGGCGCGTTAAACCACAGCCGTGGCCTGGTTGTAGAGCGCCCGCCTCGGCTGTGGGTTCGATTCCCACCACCGCCGGGCACCCACCGGTTCTCAAACGGGCACTGGTGCACCTCGGCTTGACATGTGGCTTTCTTCAGGGGTCAGACTTGGGGAAAAGGCGCTTGCGCCCTGAATTACGATCGAAACGCTCGCGA
Organism: Dermacentor albipictus; assembly: GCF_038994185.2. Taxonomy (NCBI): domain Eukaryota; kingdom Metazoa; phylum Arthropoda; class Arachnida; order Ixodida; family Ixodidae; genus Dermacentor; species Dermacentor albipictus. The sequence continues at coordinate 200,604,269 of NC_091822.1, read as the reverse complement.
GCCCAGAAAAAAGAAAGAAAGAAGGTTTGGGCCACTCCTATGGCGGCAATTTTTCATGTGGCAGCCCACATGCACGTATTGAGGATGGCGACAAATCCCCCCCCCCCCCCCCATCTCATCGCCTCGCGATGAGATGGGGGGGGGGGGATTTGCCGTCGCGCGCTGCGTGTGCTCAGTTCTTCGCCTACGAGGCAGGAGCGCAAGAAGCTTCTCTCCTCGACAGTGCATTGAGAAAAGAAACTACCAGTCTGCCGACCGAGACATTTGCATGCGAGGCAAGAACGCGCTCGAAGGTGACACGCGAGGAGGGGCCCACGCAGCGACTGGCGCGCGCACCGAGCGGATGCCGACGCGCCTGGTCTATTTTTTTCGCTAGTCTTCTGAATAATGATGACACACCAACTAGCCCAGCTTTCTGCCTTGATCGTTCTGACCGGGATCAGCCCCACAACAACAGACTATTCGTCGACTTATCTCGAACCCTGACGCTGACGCCATCTGGGGTCGAGTGAACAAAGTGCAGTCTGAAAATGCCCCCACCCTGTTCGTGCCCCCTTTGACAAAACAAGAAAAAGACTCAATTGTGTTTTTATATTTTGTTGTCAATTTATAACTTCTTTGAACACTAAAGATGGACAACACTGGACTTTGCCAACTGCTTTAGGTCCGCCGGCGGTAACTAATCGTTCTACGTTGTCCCCGATGACCAGGGTAAGAATTTTCAGACCGATTAACATGGTGCATGAGGAAATAGAACTGGTGGTCTATTGAACAAAGTTATATTGTCACTCGTTTACGTGTTAACGTTAGTGCGCTGAGTAGATCGATTTCGAAAGCTAACGTGTCTTGTATTTGTGTAGTATTGTGGGCAAGCTTAATTACGCGGTGGTAGCTTCGTCGCTTCTTTTTTTCATTTTAGCAAATTTAATGCGTAGCTTTCTTCGAATCAATGCGTTTCATTTCTTTGGCAGGCGGTTGCGGTCGAGTTAAAACCCAATTTGTAGAGGACGCCATCGCGGAGAAAAAACGATAAATTGCGGACGAACATACGAGGTGGCTCTGGTAGACGGTTCTCAAGGTAGTCGATGAGAGGCCGGAGTTCTGAAAGATCGCGCTGTTGCTTGCTGATGTCTGATACTGTGATGATTGAAAGAAACGCGTCCTCTTCATCAACGTCGAATGGCGACGGTTGAAGTGGAGCGCGCGACGGGCAGTCGGCGTCGGTATGTTTACGCCCCGACTTCAACACTATTGTCATATCGTATTGTTGCAAGCGAAGACTCCAGCGCAGCGTGCAAGACTGCCAGAGGGGTCCTTCAGATTGGAGAGCCAGCATAATGAATGCTGATCTGTCACAACTCGAAACGATCGGCCGTGCAAATATGGTCGGAACATATAGCAATTGCCCACACAACGGCCAAGCATTCATTCTCCGTAGTGGGATAGTTCCTTTCAGCTGCAGAAAAGTGCGGCTTGCATACGCAGTGACACGCTCGGCTCCATCTTGCCACTGTACGAGGACGGTACCAAGGCTAACGTTGCTGGCATCCGTGTGCAACTCGGTGTCAGTCTTCATCAAAATGTAGAACTGGATGTGTGTGCAGACGTTTCTGCAGTTCACAGAAGGCCTCTTGTTGGTTCTGCTCCCAGACAAATGGAACATTATCCTTTGTTAACCGTTGCAAAGGTTCGGCTATCCTTGAAAAGTTAGCCCCGAAGTGTCGATGATATGCGCAAATCCCTAGAAAACGGCGGTGTTCGTGTTTGTTCGAAGGTGATGGAAACGAAGCAACAACAATGGTTTCATGGGGGTCTGGTCGAATGCCCTTTGTAGCTGACGACATGGCCTAAAAATTTGAGTTCGTCATACCCGAAATAGTATTTTTCAGGCATTACAGACAGGCCAGCAGTACGAATTGTGTCAAGAAATGCTTGTAAGCGCTGGAGGTGCTGCTCAAACGTTTCTGAAAACAACGATATCATCTAAATAGACAATGCATGACTGCCACTTGAGACCTGATAGAACCGTGTCCATCATGCGCTGAAAAGTAGCAGGCGCAGCGTGCACTCCGAAAGGAAGGACCTTGAATTCGTAGAGTCCGTCAGGCGTCATAAATGCGGTTTTCTCACGGTCATGGTCATCAACCTCTATTTGCCAGTAGCCGTAGCGAAGGCCCATCGATGAGAAGTATTGAGCATGTCGAAGGCGGTCCAAAGAGTCGTCGATGCGGGGAAGGGGATAAACGCCCTTCGTAACGTTAAGCTTGCGATAGTCAACGCAAAAGCACACCCAGCAGCGTCAGTGAATAAATTGAACTAGACAGTACCATGATCTCCACATCATTCCAAATACTTCTCGTACAAAGTACTAGCCTGTGAATGAATTTCTAGCAACCACTGAACGCTTGTAATAGTGTACAATTTATTGTTTCGTTATTTTGTCACCCACTCCTGATATAACCCAAACTGGGCTGCAGCATGTAAAAAAAAAAAAATATCCGTTCGTTTCAGTCCGAGCTCTTTCTAATATTCAAGAAAAACAACCTATTATTGTACTTCAAGAAATTGAGGGCCATGCGCGCATCAAGGCTCGCACTGCCAAGAAACGGCTTACGATGTTCCAGAACTAGAGAACAAAAGCGACGATCTTCATTGAGTTAGCGCCGTCGACCTTGGAAAGACCGAATTCGGACTGTATAATTTGCTCACAGACGAACATGGGATGATAGCGTTCAACTCGTCAATGAGAAGTTAACCACGCAGAAGCTATCAGCGAAATATTTATACTTCTTTAGTCTCTTCAGGATGATAAAAAGAAATAAGACAACTGAAGGCGAGATATGAAGAAATAACTAAATTTGGTTTCCCGCGGTACTTCAAACAGCCACACGTGGCCCACCCCAATTTCAAGGGACTCGTTTAATCGGCGCTTATAATGCGCAAAGTAAAAAACAACATCTTAATGCAGTATCTGCTCCCGAAGGATAAATTCTGGCCCGCAGAAAAGCACAGTTTTGTTCAAACAGTAAGGTAGGAAAGGCGCTGCCCGAGCCAATGACATCACAAGGATGGAGTAGTCGACGCGGCAGTAAGTAAACCTAATTGGGAGAAACGAATGTGTACGTGACCTAGTTTTCAGCGCGACTTTATACAGACATCGGCAGTCCTTTATGTCCACACTTAGAAAAAGCCATGCATAAGGTCACACACGGATTGAGATATTCGTAAAGTCATCGATCAAAAAAGTAACCTACTTTAGCTGTACATGCCCTGTAAACTCGCAGACACAGCCAAACGAGAAAGACGCCATCCTGACATAAAGCGAGTGTGCGCGCAGAAAGAGCCAGGCCGACGAATAGGTGGAATTCGCTAACGTCGCTCATGCCAAGAGACCAAGAATCATGCTGCGCAAAGAACCCGAACGTTTGCCAGGCAAGCTTCCTTAATGTACCAAACTGCGCCTACTCGAAAGAAAAAAACGTTCTTCCAGATAAGGAAAATATACATCTAGTCGTACTTTCCTGCTAATGCGCTAAATATGTTCAGGACTCACCAACGAAAGTTAATAGTACCACAAGAGCAGCTCCGGTCCCACGACGCACAGAGTGAACGAGGGTTTGGGACGGGACGACCATCGTCGCCAGAATCACGACGAGCGAGGCGCGCGAGCCCGTGGAGCGGATTCCCCAGTGTCCGACACGCCGTTGCTATACTGTACTCCCGAAAACTGCACAGGCCTGCGTGACAAGCACACGGTGCGTGTGTGCGCGGGGCGCGAACTGCCTGGCGATTCGGGAAGTGCCCGGCTCGGCGAGCATTGAAGGCAACGTTGGCGACGCACCGCTCGCCATATCTGCCCCCCCCCCCCCCCTCTCTCACAGCGCGTGCCCTCCTCTGCTTCGGGCGAACGCCTACGAATTGCGCGCGAGAAAAAAGCCGCTCGTGAGAGGGAAGCCCTGAAGAGAGGTCCCAGAGAAACACTCCAACGTGACGTCGTCAAGAATAGGCGAGACTGGCCCGGACGCGGAGCTGACCGGCGTTTGTTCGGCTCACGGAAACCCGCGCAAGGTCGTCTAGCGCTCTCGGAATCGATTGACATTCCCAAGGCTTGCATATGTTACAGCGTGCGCAAAGTAGGTGAGCGACCAGCGTCGCTAGACAGAGCATTCCTGGGCGAACAGCGGGGAGAGTGAACATTCTATGCCATAATTTGATTTCATAATTGCGGTTGCGATACGGGACATCTTGTGGCTGACGAATTCGCCGTCGTGCTTGGTCGACAGATTTTGAACAAAGGCCATGTAAAGCTCGGGACGGCCAGCCTCGCACGTGCCTGAAGCTGGAGCGCTTCGTACGACCTTCGGCAACCAACGGTAATACGATAATAGGCCGGTAATGAGGAGTTGCTACACTGAAGGCGGAGTTGAAAGATATCGCAGGGTAAACACGGTACAGAAAGCAGTTCGAGCGCTTTTTCGCTACCTGAGGGCAACAGACTTGAGTGCCCGACTATAGACATCCTACACCTAAGTTCTCTCTCTCCCTCTTTCACTCCTCATTCCCCTCCCCACGTGTAGGGTAGCAAACCGGACTCAGTCTGGTTAAACTCCCTGCCTTTCCGTCTTCTCTTCTCTCTCTCTCTCTGCACGCCAATCAAAGTCCGAGCAAAAAGTGCGCGTTTTAGCAACTGTGTTGGGTGCCTGAATGCAATGCCCAAGACATGCTGCTAGGAAGCCTAAAAAAGTCATTGAATTCTTATATCAGTGTGCAAGGCACGTACGTCTTACCCGACACTCAGTCGTTACTGGCTTTGTAGAAGAGAGTATTTTGTTGGGTGTTTATGGCGGCAGAGAACCTATACGATGCTCCAGACATGTTTAAGAGGGATACATTTGTGCTGTAGAATCGGCGGATATGGCCTGGTGTAGAACGATACGCTGAAGCTCGTGAAATGAGCTTCGCGGCGTTTGAGTTGTTACGGCGCAATGTGGTTCAGGCAATCCTGCTGTAGTCGAGACGAAATCAGGTCAATAAAAGATGTTCAATCACGTTAAAGTATACGCCAAACTCCAATGTTACCTAGAAACTTACTATACAGAAAAGAAATGAGTTTTCATAAAATTATAACAGGGCATAATGCAATATGTCGTCCATAAAATTGGTGGAAATATACATGGCGTTGGCTCCAGAAATGCTACTAAAATGTGGATTTTTAATGCGATTAGCGTCCTTGGAGTACTTCACGCACCTTCCGGGTGCTATTTATCCATGTCTCACCATTTGATCGCCAACTTGGTCACTCGAAGTGGGTATTCCATGGTCTGACGGGTAGCGCATCGTGGTTGCCGTGCCGATGGAACAGGGTTCGAAACGAACCATGAGACCAAATTAGGCCATTAGGTATGTGCGACTGTTCGATTGACTATTCGATGGCAACTTGAGGCGTTGCTTATGGGCCACTTGGTCTGTCGCTTTTCATCGACTCTAAAGCCAACTTGGGTAACAGCCTGTGCGCCACTGCATATGTGGCGCCCTTCGATTGGGGGACGACGACGACGATATTTTAAATATTTTCTCCGGTGCTCGACGGAATAGAACCCGCGCGGACTTCGTGGCGGCGCAACTAGATGGCGCAGCGTGTGCAATGGGAAACAGCACCCCGGCTGCGCACACGTTTCTTCCGCGTTGGCAATACGGTGTGTCACTACATTGCCTGAATGCTGGTCTCATTGTCGACGTTCATCGTGAGGTGGGTTCCGCCAGATTGTTCAAGCTTTTCCCGACAACTGTCGCATACCAGCTGCATTTCCTATTGAACGGCCCACACAGGTTGGATGTACTTTACCCGAAGACGGCGTAAGAGTACTTCGCATTTCTGATAACACATTTTCCATTGCCAAGTAAAACATCGCCAAGCAGTGGTTGGCGCTCATATTTTAGTTAGAGGGCATGTAGTACGCTTTGGTAAAGGCATACAGGACTGCCCTTCCAATGCCGATTTCTTGTATTTCCTTTCGTAAATCGTATAGTATTTAGACGTGGAAACAGACGCAGTGTGGTAGAGGGAATCAGTTCCCACTCTTTTTTCCCAGTCTAATTCAAATTTATTCGAAATAAAACGTAAAATGTAGTTAAGAGAACCTTCTGCCCACCAGTGCTAAACCGGGCGTGCATGCTGTATTTCTCTTTAACAGAGCAGGAAACTTGTATGATGTGCCTATGTAGAGCATCTTTTCTTTAGGTGAATTACTGGGTGCAGCGTTGGTATACCCTTGTCCGTAGAGGTCGATATCAATGCACACGCTAAGATCTCATTACCAAAAATTACGAGAGGAGAGGAGCGAAAACTTGGACAGTATTCGTGGACCGCTTTGAACACTTCACGCATAACGCGTAAGCTCACGGGCGCATGTCAAAGCTATGCGCCAATAAGATGGGGGAAAAAAAAAGATCAGTCCAGGACTTGTGAATGAGGCAAGCCCAAACACTTGCATGTGCAAGACACGATCCCCGGTGTCAAGGCCGGGTGCCTGGCAAGGTGCCGGATGGATCCGGGCGCCGAGGCGGACGGGCTCCTTCGCGCACGCGGCGCTACAGCAGAGTGGTTGGTTCAATGGACGCGGTACTTCACAGCATTTTCCAGACATCCTGTGGCAGCTTTAGCAACACCCATGTTTGTCCGTACGAGTGCCCGAGAAAGCTCAGGCAGCGGTATTTACGGAGTTTACTCGATAGGTGCATGTTACTTAGAAGTACGTGTTGGGCCAGTTATGGTGGCCAGTTTTACAACTGCGCAAACAAACGACCACAGAGACAGAGCCCACAAGGACAGGCGCAGTCCTCATGTGCTCCTTGTGTATGTTAATTGCACCGTCTACGTTCCACCCACGTGGAACGCCGTACTTTAGCTTTTGGTAGTGAACAGACTATACGCCTAAGAATTAGGTTGCGAGCAGTTCCTCTTGAACAGAACTGGCATGGACGTAAGGACAAATGGGCTGCCATATTTGATAACGTGGCCGGTCCTCGCTTTCCAAACAGTTCGAACAGGACACGCGCGGCGCTCGACTGTTCGCAAAAAACGAGGGAAAAAAAATAACAGAAGATCCTCTAGCAGTTGTCTAAGCAAGTGTGCGTAAGCATGGTGCCACTTGCCAATCTCCACGCAGCCCTGTCTCAAAATTAATGTCACGAAACTTGATCCGGCAGCGCTGCGACGACAAACTGCTGCCGACGGCGGCGCATGGTGAATCGATGACGCAAAGAAACTACTGCAGGTGGCAGCGCCAGGTGCGCTGATGACGTTCCGATCATTACAACCCGTTATCGCTATTTAGCGCCTTATCCATCCGCGTCGGACCATTACGAACCGTGATTAACCGTACTCCGGCGACGGCTGCGTCTGGGGCGGCCGCAAGGACCGCATCTTGAAAGCTCAATGCGGCGAGTGTTCCGTGTTCTCGCCGTGTAGCTCGCGTTGGAGCGAGAGGCAGCACGAAGGTGAATTCGCTCGCTGCTTCGGGCGCCATCTTGAAAGCGTTTTTTTTTTTGTCGTCGGGTAAGCATTGAAATGCCTACGCATTTAAAACGGTCGTTTTAAAGCGGAAATTCTTTTGCCTAACCTTCTCAGGTTTAGCGTAGCTACTGACGCGGCCGCTACTGGATCGGCCCATATATTTATACGAAGGACATGTGCGCCGAATGCAAGTAAACCAGCAAACAAGCATGTATCTAATATAACCCATGTAGATCTATGGACCAAGTACCAGTAAGCGCCCGTCTGTTCTGTGGAATAATAAAAAACGTCCTACACAAAACCTACACATATGACGGCTTACCGATATCACACCGACCTGCTGGTGGAATGGCCCATATTCACCTCATGTGATTTAGCTATTCGGTACATGCCACCAGGTGTGTGGTGCCGGTTCTTAACCAATGCACCAGCTGTACAGGTATACCCCACTGTGACACAAGTACAGAATCCTCAAATGTATGTGTCGTGCTGTATGCCACACAGCTGTCATCGCCATTCTTTGACGAGCACCATTTATCGCAACAGTTGCCGACTTCTCGCAAAATTGGCTACATCTACAGACTCCTGGCGACCGAAAACTTAACTTTGCTACTTCCCGGCTACTTTTGGCAGTGGTAACTGGTATAGGTACATTATGCAAAAAAAGTGAGGCGTGCAGACAGGACAAGAGTTCAGAAGTGGACAACACAAACGCCGACTATCAACTGAAGGGAGCACTGAGGCGAAAAAAGAAAGACGACAAAACTCATCTGCGCATGCTCAGGAATGGTAACGCCACGTGTCAGTCGGGTACACGTGCCAGTCTATGTGAGAGACAACTGTTAAGGCACTTAATCTCTTCCTTATGTAAAGTAATCGAAGGCTGACTCACGCACGCACTCTCACCATTAGAGATATGCCATGCCTCTACCATAAGACGCGTATCTTCATTCTTATGTCTGTACAATACCGTGCATTCATCTAACTTTGGCGTGCAGTCACAATCTCGGCAATGTAGCGAAAGATTAGAAGGCGATCCACCGGTTAACGACCTTTTATGTTCCATTAACATCCGATTAGACCTCTGAAACCTCTGAAAGACTTCATACTCTGCGCTAACCCTGGCATCATACAAGATGTGGACGTGCTCAGCAAGGTGCGCTGCAGTGACCACAGGATGGCAAGAACTCGAATTAGCCTAGACCTGAGGAGGGAACGGAATAAACTGGTACATAAGAAGCCGATCAATGAGTTAGCGGTAAGAGGGAAAATAGAGGAATTCCATATCGAGCTACAGAACAGGTTTTCGGCTTTAACTCAGGAAGAGGACCTTAGTGTTGAAGCAATGAACGACAATCGTGTAGGCATCATTAAGGAGTGTGCAATAGAAGTAGGTGGTAACACCGTTAGACAGGATACCAGTAAGCTTTCACAGGAGACGAAAGATATGATAAAGAAACGCCAATGTATGAAAGCCTCCAACCCTACAGCTAAAATAGAACTGGCAGAACTTTCCAAGTTAATCAACAAGCGTAAGACAGCCGACATAAGGAAGTATAATATGGGTAGAATTGAACATGCTCTCAGTAACGGAGGAAGCCTAAAAGCAGTGAATTGGCAAGAATCAGATGTATGCATTAAGAGAGAAAGCCGGCAATATTACTAATATGGATGAGATAATTCAAGTGGCTGAGGAGTTCTATAGAGATTTATACAGTACCAGTGGCACCCACGACGATAATGGAAGAGAGAATAGTCTAGACGAATTCGAAATCCCACAGGTAACGCCGGAAGAAGTAAAGAAAGCCTTAGGAGCTATGCAAAGGGGGAAGGCAGCTGGGGAGGATCAGGTAACAGCAGATTTGTTGAAGGATGGTGGGCACATTGTTCTAGAGAAACTGGCTACCCTGTATACGCAATGCCTCGACCTCGAGCGTACCGGAATCTCGGAAGAACGCTAACATAATCCTAATTCATAAGAAAGGGGACGCCAAAGACTTGAAAAATTATAGACCGATCAGCTTACTGTCCGTTGCCTACAAAGTATTTACTAAGGTAATCGCAAATTGAATCAGGAACACCTTAGACTTCCCTCAAGCAAAGGACCAGGCATGATTCCGTAAAGGCTACTCAACAATAAACCATATACTATCAATCAGGTGATAGAGAAATGTGCGGAATATAACCAGCCCTTATATGTAGCTTTCATTGATTACGAGAAAGCATTTGATTCTGTCGAAACCTTAGCAGTCATGGATGCATTACGGAATCAGGGTGTAGACGAGCCGTATGTAAAAATACTGAAAGATATCTATAGCGGCTCAACAGCAACCGTAGTCCTCCATAAAGAAAGCAACAAAATCCCAATAAAGAAAGGCGTCAAGCAGGGAGATACGATCTCTCCAATGCTATTCACAGCGTGTTTACAGGGGGTATTCAGAGACCTGGATTGGGAAGAATTGGGGATAAAAGTTAATGGAGAATACCTTAGTAACTTGCGATTCGCTGATGATATTGCCTTGCTTAGAAACTCAGGGGACCAATTGCAATGCATGCTCACTGACCTGGAAAGGCAAAGCAGAAGGGTGGTTCTGAAAATTAATCTGCAGGAAACTAAAGTAATGTTTAACAGTCTCGGAAGAGAACAGCAATTTACAATAGGTAGCGAGACAGTGGAAGTGGTAAGGGAATAATACACCTACTTAGGGCAGGTAGTGACGGAGGATCCGGATCATGAGACGGAAATCATCAGAAGAATAAGAATGGGCTGGGGTGCGTTTGGCAGGCATTCTCAGATCATGAACAGCAGGCTGCCATTATCCCTCAAGAGAATGGTGTATAATAGTGTGTCTTACCAGTACCTACGGGGCAGAAGTCTGGAGGCTTATATGAAAAGGGTTCTACTTAAATTGAGGACGACGCAACGAGCTATGGAAAGAAGAATGGTGGGTGTAACGTTAAGGGATAAGAAAAGAGCAGATTGGGTGAGGGAACAAACGCGAGGTAATGACATCTTAGTTGAAATCAAGAAAAAGAAATGGGCATGGGCAGGACATGTAATGAGGAGGGAAGACAACCGATGGTCATTAAGGGTTACGGACTGGTTTCCAAGGGAAGGGAAGCGTAGCAGGGGGCGGCAGAAAGGTGGGCGGATGAGATCAAGAAGTTTGCAGGAACGACATGGCCACTATTAGTACATGACCGGGGTCGTTGGAGAAGTATGGGAGAGGCCTTTGCCCTGCAGTGGGCGTAACCAGGCTGCTGCTGTTGATGATGATGAACCTGTGATTGATACGCCGTCCCGTTTGCCCTACGTAGAACTGGCCACAGCAAAGGGGAATTTTATAAACCACACCCATACGACAGTCAGTGAACCTTGTTCTTATTGTGCTTCACTGGACAAATCTGTTCGGTTCTTGCCTTTTACCCGCCCCTTTTTTTCTCTGTACGGCAGCGCATATCTTACCTGGCTTAATGGGAGCAGTGAAAGCAACATTATCATATCTACTTGCAACTTTTTTAAGCCTGTGCGACACTGAATGAATACACGGAATAGCCACTACTCTTTTTTTGCTATTACTGCTTTCTGTAATCACGTCCGTCCCTCTTGAAACCGACTTCTTTAGGCGCTCAGCCACAGTGGCCACTGCTACACTATGATAACCTGCTTGCCGGACCTGCGCATTAAAACTGGCGCTCATTTCGTGCATGCAGGATCTGGTGAGGGAAGACTTAAGGCACGACATGGCAATTCCGTTTTTTACTACATTTGAATGCTTGGATTGAAAGTTTAGCAACGGGTTCGAAGATCTTGGGGAGTACTGCCAACACACATGATTTTGTTCGAAGACCAAGGAAATGTCAAGAAACTGAATTACGCGTCGCTGAGGAAATTCCTTCCTAAACTTTAATCCTCCTCCATAAATTTAAATTGCTCACTTACTGAGGTAGCAGCGGAATCGAATTCTCCCCTACTGCAGAAAATCAGGTAATCATCAGCATAACGAAATATCTTGATAACTGTCACCCTAAGGCTTTCTCTAAGCAGTTAGCAATATTTACCTAAGTAAGGTTGACAAGAATAGGGCCAACCTTTGAGCCAATACAAATGCCTGATTTCTGCAGCAAACGCCATCTCTCCACCCAATCAGCGTCGACTTCAAGTACATTGAAATAATTTCTAGAAAAGCTCCCGTGGAAACACCGCATCTGTCAATAAAAGCCGACTCGTGCCCTTGTTCTTTAATGCACTCATCTACGGAATTTAGCAACCCGTCATGAGGCAAAGAATAATATAGGTCTTCGATATCCATACTAAAAGCTGTACAATCACCAGGATTTTCCTCTCTGAAATACTGAACTAGTGCCTGAGAATTACGTAAGCAAAGAGGGTCTAAAAAAACTAGTGAAACTAAGCAGTTATGTAGGTAACTAGCGACACAGACCTGCCACGTCCCTTCGACACGACACTTTTTTGCATAATGAATCCTTAACTAGCTCAGCTTTCTGTCGTTCTATGGTATAGGTATATAGCACCCAAGTCACACTCTCCGACGGCTCTTTCTAAGCAACAGCCCCAAACGCCAGGTCTTGGTTATGTGTTACAAGCTCCCGAAGTAAATCCAGGAGCAGAAAACGCATCATAGCCGACATGTGGCCAGTGGGCCTCTGCGACTTGTATCGGGCTGTCCAGGACTCCCCGAGATGCCTCGTACGCAACCGCTATTGGCTGAAATCGACGTTTCGGACAGTCCGGGATTAAACATTAAATTATGGGGTTTCACGAGCCAAAACCACTTTCTGATTATGAGAGGCACGCCGTAGTGGAGGACTCCGGAAATTTTAACCACCTGGGGTTCTTTAACGTGCACCTAAATCTAAGTACACGGGTGTTTTCGCATTTCGCCCCCATCGAAATGCGGCCGCCGTGGCCGGGATTCGATCCCGCGACCTCGTGCTCAGCAGCCCTACACCATAGCCACTGAGCAACCACGGCGGGTGGGCAGTCCGGGATTGTCACGGATTGATAATTCGACAGGCCCAAGCAGCTCCTGCTGAGTAACACGGAATAACGAATCTTGAAGTAAATGCTGTTGCGCCCTTCGCACGACGAAGCAACAGGTGGTGTCCCGATATCACCCCAGCGATGGTTACCTCGATAGGGAACCGAGAAGACCATGGCACTTGGCGGCAGAAACAACTGCAACAATCGAAAACGCGTTATGACAGCCATAACATTACAGTTATCAATGTCTATGTGATTATGCGACTGCGTACCAGGGAGAGAAGTATGTGACGCCATACAGTTCGCACGGGAACGTTTGAAGTGAAGTCACCGTAGTGCAAGGACGGCGTGCAGCATGTTTATTGCAATGAAACTGGCGGCACCGCTTCGGCTATGAGGAAGCACGAAAGTGTGCGGCGGAACTTCTCAAAGAACGTCAGCTGGTAATTATGGTAAATTATGGCACAATGATATGTGATAAGGTTCGCTTTGTCGTCTTATTGTTTGCAATGAGTGCAGCAGAAAAGTGCACGTCTTTATTGCATTTTTCTTTTTCTTGCGTCAATTGGCAGTTCTTGGTTTGTCGCACCGTGGCTACTTTTTCTGGCTACCAATTAAAGCTTTTCCCGTAGTTTGCGACTTTGTTTACTTTTCGGAATTTTTCGGCTACTTTTTGTCCCGAAGACCTGACGAGGTCAGGCGATGATCCATCGCCTGTCCACGTGGCATGGCTGCGCGGATGTCTTGCACTACACGTGCATTCACCCGATTTAGTGTGTGTTTCGGCGTAGCTCTTGAGCGGTGTAGTGCATAAACATAAAAGCGGCGTTAGATTCATGCAACATTTTCAGGATAAACTGCTGCAGCGAAAATGCACAGCAATCGAATATTTTCGGCCGTTCCCATATAGGTTGCGCACACTATACAGTCCATATACACGATGGCAGTAAAAGACATACCGACAGTAACTCAATGAGCATTTGCTCAAACTGTCAAGCTGCTTGAGCTTGAGATGCAGCCTGCTGCAACTGTTGCTGATGTACTTTCTCAATAATGGGTTCGTAAACGGAGACTTCCCCACTGGAGAGTGAAATTTCAATCGACTGCAAACAGGAGTGGCTCAAGTGGGAAGCAGCCAATATTAGCAAAGAAAACAGAAGGCAATGAAGAGGCACACCTTGCGGATGCTCGGGTTGCTATGCCAGTGGAACATGGAACCTACGGCAAGACGCTCAGCTTTATGAATGTCACCTTGAACGAAATCCAGCTAACTTGACAACATAAGCGAAGTATCCCGGTGCGCAACCTTCCTACATGATCGCAATGCACTTATTTCTTTGCCAAACTTACGTTAAGGACAATACTTTCAACTGATAGCGATCGGTTCTTCATAGGCAATTTAGATTCAGCGCGTCAGATGGCCAGGTAGCTTTTTATTTAGAAGCTGTATCACTGATCCTCTTGCGATAACTAATATCCCCCTTTGAAAAGAGAAAAAAATTCTGGTGTCTTGTGGGTCAAAACTAAGATTTGATTGTGAGTCAAGCCGTAGTGAGGGACTCGGGATTAACTCTGACTACCTGTAACGTGCCCCCAATTCACAGTACACGGGCGTGTTTGCATTGTGCCCCCTTCGAAATGCAGCCGCCATGGTCGGGATTCTACTTCGCACTCTCGGGCTTAGTAGCGTGACGACGTAGCCACTACACGACGGCGGTTCTTCAAACGAGAGTGGCCGACGGGAAGCCACGTGCTATGTACGACATGCGTGGGTCTGGTACAGTGCATGTTTACGGAACACGGAATAAAGCTTTGTTGCCTCCTGAACATTCAAACGTGAAATTTGGAAGTGCATTAATTGGATAAAGCCTTGATTATCCGCTGATTGACTCAAGCTGGAAGGAAATTGCTGCGCGCTCTAGTTATCCAGGTATGCCAGTATATGTACTTTTTGTAATTTGGAAGGTTGCCTTTAGGCATAGCACAATAAAGGAAATGCAAAATTGCGTAACACGTATAGGAACAAGTTGAATGACCAAGGGGTGTCTAGAATCTGGACGAAACGACAACTTTCACTCTCCAAAATTCATAACAGCGGCAGACATCCGAATTTGCGCGATGAACGCCAATACGATAACTAAATTTCATTAGTTGCTTTTTTAACGACTTTAGGGGCATGTATTTAATGAAATCAACCACATACTATTCCAAAGAGCGTAAAAATGCCTCAAGATCAAGGGAGCACACGTAACGGGCGCCAATCCCTTAATCTTGTAGTGCCGTTTTAAACGCTGCTTGCAATAGTACGTCGTTCTACCAACAAGCCCGGCTAATCCCCATTCTGAAGACAGACAGTACACTTGAAGCATAACACTTGAAGATGTGCCCAGAGCAAAATGAGAAAAGTGCAGACTCAAATGCGACTCAAACTGAGCTGCTTTTCCAGTTAACACTTACGCACAATATTTTTCCACGCGGTGGAGATATTAAGTGGAACGGATTCGTTCCTCTGCAGGTTCTTCGCTTCAGAAAACTGGTGCACCGTAAAGAGTGTATTGAGTTCTGGGGTTTTACGTGCCAAGACTACGGCGTTGTTGAGCCATGCCATGGTCCCCCATCGAAACGTGGCCGCCGCAGCCGGGATCGAACACGCGACCTAGCGCCATATCCACGCGCCAATCTACGGCCACCGCGGGTACAGGGAGCTTCTAGCGAAAGCTCACGACGTGCCTTGTAAAGTTAAAGAAAGTTAATTAGCGAGAGAAAGCAATTAACGTTGATCTGAAAAATTTTGGCCAGCAGAAATTATTTTACCGCATTGTTCGTGTGCACTGAGCTGATATTAAGCTGTTTAAAGCGCCGCCGTTTAGTTCACGGCTACACCCACTTACTAAAAAGAAAACCTTTCCCGCAGTGTTAGGCGTTGAAATTTTCACGCGTTTTTCCGAGCCCAATATGCCCTGCGACAGCAGTCATTGTGCAGGAGCCGCAGAAAGGCTTACGCGCATTCCGAGACGGAAGAAAGTGTGCGTGTGTGGGGAGGCTGGCGCCCCGTCTTGAATGACGGCGCGTGCAACCCAGCGGGAACGCCAACCTTGGCGCACGACACGACCCACGGACCGCGCTGCCCCCAACGCGGTGCTCGGCGAGGAGGTGCGCCGAGGTCGCCAGCCCCGGCACTCGCCAAGTCTCGACAACCACCTCCGCGTTTCAGAAGCGTACGGCGAAGTAACCCGACAAGCAGGCGCGTCAGCTTGGTGGCAGTGAGCGGATATCTGAGTTATGGGCAGCAGGAAATGTATCAAAGCAGGAACCAAGTACCCCGCGAACTAGTCCTGGAACACCACAGGCATAGATTACGTCTCACGTGCAAGTCCCATCACCCTGCGCAAGGAAGTGGTATAGTGGCACGATTTCCCGATTGCATATCTCACATGCACCACGAGCTTTTCTACAAGCACTGACCTACAGCAGCAGCATCGTTTTGTTTCGCCACGTCTCAGCGACTGTGACTTCGAATGACCCCGACTGTCAACATTAATGGCATAGGCAATTTGTCATGACCTTCCGTCTAATCTACCGGCCAAAGTTCAGGCCGCATTAACCCATAGTGGTGTGTCGCGCTACCGTACACCCCTTGAAGATTTGTCAAGATTTCCTTTCATACGAGCCTCAAGAATCTAAGGTAAAATCCGCTGGTAGGTTCGACATTAACTCTGTTGCGCAAAGCGACAGGCCTCCTCCAGCAAACTCGAGTTGCCCTTGTTCTGCTTAGCCACCTCTGTCCTACGCCGACGAATTTTTGAACATTATCGCTTCGTTCCTTGCCGCCCCTGCGCAGGTTCTTGCGTTCATCGGCAGGAATTCTGCTATGTACAGATACCGCCGGTTATTTGTTCCGCGCATCACGTCTCTGCCCAGTGCATCTTTATTCCATTGGAGTGTGCTCCTACCTAAATACATGTAAAAGGAGAATTCGTTTTTCTCGGCAACCACTGCACCAAATTTGACGAGGTTTGTTGCATCTAAAAGACAAACCTAACATATAGTAACTGTTGGTTTCGAATTCTTGAGTTAGGTCGGCAATTGTTTATTAAAATTGGCGAAAATCGAGAATTTTCAGAAACGAAACTATCAACCACTAAACCACTAAAAATGATAATACAATTCTACGAATTGCATCTAATAGTACATCTAAAGCGGACAAAATTGATATGTTACATATGAATATAAGAAAAATTTTATCATAAGGAAATAAAACTTTTGCAAAGCCGTTGTAACGAACGTAACAAATTCACGTAAGATGTAAAATCACATATTGAATTTGTCCGCTTTGAATGATCTAATGGATGCCGTTTTCAGAACTGCGATATCAGTTCTTGATGCAGAGCTATGAATTTGTGAACTTCGTGCTATTTTTTTCAAACGGTCAAATATTTGAAAATCGTTAAGAAAATTCAAGCCTTAAATCGAAATTCCGCTTCCAACAGTCACTAGAATTTAACTCTTTCAAATGCAACAAATTTCATCAAAATCGGCCCAGGGGTTCTCATAAAAACGTTTTTGAGTTTTACATGTATTTGAATATGCCGCGTCGGAGTTGGGCCCGAGCTAAGGCTTCCTCTTAAGAGCCATCTTCCTGACTTATGTTACGCCTATTGTTTCTTTAAAATGTATGTTTGAAAAGCGCCGCGCTATTTGAATTGCCTTTAATCTCGTTGCTGTTACGTGAAGGCATACGCATCAATCACCCTTGGTGTGCCACATACAGCTGCCAGTGACAAGGTTTCTCACGAATCTCACTTGTCATCCTTCAGCCTCCTTCGCCCTCAACGACTACTGGCGCAGCTGACCCGCCTCAGACTTATCCAGTTTAAACTATTTACCGGAAGCTTTGGAGACTGACGGAATCACGAGCTTTAATGACAACACTTTTCTCATCCTCGGCCTGCAGTTTCTGGGACAACTAGAACGACAAACATACGTGGTCGTACGACTATGCGGAATGACATGCAAGTATCCCTAACATTGGCACCAAACGCTTCACGCCTGTCGTGGAGGCAAGCTCTCAATGCTCAAGTACCTTGACAGAATGCACAACCCCGGTCACCCTCTTTTTCGCCTATACGGTTCTGTTGACAAGTACTGAGCTAGCACAGCGGCTTGTGTAATTCCCGTCCTTGACCGCGTCATGTCCTTTGCAGCGTGTGAAAGCATTACCATTGAAGCTTTGAGGAAATTAGCCGGACGCAGCCAGTTCAGAACGCAAGGTGGTACTAACTAATACGACGTAGGTTGCCCACTGATAAGTGTGCTCAGTCCATTACGTGAAGTCAAGGAATAAATTAATATTGGATTTACGATCGTTATCCAGTGCCTTTCCTCCCATATCAACTTAGCGGGCAACGAAGCTGTTTATTGACAGTCTTGGGCGCACATCCAAGCGACAAAGAAATCTCCACGGAGCGAAAAGTACACTTCCGAAACAGTTTGAACTAAGCCACTTGCATTCGTTGTAGCCTCTACCGATTTAACTTTGTGCGACTAAGGAAATTCACAGAAACGAAGCCACCCTCGCACGCATCGCGTCCGCAGTGGGTCAGCGCGAACTGCAGCGTGGCGGCGCAAGAACGTCGTTTCCATTTATCGGTGATATTGCTCATTACAGATGCTTTATCGAATGAGCGCATTAAGTGCACACGCTATAGTGGGTTTTTCAGTAAGCCATTTAACATGTAACCTGCCTTCCCGCGCACAGCTTCCTTGGAGAACGCGCACTTGTGTTCCCGTGTCGCATTTCCAAGCAGCTAGAACACCTGAGCATTGAGCATGGATGATATTTTTATGCAGTTTACGTCGTCGTGAGTTTGCATGAAATGACGGACTCGGAGGGGTTAACATCTTTTTATACTTGCAACTGTACCAAAATTTTGATGCAAACAACAGAAGGTCATCCGCTGGTCCTGTTATGTCCGTTGCGTCGCTTTATAATCTGCACGCCAACTAACCGTGCAACGTGCCTTGCTAAGACGCGTGTCAACTGACCTTCCCCGCGCATCAATGGCGTATCTGCATTAAGGAGAGGTGACGTACGCGGCGAAGCACACGGACGGGTAAGCCGTGAGCATGTCTCCAAGCCAGAGGGGGGTCATTGAACTTGACATTCAAGAAAGGGCGGTGAAGAAGACCGCCCAAACGCAAACAGTGAGTAACACGAGGCACTCGAGAAAAGGATTGAACGTCGGAGGGAGCACACCGACCCTGCAGCACAAGCGTGGACAGAGACCGAAAGCGGAGGGCGCTGCGGGAATTCACAGCTCGTAAACGGCCGGGCGACTGAGGCGGACTGCCCGGAAGAAGGCGACGGAGACATCCGCTGGGATTCACCCGCAGTCGGGCCTCAACAGAGCGGAGTCGGGCCCTCAGCGCCACTCGCAGAGGTCGAGGCTCAATTGGACTGGCACGCGTCGAGCGATGGGGCGAAGGGTTGGGAGCATGCACGCCAGACCACACTGCGGCACGCACGCGACGCAGAATTTCTCGACGCTTTCGGTGTGCGAACTCGGAAAAATGCAGCTTCGCCGAAGGCTTGCCAAACGCAGGTGGTGCCCGTTACCGTGGTGACCCGGCAGCACAACTTGAAAATTCAGTACGCTCGTGGCTGTGCAGTCGCAGCGTGGTAGCCACACAAGGCCAGCGTGGGACGAATTATTCTCTTGCGTATCGTTTCATAAGTAAATACCTTTGAGTATTTCGAGCGTACTGCTTTCAGTTTGATCACTCCGCAGACGAACGTGGTCATTTTAAATAAAGTACGCGTCCGACCAGAGCTTCTCGTTTGTGTGGTTGGAAGAAGAATTGTTGCAGCAGCATGAGAAGACAAAAGGTCGCAGAGGCAGAGCGCGGTAGACAGAAATGTTAAGTGCCGTGGACGTCGTGATTATCCTAACGTATACGGCGAACACACGTGAACTGCCTCGCTGCCGAAATGATTGGGGCTGAGAGGAGGAGAGAGAACAAGGAAGGAGAGAGAAAAAGGCAGGAGAACATGACACAATGCGCCTGGCAGGTCATAACTTTAGTCCTTGTCCCATAAAACCTCACGGGCCACATATGAGAACGGAAAAGAAAAACTGGAATACGGAAGAAAATGGGGTTGAACAACAAAGAAAGAACCAAGGCGTAATACATAATGACTAATTCACCAGACGCGCAAGCAGTGCCTCGAAGGCGACCAGGCGCCCTGCAGACTCTCGTCTTCTGTCAGTTGCACGCAGCTGGGCTCACAAAGCTGGCGTGAGGCGGCGCCGCCCCTCCTGGGAAGACCAGCGCCGTCTTGACGGCGATGCTCCAAGTTTCTGAAGGAAGACGCTATCTCGCAGCGAGGAATTGGTGCAGGGCCGAAGCGCGTGCTTGGCTGCTAGACTCTTGGCAGCCAATTTTCGAGGAGACTCAACAGCCCTCAATTACAAATTCCAGGGCGTTGTGTCCGAAGGACAACTAAAGTCACGACAGTGTCTAGTTACTCGGCATTGGTCACGGTCGCAACAGTGACGCAGCTGGCCAGTTGCGTCATTGATGGTCGAATAGAAACATGTTCACCTTGCTGAAATGCCAGACGAGAACGAATCGGGCTAGCGCTTTGCAGTGTGTAATCATTCATTACACGCCCATATTAGCAGCATTGGTGGCGTGGAGTAGAGGTAGAGAATCGGGCTTCCATACTAAAGATACAGAGTTCGAATCCTCGTCCAGCCACTACATTTTTCAGGTTTAGAGTGGCGCCTGAAACCAAAATACTTCCTGGCGCAGTATTTTGACCATTACGCCCCTTGTGAGTATTGCAATTAACTCCTGGTCCCTCAGTTCCCAGGACCTGCGGAGCACCTGAAGAAGGCAGCGGTCAGACTTGCGACGTAGCAGACGTGCTAGAAATCTCTGGATCGCAACAGGCCTCCTCTGGAAGCGAACCCTCTCGAGTGAAGCTATAGCTCAGCAGGGCCCTGAGGAACCATCAGTTGTAATCCTGGGCGGCTCCAATGAGCCAAAAAACAGGCTGGAAAGCAGGTCATTGGCAATTATCGCATCGGCCTCAGAAATCTTAGAGGATGTATGTTGGTTGAGTTCGCGGAAAGGAACTGACGGCTAATAAGATGCATTCTTTCGGAAGCGCCAAACCAAAGGGTCTGGAAAAGATTAACAGGGAAACAAGAAACTGATTAGATATTCTGTGCCGAACCAATCATTGCGCCGGATGTAGAAGTGTTAGGTAGGGCAAGGGCAACGATCACCAGGTTAGTGAGGTCAAGAATTTTTCTCAATTTGAAGAGAGAAAGCAAAATTAGCAAAGAAGAAACAAGCCGACCGAGAAGCAGGCAGGGTAAAACCTGATGGATTCATGCTAGCGCTCGAGACCCAATAAGAGGCCTTAGAAAGAGAAGAAGATGACAGGAATAATTAATGGCGCCTCAACTAATTTAATGTCGGAGGTCACATTCGAAGTTAGAGAAGGCTGCAAGCTCACCCAAGTAACAAATAACAGAAGCGGCAAAGCATGAAAATGTCGCATTCCGAAAAGATCAGATAGAATTGCCTGAACTGTCAAACCGAATGAAGGAAGTAAGCGATATTCAAAATTCTAACTTGGGAAATGTTGAGGAAATAGTAAAAGTAGGGACAGCATGAATCAATAAGAAGGAAACTTGGCATTGAAAAGAACATGTACACAATGAAAAATAAGCAGGTTAATGTCATCAGCAACTTCTACCACATAGTAAAGCAATAGAGGAATTCTATACAGAACTGTACGGTGCCCCCAGCAACGACGTAACCATGAGTGGACGCTGTTAGATATGGAGCTGTTTCCTGCGATTACTTCGAGTTCCCCAAACCACTTCGAAACGCAGCACAGCTAATTGAGGAATGCAGAAGCAGGAAAGCACATTCCAGAGGAGCGGCCGAGCAAACAAGTTGAAGGCAACAAGTTCACGTGCCAACAAGTTCGTACGCCGCCGGGATTAGAAGGAGGCCTTGGACAATGGAGCATGAGTAGCCCTCCCCTTCTCCTCGTTAGAAGTGCATTGCCAGTCAGCGAGGCAAGACCGCAGAGAGCCGCCAGGTGTGACACCGCGACACGGGCGCCTACCATTGGCTGAAAATGGCGTCATCTGAGCGGACTCTCCTATTGGTCAAACATGACTTGACTTACAGTGTTCGAAGGGTTTATAAGAAGCCTTCCAGAGAGACCAGGGCATTCCCTGATTCCATGATTCACCTCTCTCGAACTTCTTGCCGCGGGCCGCAGCGTCCGAGTTGCTGCCGGCCCGTAATGACTGTACGAATGTTACTTGTCGCTCACCTCCCTGTACATAATGTAGAATAAATACTCCCAAGTGTTGGTTTTCATCCCGGAGTCCGTCCCTCAACCCCTACAACGCAGTGACGAGCAAAGCCCTGTCTTAGGTGTCCCTTTGTCCATGCTTTTTCTTTTCTCTCAACTAGTTCAACTCATGTTTTATTTAAGAAAACATTCCGTCTCTAACTTTTGACGGAACTAGGCTTTGAGAAACATGCACAGAGGGAAAACGGCGGGAGAAGATCGAAAAACAATCCATTTGGTCAAAGGCGGAGGGAACATTGTCACGTAGTGGTGACTGGGAGGAACACAGCAGCAAAACTGAATAACTTATTATTGGGCGAACCTGTGCCCACAAAAGCAAGTTACAGCCAAAGCACAACGCTAGCTATGAATACAGTCTGCGATCGTCGGAATCTGAGCAGCGCGTCAAGCGCGCCGGCTTCGCAGGTTCTAGTCTAATCGCTGGTGCCCGCGCGGTTTTCAAGAACTGTTACACAATTCGGGTCGCGCATGCACTCTCAAATACATGGGTCGCCGACGACGCACAGGACGCGTGTGGCCCGTGCTCTGCGGAGGTAGACTTACTGTATATGCTACGAAAGGTAGCCTTTGGTAGCATATGCAGTAACTATGCTTAGAGCACCAGCAAGTGGCAGTAAGCAGATTGTGGCGTCATCTGTTCGCGGCCAGAATAACCAGGCATGGGCGATAGGCAAGCGCCTGCTAGAATTAGCTGGAATACCCCTCCCCCCCTCCTCCTCCTCCTCGCATGACTGTTGCGCAAGGAGCGGGGCCTTGTTACGATCGGCCTGCAGGGATATTGACCTGCGAACTTATCTCAGCCCGCTGCAGTTGTTTCGATCAACCAGTGGGGGTGGCGTCCTTCAGAGAACCGGCGATGCCGACAACGCTAACCGACCATGCACTTCCTTCGGAGAACTGGGAACCACAGCAAAGTTAATCAACCATGAGCCTCCTTCGTCGAGTCGACGGCGCCTGCGAGTCAAGCCACGTTTGGCGGACCGTGTATTGTTGGTTGATTCGCCGTCGCCTTCATGGTCTATATGCATCAAGAGAGCTTCTCATAAAAGGGTGTTTTGCGGTGCGTTTTTCATCGGGCCCCGGGATTCGTCACAGTCTGCTGACACTCGTTGCGGCTACCGGAGAAGTCAGCTCTGGAATTAAGAGGCGCCGGCTGGGGTCAAGCGTGACAACCTGGCTACGAGGACCCGCTCAACTCTGTGGGTTCTGGGAATCTAAAGTGCCGTATGTGAGTGTGTGAGCCTTCCCTCTCAAAGGCATGTCGACTACGTCCCAACGACTGGACGGTCCGATTGGACGAAGGTTGGACAACAGTTTTCCCTCCCCTAGGGATCTAGGGATGACAGGGGCTTTTTAAGCGGCAGTTTGTCGGCTGCTAGCTGTGTGCTCGACAAGCGGTGTGCATGGAGCTTTGTGCCAATGTGCTTCGTCTTACGTGCTCCATTTGGGAGTCGTGCTAGACTGTTGA
This sequence comes from Dermacentor albipictus, assembly GCF_038994185.2. Classification (NCBI taxonomy): domain Eukaryota; kingdom Metazoa; phylum Arthropoda; class Arachnida; order Ixodida; family Ixodidae; genus Dermacentor; species Dermacentor albipictus. Next base: position 200,580,880 of record NC_091822.1, on the reverse strand, counting down.
AATGTACCTCCTGTCGTAATGTCAATACTGTAAATAAATCCTGTACTCCTAGTTCTCGATGAGAGCAAGTTCCTCTCTACAACCACGTCCCAAGCGTGGGTGAGTTGGACGACGGCATGGCCAGCTAGCACATACTTCATGCCCGACTACAACCCTTACAACATGGATGCCAGCGGTGATATCGTCCTCGAAACCTTACTGCCTGCCGCGCAACACCTGCTGCTAGAAAACCGCGTTGGATACGCAAGCGCACTGGAAACGTGGAAGCGCAAGCATACGCCCGGTCGTTATTAGGTACTCCTGGCGTACCTATAGTAATGCGTAAGCATTGAAGGGCTCCTTCCATCGGAACTTTGTCCGTCCGTTTTTCTCTCTGTAAAGGGCGACACGATGCACTGCACTGCATGTGCATGCACTGCATGCACATGAGGTTCTACGGAGGTGCATATGAGAATGCCTTATGAGATGTATGAGCGAGTACTGAGAGGTATAAGTGTAAGCAAGGTTAATAAAGACCAATATAAATTGGCCCACTACCAAATTTATGTTGGCCTACATCCCAACTATAGGTTTCCCCATGCATTATCTGTGTACACTACGTATCTATTATTCTCTCTAATCATTTTTTTCCATTGTTCCTTATCGCTTATAAAGCTACCAAACTACACTTACACTACTATAACGATTAAATGTCGTAACGTCGCACATCCCGCATTTTTGGACAGACAAGGCATTACACTTTTCGCATGGCGGACAAATATTGCTGCAGTACTCGCCAAAGAATGCTTAAGCATTAAAATACGCTGGAAGCAAACACGTACCCAGGGGGTGGCCCGGCGGGCCACCCCCTGGGTACGTGCCTAGGCTCGTATAACAATACGAGCCGGTTTTGGCACTTGATAGAGCTGTAAACGAGGGATCTAAAGGAACTGCGATTGTTCCGTAAATATGTAAATCTCTATAATTATCCTAGAGCTAGTTCAAAAAACGCTACTGTAGTCTGATTACAACTTAAATCTGCAGTGAAGCCCCGCCCACTCACTCATAACCGCCAGCCACTCTTCCTCCGTGAGGCTGAAATAATTCGTAATTCAAACTTTTCCCGTTACCCAAATCAGGCGGTAATCACAAAAATTAATTAGCGCGTAATTTTATAATTCTTAATTCCCTCGCCTATTATAATGCTATGGCGAAAGCATAATTCTTTATTTAACTGAAATAAAATGCTTGCATCGCTGCAACTATTGTCAAGTTTCACTTGAGTTGGCAGTGAAATTTATGACTAAAACGGGTTCAGCAGTGAAACGAATTGTACCGCAGACTTTTGAAGCCTTAATTATGGAGTTTTACATGCCAAAACCACGATCAGGTTATGTGGCACGTCGTGGTGGGGGACTCCGGAAGTGCACGGGTGTTTTCGCATTGCGCCCCCATCGAAAATGCGGCTGCCGTGGTCGTGATTCGATCCTGCTACCTTATGCTTAGCAGCCAAACACCATAGCCACTAAGCAACCACGGCAGGTAGACTTTCGAAGAGTGAAATGCTCAGACTTCATACACTCTGTAGCACACTTCATTGCTTCCGTCGATGAAAACACTCAAGAACAGCAGATGCTCCGGAGGTATCAAGTATGACGCCATTTTGAAGAGGCCACAAGACGACGATTTTGTGATTGGCTGGAGGAGTAACAACCCAGTGCGGTCCGTGTGCCTTGGTTGTGAACTGTTTTCTTTGTAAGTTGTATGCTACTATAGAAATCTTAATTTTACACTTTTGCTTGTTTACTTGTTCTTGGCAGTGTTTTTCCTGCGCTCCTTTCCCGCGCGAGTACATTTGTTGTGGTTTCTTGTTTGCCAAGGAGAGGTGCATCTCACAGGCATACCTGTGAGATTCGACTTATCTCAATTTTTTTTTTAGGGTTTATGCGTTTTTATGGCGAATGGCTGGCGTTATTCATATTTGTACTATTAGAGGTACCCCCCCCCCCCCTCTCCTTATTTACATTGAAAAGTTACCACCTCCTAGTATCGTCGGAAAGTGAGAGCAATTAGCAATTCGCATTGCCAAGCAACCGATAAAAAAAAATTCGGGGCAGCTTCGCACTAGTGGCGCGATGACTGGCGGCCCCACCTATATATTATATGCTATTGTTGGTTCGGCTAAGTTTATCCGCGGTTGTGCTTGGAGACTCGGCCGAGTTTTCTGCGTAGTGGTGTCGTCGTTAAGCGAGTCCATGGCGGATGAAGGAAACGAGCGAGTGGAAGCATACCGTTCCGCACGCCCATTCGCAGAGAGCGCCAGCCATAGTGACGCCATGGCGCGTGATGAAAGCAGCACGCACTGCCGCGGTAACTCCCAATCCTTTTTTCGTCCAGGAAAAAGGCGCGTCTCACGAGAACGAACAACCTCCTGCGCCTTGTCTTTGGTCAATCGAAAGAAAACGTTACTGAAAAATGGCGCTCGGGCATGGACGAGAGCAGCAAATTTATTCTATCGATTCTTCTGCAGGGGGTGCAAATAGCGTGAAAGGGATGAGAGGCGACCAAGGCGAGTTGATGCGGCGTGCGCGGAAAATATTTGCCGCCTGACGTGTCACGAAGCGAATCACGAATCCGCGGGGAGGCCACCGGAGCAACGAGCGGCTCGGGGCCACGACGCATTCCCGCCTTTTCTCCTCGCGAGTGGCTTCCAAGAGCAAACAGTAACTGTGGTAAAATGACAGCCTTATTTTCCGCAATTTCATTTTAGAATTCTAACCTCAAATACTAAAGCATGCCATTCACTATACACTGTTTCCGCGGGCTTGTAAAACGGTTTACTAACATACGTTACCTGGTTAAGCATACATATACATTATATACATATATCATTGTTCTCGGTTTACGTTCCTAGATTATTATTCGTTTTGTTGCTGTGCTGGATTGTGCACTGTTGATGCTATACAATTGTTATATTCCTATTCAATTGCTGTTTTTGCACTTACATGTGCATTTAAATATAGAATTATTCTTGTTCATTTTAGTGCAATTTTCAACTACCAGTTTGATTAATTACTTCTGTTATGTTGACTTGTATTTTCCCGTTGTTTTTACCTTAGTTGCTAATCGTAGGTTCTACTTTCTTTATAGATGTACTAACAGGAGGTCCCCCTGACAGTTCTTACATTGGGGCCTCCTGTTGAATTACGTTTACTTTGCAATATTATTACTATCAGCAAATGACTGGCTGATTTACACGAGACAGTTGAGACATCCACCGAAAGGATAGCGGCCTTTGGTTTCACAATATTTCGTTTCAAATCAGATCGCTTTACTACAAGCGTCTTAAGCTGCAATAGAACTCAAGTGCGCTCTTACATGCGTTGGCGGATTGCAAGAAGTTCATACTGCGTTTTTTTTTCTTTAGAGGAGTGTATACTGAAGTTAAAAACTACATTATTATTATCACAGCATAAACATAAGCTGTAATGTCACAGAAGCCTGCAATACTGCATTGGCTCGCAAAAGTCCGCGGGGAAACAAATGGGGCTTTTAGACACGGTTTTTCACCACGTCTGAATAACGAAAAAAAAAATAGGGAAGATCGCGGCGGGCATGCGAAACTCTTTACGTTGGTAATCCAGAGCTCTTGCGTAGCGGGTGTGATGGTGGCTAATCACTCGTCTTTTCTGTGACATGTGTTCGAAGAGAAAAACCGGCATGTCTGCTCGATTATGAGATGGAGTCAACAGCTACTTCAGAAATATTGGTTAATTAGATATCTTCGAGGTGTAAGGAACTCGTGCTAAGAAGCTGCGTTTGGATGTTCAAACTAGCAGCAAAACTACGTTCAAGTTCTGCTAAAGAACAGAGTTTGGGTGCTCCGCAACTAAGCTGAAAATCCGGTAGCGTTCAGATAATGCATGTAATTAAAACACGCAGGTGTTCAAAGGGTTCCTCACCGGGCATATGCAGTGGAAACAAACGCAACGAGTACGAGCAAGAAAAACAGCGCTAAACGACGGGACGAGTGAAAGGACACAGACAACCAGTCCAACCAGCCCAAATGCGTACTCTTTTGCAACGAGTACATTACGCAGTGATGAACGCGTCTGCTTTGTATAACACTGGTCTACGTGGAGAAAACGGCTTAAAATTTGAACAAGAACTTGTGTGTCCTCCTGGAAGAATCCACTCGGCACGACAGCGAGATGTCACGCGTGTGGCGCTTCCGCATGACGGACGCGGCACCTACACGGCGCACAAACATGCGGCGACAGCAGCAGCGCCGGCTCGGGAAATTCCCGCGAAACAAGAGGGAAAAGGGGGAGGTCGGTCCCCCGCGGCTCCGACATGTCGCTCGCCGTTGGGCGGAAGAGCCTCTGCTGCGGATACTGCTCACATTATGGCCTTTTCAACATGTCGTTTGTTTATAACTCGGCTATTACTAAAACCTTCCTTTAAACGGAATTGAATATTTCGTTGCCCCGATCCAATGATTGCTCTAAGCAGCTCCAATGCGAGCTGCCAAACCCAACCGTAAGACCGCCGGAATGCTTGCCGAAGAAAAGCGGAAGCAGCCTAATCTCGAGCCACCAGCAAGCGGGGTTACGCTGGTAGGCGCAAAAAAATTATCAAAGTCATACCGCCCAGCCATTTTCAAGCTGTGCCGCGTTTTTTTTTTCTTTTTGTTCAGCTAGCGTCACATTCGTGAACGCTTCTAAATTCTATGGGGGCGACGTTCATTTTCGTATTAGCCAAAGAAGTGGCTAATCGGCGCACTCCCCCTGGTGGCACTCGTAAATCACAAGCATTGTTTTTGATTGGCTTCAGAATCGGCAGGCGTCTGGAGGATAACTTATTTGTCGTTACTGGGTGTGTTGAAATATCCAGAGAAGAAGGAACACTGTATGTGCTTTTTTTTAGACTTTACCGTAGCGTACGACAACGTAAACGGCAACATTGTGGGGGTATTCTAGAAGGGGTATGCATAGGCAACTAGATTTACAGAAAAAATACAGTGTGTTGCATGGAAAGAGATGAGGAGCGAGGAGAAAGTCGATATCACCAAGGAAGTGAGGCAGGGGTGCCCTTTATCCCCACTGCCGTTCATGATGGACATAGTGAGGATGGAGAGGGCGCTAAGAAGGAAGTAATATCGGGTTTAATCGTTCATACAAACAGGCGGGTACAGTAGTAGAGCAGCAGCTTCCACACAGATTTAGAGGCAGCTTTGCTGCACTGTTCCGTCATAATACGCAACTTAGGAACTCCGTACGTATTTGGCACGTGCCCGCGATCTCACCGGAGGGCACCGCCGAACAGGAAACGCGTGGGCATCCACTGCCGAGGCAAAACCTGTCCTCGCATACCAGCAGCGTCCAGGTTTGCTTTATGCGGACGACATTGCATCGCTAGCGAACAAGCAAAGCGATATGCAACGTCTGGTTAATATCTGGACAGGAAGGAGATAATATAGGTCTGAAATTAAGCGTTAAGGATCAGGTGTTATGGTATTCCATGAAAACAGTGAACAGACAGTGGCAATACAGGACCAGGAAATACCTCCGGTAAAAGCACATGAATACCTTGGTACATGGATTAACGAAGGCGACAGATATCTGAAAACACAGGAAAAAACAATAACAACAAATGACAAGAGAAATGCGGCCATATAGAAGCACAGAGCGCTATGGAAATATATGTACGAGGTGCTCCGGGGTATGTGGAAAGGTGCAATGGTTCCAGGACTTACTTTTGGAAATGCGGCTGTTTGCTTTAAATCAGGAGTGGCAACCAAAAGTCAGTGGGACGCCTTGCATTGGGCGCTCACGGGAAAACTATAAATGAAGCTGAGCAGGGGGATATGGGCTGGACTAGTTTTGAAGTGAGGGAAGCTCGCAGTAAAATTGAGTATGAAGAACGGCTGAGGAATATGGAAGAAAGTAAATGGGCTGGGAGAGTGTTCAGGTATCTGTACAGGAAAAACATTGATTCACAGTGGAGGAAAAGAACTAGGAAGCTTACTAGGAAGTATGTGGCTTGTATGGTGAGCAACACAGCAACAAAGAACGTCAAGCGGAAAGTCAGAGAGGCTGAAATAATCTCATGGGTGGCGGCAATGGAAAAGAAACCTGCCATGAGTAACTACTTAAGAGGAAAAAACGAAATCGCGAAAGAAACAATTGATGATAACTCAAAGGGAAGCTCATTACTTTTCGAAGCGAGATCGGGATGCCTTCTAACACGCACCTATAAAGCGAGATATAAGAAGGAAGAAGAAGCATGTGCTTGCTGCGGTAAAGCTAGGGAAACAATGGAGCATGTTTTATTTGAATGCGAATATATCTGTCCAGCGGTCGATTTAAACATATCTGGCCTCCTTGAAGGACTTGGGTTCAGGGAGAGCGGGGCAAAAGTAAATATGTCAGCAGTAGAGATTAGTAAGAGGCCATTGGAAGATTGATGGAAGTAGGGAAACTACAAACAACGGAGGCGTGCAAAAACAAAGTTCACAATAGGGGTTCAGAAACTTCGGTAATAGAAATTCATCTTAGGTTTTTTCCCTTTTATTTTTTCTTCTTTAACATAGGTAGGACATTAGGCAATATAATAACGAGAGCTTAGTAGTGCAACGCATCGCCCCGCTCCAAAGGGGACACTCGTCTGTCCGTCCGTACATCCACAGCACCCATGACCTATGGGCGCCCGATTGGCTCGGGTCCCCCAATCTTCCCCGCAGGACTCGCGCGTCTCGTAACTCTTGGTTTCCTTGCTTGACACAGCATCGACGCCGTCGCCGCTATTCTGCTACGACGGGAGATTGCGCGAGTGCCGGCGCGACCTGATGGCTCAGGCGCGACAAGTCGCTCCCTTTACCTCCGTGATTGAAATTAAGCTCGAGTACCGTAAAGGAATAAACTGCAGGCTCTTTGTTTAAGTGCGGACATCCCATATTAATATGACGTGCTAAAAATAATTTTGACAACTCAGAGGGTCAGGTGAGCGTTTAGTTAGGTTCCAACGCAATTTTACTTGCGGGTAATGTAATCTGTAGAGATGGAGTACAGTGTTCGTATCACGAACCTAGGTGTTTTGGGGCATAGTCAAACTAATGTATTTTTTTCCTTTGCGTTACCGAGGCATTAACGTGAAGTTAGAGAGGTAGCAGAGCTCTTAGCTCTGAGCTAGTCGGCGCCGTTATGTTTTAGGACTTCCGGCGCACGATCGAAAACCGACACGGTCTCTGGTGAGGCTGTTTAATTGCGGTGCATCGACGGAATCGCTTTGACGTCCCTTGACACAACTGTGCATCGAATACCGCCTGAAAAACGCCTTGGATAGCGAGCTCAAGAAGAGCGCAGGAAGGTGCAGAGCAGATCGCCAAGCGTCAGGGCTGGTCCCCCACTCATGGAAGACGTCCCTCGAGTGTCACCACCAAAAAAGCTTTGTCGACCTGCACCGACGAGTCTCGTTCGAGCGCACCATCAGTTGAAAGCCTACAGCTGCGCCACGTTATGTCTCACTCGATGTCCCTGGCCTGGTGTGCGCCGCTTGGAAAATGAAACGAGTATACTCACGGGGCTGCTCATCGTGCGTTGTCTTGGTGGGCCTGCCCGAGCCGTCGGGAACGTGCGGGCTACCGATGAACTTCCTGTCGACATCGAACGACGGGTATCCGGCGCCACTGTGTGTAGTCGACGAAACGTCTTCAGCATCTTCGTCGTCCCCGACGCCGTCACCAGAGGCCTCGAAACCGTCATCGTCCGAGTTCCGAGAGGAGCGCGTGTACTGAGCCGGCGAGGACTGCGTCGACGTCACTTCCGGCGCCTCGGTGGGGGGCACGGTGGTGCTGCTCGGATCGCCGCCTCCGAAGAACCAGGCCCTCCGCACTCGCCGCAGAATGGAACTCGCGAACCCCGACAGGCTGGAGTCCTGCACCGCGGAGCGCCGCCGCGATGTCGCCTCGCTTCCCTCACCCGCGTCGTCAAAGGTGATGTCGTGGTCCACCTGCAAACACAGTTCAAGCATTCAGTTGCGCTCTTGCACGTTCTGGGGGTTTCAGGTGCCAGAACCGCGATCTGATAACGAGGCACGTCACAGTTAGTGGGGGACTCCAGACGAGTAAAGGAGCATTTTTTTTCTTGCATTGCACCGCCGTCGAAGTGCGACCGTCGCAGCCGGTACCGAACCCGGATCCAGAGCTATCACGGCGGATGGATTCAGTTGCATGCAGTGCCAGCAGTGAGACAAGTGACACGATTACGCCTTCCTGGCCTGCTAGTATGAACTGCTGGCAGTAAATTAGGTTAAAAAAATCGCTGCTGCGACGACAACTACTAAGTTTTTATTACACTCCGAAATGGAGCAGCAAATATAGGAAGCAGAAAAGAAGTATATAAAGCGTCTTCCTGCACCTTAAAGCCCACATGTACAATACTGGAAGAAAAGGGGTTAACCGAGGGGCCGATATTTATTAATCATATAAGAAACCTACAAACATGACACCAAGGACAACAGAGAAATTACTTGTACTTAACCAATTAAAGAAATTATAAATAAATGGAAATGAAAGCGAATGAATAAACAACTTGCCGCAGGCGGGGCATGATCCCACATCTTCGCATTCAATGTACGATGCTCTTTCCCTTATAGTTTCGTCAATTCATTTAGTAAGTACAAGTAATTTCCTCTATGTTGTCCTTGGTGTCAATGTTTGTTGGCTTCTTATGACATGTACAAAATGTCACACACGCAATATACAGCTCACACGAAACGAACAGGAGCAGCGGGGAAATCATTCCGTAAGAAGTGTATAGCTATCTGTCAAAAAGGAAATATTCATACATGCTTATGGGCAAAAAAAAAAAAAAAGAACAAGCGATGAAATTAAAGAACATGCACCAGCGTGCAAGAGTTGCTACTGTACATGTTTAGTTGGGAAACCGAAGCCTCAGCGACGCGCCAGCATGCGAGCTCTCGATGGGAGAAACGAAGCTCTGCAGTTGCTTCCCTGCTCCGAGGATTACATGCGGGGACACATCCCTGGGGTGGCCGACGCTCGTGGGAATCGAACTGTTGGTGCTTTAGACAATCAGGGACTGTGGGGCGAATGGCAGAGAGCCAACGTTTTTCCGACCATCGGCATCTTACAGCGGCATTGACTTGACATTGCACTCAACGGACATCCTGGCGTCAACGGACATAGTTGAAGCACGCGATTATTTTTTTTTTTGCAGCAAACGCATTCGTATCTTTATAGAAGGAAAATGTGACATCACCCAGACGTAGCTGAGTGCTACAAGGAAAACCCATACAGGTTCCTCGAAAGAAAAGCCTCGCCGTTGAAGATAAATTCGTCCTGGTCCTGGACTCGAAGCCGGGACCACCGCCTTTCCGGGGCAGCCGCTCTACTATCTGAGCTAACCAGGCGGCTAGCAGATGGCAGGACGAAGTCCAATTTATGAACAACGTAGCACTTAGCTACGTTTGGTTGGATATGTCTCATTTTCCCTTTATTATTTACTTCTCTCCGCCTTCCGGGTTTCCGCAGAACTATTACGTGAAACTATCTTAATACGTCGCGTTCATTCACAGCCATATCACCTACAGTGTTGCTTCCTGGGATAACACAAATGTTACCTCTCGTCCATCAACACGCACAGAACCAGTCTATTCACCACAGGCACATAATTCTGGCCGCCCTATATTATTCAGGAAGTAATGCGTACAGGTGACAAGTAGCAGACGCCAACGAAATAATGCTTCCACGCATCTCGATAGGCAAACAAAATCTGAACTTCATTCGAGAATACGGAATATAACAGGTACGATTATAATGCTCAACGAAAAGAAACATTTGGTACGTATTTGCCGTTGCGTCAGTTAGAGCCAACTGCAGTGCAATGAGAAAGATTGCAAGCAGCGTGCTTCCGGCTGCTTCTCCGGATGGGGAGAAAATAGGAATGTGCAGCGAACATTAAAAACTGTGAAAAGGACACGCTAGCACACACAGACATACTTGTACGTACAGACAAGACTAAACGTGCGCCCCAACTAGAGTGTTTCGAGATTGCAGCATGATCGGTCGAATTAGTTCGGCTGCCAATTTCGGAACTGCAGCCGGCCAGTGTTCAAGGTATGCATACATTGGGCAAGAATCCCGAGACTTCGCGAACACCCGTCACTGAAGTCCTGTGGTCCACTGTGCACCGCAGCGATTAAGGAAGCTGTTCGGGGAAGCGATCAATCGAACGCCAAAGCCTTTAGGCGCTATTTTCCTAGCTGTAGTTGTTTCAATCTTGGCGCCATTTTTTCTAGCTGTATCTCTAATTGGATGCCAAGTCTTAGTACACATGCCTCGAGACTGAACTGTTTTACTTTCGCAATCCCGGCATGTCGCGACATTGATTATTCACTATCGTACAATTTTTTTGCTGCTATAAAGTATGGCCATAAAATAAAATAATGAAGTTTTACGTGCCAAAACCACTTTCTGATTATGAGGTCAGCAGTAGTGGGGGACTCCGGAAGTTTGGACGACCTGGGGGTTCTTTAACGTGCCCCCAAATATAAAAGTATGGCCGTGAAAATTGCCTATAATCGTAATCCTAATATTTCAAGACCCAAACATCTTATAATGCAGCGACGCTTGTAACGTGAAAATTTTTAATGCGTAAGCATATTTATTTTATTTTTATTTTATTTACAAAATACTGCAGACCGGATCGGTCCAAGCAGGAGAGGGTACATACATTTGTTAGTAAGCACTATGCCTTAGGATCAGCAACAATGGGGATTTACACAAAAAATATAATAACAAAACTAAACAGGGTTACAAAGCAAATACAATTTGTGAGAGTGCGTGCCCCAAACACAGGTACATAGACAAAAAAGCACACTACGCACAGCTAATAAGTAATCATCATTTCTAGCCATACACATAGATACTTATATACAGGCTCAAGAAGTTGAAGAAAGGAGAGGTGAGTCAAGAGGCAGGGAATTCCAGTCGGATATTGTTTTAGGGAAAAATGAATGTTTGAAGAAATTCGTGCGGGCAAATATTGGCTTGATGTTATGGCTATGTTTGTGTCGTGAGGGTCTGGTTGTGTCCCTTTCGAAGTAATCCTGTGGCTTAATGCCTAGTTTTTGAAAATACAAAGAGTGAAAAAAGCGCAGCCGGGCAGCCTTTCTTCTTTCAGCCAATGGCTCAAGGGCTGCCTGATGTAACATGGCGGACGGAGAGTCCCTTCGCTTACAGCGGTTATATATAAACCTTACTGCTAATCTCTGGATTTTTTCTAGTTTATCTATGTTGATTGTGGTGTGTGGGTCCCATACTATGCTGGCGTATTCAAGAGTAGGTCTAACAATTGATTTGTAAGCTTGAAGTCTAAGTACGCTTGAAGAATTGCCTAATTTATATTTTAAGAAACCTAGCTTTTTCCTTGCAGCGGAGCAGATGTTGGAGATATGGGATGACCATTTAAGATCAGATGTTAAAGTCACGCCCAGGTATCTGTATTCTTCCACTTGACTAATTATGTTGTCCCCAATGTCATACGTAAATTTCATTTTGTTGATCTTATTCGTAGCACATAAATAAACGGTTTTATCATAATTAATTGTCATATCCCACTTGTTACACCAGTCTGCAAGGAGCTGTAAGTTCGAATTTAGGACGAGTTGATCGGATACAGAATGAATGCTTTTGAAGATAATGCAGTCATCGGCGAATAACCTGGCCGACGTGCTTAGTTCCAGAATACCTAACAGGTCGTTAATATATATATTAAATAAAACAGGCCCCAAGACTGAGCCCTGAGGAACACCAGAGTGAACATCTAAAAAGCGGGAGCAGTTGCCATCAATTTCCACATTGTTTTCTATTTTGTAAATATGACATAACCCAAGCGATGATACAGGAAGGGATACCCATTTCTTTCATTTTGGTTATTAATTTGGAGTGAGGAACCCTATCAAACGCCTTGGAGAAATCCATAAAAATTATATCTACCTGACCACCACTGTCGAGAGTTTTTGTTAGATTATGTACGGTATCAATTAGTTGTGTAGTAGTGGAAAAACGTTGCCGGAAGCCATGTTGCCTGTTGCTAATTATTTTATTCGCGTCTAAAAAGCTGTTAAGGTATTTGAGTATAATATGCTCTATTAGTTTGCAAGGAATAGAGGTGAGAGATATAGGGCGGTAATTATTGATTTCCGATGGATTTCCTTTCTTTAATACGGGTACAACACGAGCAACACGCCAGTCATGGGGTACGGCGCCTGACTCTACAGATTTTTGAAAGATTACGACAAGAAATCTGGCCAGAATTTCTGCATACCTTTTTAAGAATGCTGCGGGAATGTTATCAGGACCGGCTGATTTTTTTGGATCCAATCGCAATAGAAGTTCGGTAACACCTTCCAAAGAGATGGTAATGGTGCTTGCGCCATCACTAACTGACGTGTTATCAATCCTTGCATCAGGTCTGGAAAATACGCTTTGGAAAAGGAGGTTGAACCTGTCTGCCATTTCCTTTTTGTCCGTGACAACTTCCCCATCGACCGTTACTTGGTCTAACTTTTTATTGTCCTTATTCGAGAGGTACTGCCAGAATTTTCGAGGATTTTCCGTTGCAAAACGACCAAGTGTCTCCGAAAAATACCTGTCTCTTGCTTTTTGCAGTCCGAGCTTGAGGGAGGCGTTTAATTCTGTAATTAGTGACGCATTTTTATTCTTTTTCTTCCTGCAACGCTTGATCTTCCGTTTTAATTGTATTAGTTCTCGGGTTAACCAAGGGTTTGTTCTCCCTAGTTTCTTTACTTTTTCCGGTACAAAGTTTCTTATGCAGTAATCGCAGAGGTATTTAAACCTCCCCACAACGCATTTACGTCGTCCTCACAAAACGATAAGAGGGCATCTTGCAGAAAATGCATAATGCGTGGGTTGTCTGCTGCGTCAAAATGCTTTACAGTTTGTAATTTTGGCGAGGACGTTCCCAGTTGGCGAGGGAGCATGCAGTTGAAGTAGACCAGTTTGTGATCAGAAATGCCCTCGTAAACTTCAGTAATGCAATTTTTTATGCCTGCGGAACATAAAATGAGGTCTAGAATTGAGGAAGCTGAACTAGTTACGCGTGTAGGAGAGTGTACAGTCTGGACTAGATTATACGCTAACAATATATCAAGGAGGAGGAGGAGGCAGAGGAGAGGAAAGACAGGGAGGTTAGCCAGTGTAAGTACCGGCTGGCTACCCTGTGCTGGGGAAAGGGGTAAAGGGAATAAAAGGAGAAAGAAGAAGAAAAGGAAAAAAATAAAAAGAAAAAAAATCACACAGTAACGCGAAACTACGCTCTACAACGTTCAAAGGCGGTCGCACAATTCACATGTCCTTAAAAACTTCAACAAAGCCCTTAAGGCCTTGAATGCCGAAGCCCGTCTGGACCAATGTCCTAGAGCTTTTTCCTCTGTAAAGGGGCGATTGTCCAGTTTTGCGAGAGCGGTCACGAGCACTGTTCTTCGCACTGCGTAACGGGGACAGTCACAAAGGAGGTGTTCAATCGTCTCCTCGCAGCCGCAGGTGTCACAAGTAGGGCTGTCGGCCATGCCAATGCGGAATGAATATGAGTTCGTGAATGCCACGCCGAGCCACAGGCGGCACAGAAGTGTTGCTTCCGCTCGTGGCAACCCTGGTGGTAGGCGGAGTTGCAGACGTGGATCCAATTTGTGGAGACGTGCGTTCGTGAATTCACTGGTGTTCCACAGATTCTGTGTAAGCTCACGGGCGAGGGAGCGAAGACTTGTTGCTGCATCTGTTCTTGACAGCGGTATGGGTATAATCTGGGCGCCATCATGAGCCGACCGGGCAGCGTCATCCGCACTGTCATTTCCTGAAATTCCACAGTGACCCGGTATCCACTGGTAGATGATGTTGTGTCCCTTGTTGAATGCGTGATGGTGGAGTAGTCGGATGTCTGCGACTAGTTGCTCATTTGGTCCATGGTTGAAAGGGGACATCAGACACTGAAGAGCTGCCTTTGAGTCACATAAGATGGACCATGAATGTGATGATTTCTGAGCAATGAACTCCAGAGCAGCACGGATAGCTGCGAGTTCTGCAGCCGTCGATGATGTAATGTGAGGTGTCTTGAACTTGAGGGTGACGCACTCTGTGGGAATCACCACTGCTCCAGCTGAACTATTAGAGGATACAGAACCGTCTGTGTAAACATGGATGCGTCCTCTGTGCTGTTCATGTAGCATTGAAAGCACGGTTTGTCTGAGGGCAAAAGTTGACATCTCTGTTTTCCTTTTGATACCGGGAATAACAAGAAGAGCCTGGAGTGGATGGAGGCACCACAGCGGTTGAGATGGTCGTGCTGCAGGCGTGAAGTTTGATGGTAAAATTCCATGGTTGGCAGCAATAATCTTGCTAAGCGCTGAACGAGGTCGAGCGGCAGGAAGGGAGGCGAGATGATGCGATGGAAGTCGGGCGAAGTGCCTGATATGCATCCTTAAAGTGTCGACTTGAAGATACGTGTTGATGGGGTGGTCATGCGCGATGGCTATTGTTGCTGCCGTGGACGCACATCTGGGAAGACCAAGGCAAATTCGCAGAGCTTGAGCTTGTACAGATTGGAGGGCACGGAGGTTGGTCTTGCCGGTCCCACCCAGTACAGGTAAGCTATAGCGCAGGAGACCTAGGAACAGTGCGTTATAGAGTTGGAGCATCGCACTCACAGACGCACCCCATGACTTTCCCGCAAGAAATCTGAGCACGTGGGTTATCATGACTAATTTCCTTTTTAGGTAGGATATATGAGGACTCCAGGAAAGGTCTCGGTCCATTATCACTCCTAGAAAGCGGTGCGTCTTCTCGTAGGCAATTGGCTGTCCATTAATTCTCATAACGTATGGTTTCATTGCTTTACGCGTGAAAGCGACTATAGAGCACTTTTCGCAGGACAGCTCCAGACCTCGTGCTCGAAGATAACCTGATGTTAGTGTGGCCGCTTTTTGAAGTCTGGCGCGCACCTGAGGACGCGTCGCTCCTGATGACCAAATGCATATATCGTCTGCATAGATCGATACATGGATTCCGGAAGGGTATGAACCAGGTCGATGAGCACCAGGTTAAATAGAGTGGGGCTCAAGACTCCGCCTTGTGGTACGCCTCGGTAGGTGTTGCGTTGTGATGACGCACCGTCCTCTGTTTGCACAAAGAATGACCTGTCCTTCAAGAAGCTGGATATCCACCGAAAAACAAGGCCGCCCAGGCCGACATCACCCAAGGCGTCCAGGATGGCTTGATGGGTTACGTTGTCATATGCGCCTTTAACATCTAGGAACATCGCCGCTGACAGTCTCCTGAGGCTTTTTTCGTGCTGAACAGACGAGACAAGATCTATGACGTTGTCTATAGAAGAGCGTCCGCGTCGAAAGCCTGCCATAGCGTCAGGATATAACTTGTAATGTTCTAGATACCACTCTAGACGCGTCAGCACCATCCTCTCCATCACCTTTCCTAGACAACTGGCCAGAGCAATGGGACGATAAGACGCCACGTCTAGGGGTGATTTACCTGGCTTGAGCAAAGGCACAAGGCGGCTGGACTTCCATGCAGCTGGAACTTCACCTTCACGCCATGAATTATTGTACACGTCTGGAAGTGCATGCCGGGCTGTGTGACCAAGGTTTCCAAGAGCTGCGTATGTCACCCCGTCAGGCCCAGGCGATGAGGAACGTCTGCACGCTGCCAACGCCGCCTGCAACTCCTCGATGGAAAACAGATTGTCCATACGGGAATCCCGCGAGACTGGAACATCACGGAGATCACGTGTAGCGAACGATGGCGGTAGACCAGCGACCTTGAAACAGAAGTCGTCCGCTACGTCGATCTCCCTACGACCTTGGTAGAGAGCCAGGCATTTGAAAGGGTGGCGTTGTTGCGGTGATGTTCGAAGACCACGCACTGTTCTCCATATATGTGACAGCGGTTTATGCGGATCAAGGGTATCACAGAAGGTTTTCCATCTTAGAGACTGCAGGGAGTTGATCCGACGCTGGATCTTCTTCTGTATGCGTCTCGCCTCCCTTAGGTCGTAGATGGACTTGGTGCGCCTGTACCTTCTTTCCGCGCGACGGCGGATTGCTCGAAGCCGCTCCAATTCTGCTTCGAATTCAGAAAATTTAGGAATAGGCCTAAAAGATCTTGTGGCTTCTTGAGCAGCGGCGTTAATTAGCTTCTCGATGTTGCCAGGCAGACAGTCCCGGATCTCTTGGCAATTCTTCTCCATGAGCGACGTGTATTTAGGCCAGTCGATGTGATGAAGAACTGTAGTAGAGTGTGACTTGCGTATGCCGTCGATTTTAACATACGTTGGAACGTGGTCACTACCATGCGTTTCGTTGTCCGTGAACCATTTCACACTGGCACTGAGGCATCTTGAAACAAAAGTCAAGTCCAGGCAGCTGCTGTATGTCAATCCCCGCAGAAAGGTGGGACTGCCATCATTTAGGCAGCAGAGCTCATGGTCCGACGCGAAGGATAGTACACGTCTTCCTCGACAGTCCATCTTTAAGCTTCCCCATAGCGGATGATGCGCATTGAAGTCGCCGGTAATAACCCATGGTCCAGGTGTCGCTGTTAAAATTCCATCTAGTCTTGAGCTGTCAAATCGACTCGAAGGTGAAATGTAGGCACCTATGAGCGTGAGTGCGACGTTCTTGCATTTTATAGTCAAACACACATATTGATTGTTGTCATCATGTGCCACTGGGTGTAAAACATATGTGAAATCGCATCTGATATAAACGATGACTTTGCTGCGGTCGGTACAGGTGGCAGACATGAAAGCTTCATATCCTGACAGGCGGATGGCGCTCTCAACGTTTGGCTCACAAATGACAATTATTGGAAATTTGTTCTTAAAAACAAACGGACGAAAGTCCGAAATGCGCGATTTAATGCCTCTGACATTCCATTGGAAGATAGACGCTTCTTTGACCTCTTTAAGGAACGAATGTAGAGGAGCAGCCATGGTACTTCTCGAGACTGGAAAGTACCGGATACAGGGCATCCAGTATTTGAAGTGCGCCTCGAGCTGCCGGAGTGTGTATGGCAGTCAGTAGTGCTCGTAGCGTGTTCATAAGGGCCCTTATCATGGTGACAACTTGTTTGTCGTTGTCTTGGTTGCCAGAAGGTGAAGCGTGATTCGGCGAGCGTACTACATCTTGTCGCTCCGCTGGTGGATCTAGCCGTGGCAATGGCGGCCACTCGTCGCTTGAGGCAATGATATTGGAGACTTTCTGCTGAGGAATGTCATTGCTGCTATTGCTAGTTGTATGCGGAAGTTTCTGGACTGTCAGTGGACGCGGTGCATCCTTAGCAATAGCAGTGGGTTTCTTAGATCTCCGGCGACGTGAACGTCGACGTCGCACCTTAGCGGCAGCCTCCCTGTGCGAGGAACCATCCCTGACCATTTGCCTCAAGACTTTCGCCTCATTTTTCACATGTGGGCAATTCTTCGAAGTTGCATCGTGAGAGCCCTGACAATTGGCGCACTTTTTGTTTTCTGCACGACAGGCGTCGGAGCTGTGCGACCCAGAGCACCGTGAGCACACGGCAGCGTTTGTGCAAACCGCACTAACGTGCCCTATCCTTTGACATTTCCTGCACTGAAGCGGCTTTGGCACAAAAGGCCGCACAATGTGTCGGAAGTGACCGACCTTGACGTGGGACGGTAGGCTGTCTCCTTTGAAAGTTAACTTGACACACTGCGAGCGTCCCAGGCGACGAGCTTGCAATATGGCAATTCCCTCTGTCGCCGGCTTGATGAGTATATGCAGGTCAGCATCGCTTATGGAATTATCTACGTCATACACAACGCCGGCCGTAGAGTCATGATGGTCTTGTTTATAGCAGCGTACGTTGATGCTATCCAGCACCTTAACGTTGCTTAGAATGTCTAGCGCGCTGCGGTTTGTGACATCTATAGCGAGGATGTTCTTACGGGCGTTGATCCTTATATCTTTGATCTGACCCGGAACGAGTGCCTCGAGCGATACAGATGTGGCTTGGCGGTTGATCCGGTTTAGATTGTCGCTAGCAGCCACAGGCACATATAAAATGGTGAGGTCTGATGGCTTTCGCGTCGGGATCACAGTTGCCTTACTTGTGGAAGGGGACGTCCTGACGAGTCTTCTCTTTGCTTTGTGCTTCGCTACGGGCACGAAATCGCTGTCATCCGAGGTTTCATCACTGGTCCCTGAGTAGATCACAGTGTCCTCGCTGTCGGTGTCACTTGGGCGACTAGACCGCTTTCGCGGTGCGGTCGCTGTTGACGTAGACGGACCAGGAACCTCTCCAGGCGACTCCACGTCCATCGCCGTAGTTAAGGGAGTGGCGTCTCCCACAAAGTAGCTTCAATTTCTCAGAGACGAAAAGGCAGCGTTCCACACAGGACACTTCGTCGTCGTCCTTCCCAACAATATATCAAGTAATACTTCTGAACTATGCGCATCGGGGGGACTAAACTTCATGGTGCCCCAATCAATGTGGGGAAGATTAAAGTCACCTGCAATTATAATATTCTGATGTAAGTACTTTTCTAGGTAATCATATTCTTTGGCGAGTACCCCAGAAACATCTGTCAGGCGAGAAATGTAATGCAATGTATCTGCACAAAAAATTCGTAATTTGCTAAGACATTTATTCGTCAATAAGTGTAAATGTAGATGATTGGTAGCTTTATAAGGGATAATGAATAATTGGAAAAAAGATGATAGAGAATACACATATGATCAGATTTACGCACACCCATAGGGTTGTATAGGGCCAGGCCCCGTACACTCTCAAGTTCAACAAATGGCCACAGAGGGCGAAAAATCAATTGAGGCGCGTTTCAGCGTAAGCGCGCAAGTGTAGCTACTGTAATTTGGTCGAATACTTTAATTTGTGCTTTCTCTGCTAGGGGCGCTGAACATGCTGAATTTTTTACTTTACACAAACCATTGACATAAAAAATCGAGACATCTTAGGATGTTTTGTTACCTCAGGCAAATAGGCAGTAGATTTTTTAAAAATTTGATTGTTGAAGCTGCTTTTTAGTCATAGCGTCAAGATTTTTGTACTTGATTAACCACCGACAGCCTATTGGTATCGATGTGTTTCCTGGCCGTTGGCGTTCGAATACTGCGGCGGTAAAACCGGTAAAACATTTTCGAAAGCATGCTGGTTTCGTCTGCGAGTCATTACATTGATTTGCTGTAAAGAGGTCTACTCTTGGCAAAAAATAGTGCCTCATTTTGTTTAGGTGTTGATTATCATAATGAATGCGGCGGAGGTTGAGGGAGTACGCTTGAAGGTACGTTTTTATGCCGTTGATCTCCATAACACCGTAAGTACGCAAACCGATGTCACAGAACACCCGATGAATCATTATTGTGTGTTCTCCGTCATCGCTTGTTTGCTGTACGCCTACTAATTCTTCATTTCTTCAAGTGTTGTACCCTCCTTTTGTTCTTGTTCTCTTGTGCTTCACTTACAGTATGTCGTTCCGTCAGCTGTAATGCGCATTTGCAAAACCAATACGTTTGATAAGACGCAGTGGTTATCATGATTTCACTACACATGTATTAAGCTGGCACATATGGTTCAGATACAGATGCCTGTATGCGGACTTGCACGACGTTGATGCGGAGATTACGATAATTATGACACCCGTAAGGAAGAGGCAGCTGATGGCCGTAAGCTGTTGCGTTCTTTCGGCCAAACTACCCGGCCTGGTAGTGCTGTAAAGATGCTGTATAAAAGTGACACGCGGTGACAGGGAAATTATTATACTTAGCAGCCGACCGTACGTTTTGTAGCTTCGGTCTTCTTGTGCGTTTGTGCTACCCTTATTAATGAGCCATTTCTTGATTATGTTCTTGACTATGTAACCGCGTTTGTGTGGATGCGTAGACGTGTGCTTTCTGTTTGTACTTGTAAAATGCAAATAAAATATTTTCAGGCTTACTCAATCTTTGGTGTCATGTGCGTTTATTCCAGTCGAGGCCATCGTGCCACCTGGAAACCGCATTCTGTCAGTAGCCCTACACGAAATGCAACAGCTGGAGCGCGGCGGCACAACTCGGGGTAACGGCGGCGTAATATAAACGAAAAACCGCTCGGGATGCCCTTAAAAGTCAGTTCAGAGTGTGCCTTAACTCGATATGACTCAGCGCTACATGTATTCTGCTGCGCCTCGATCGCGCTCCCGCCAGTTTGGTTGCTGTGTGGCAAACGTAGCGCCTACATATACACATAGGCGCTACGTTTGCCACACAGCAACCAAACTGGCGGGAGCATGATCGAGGCGCAGCAGCCAGAAAGCCAGTAAAGCCACAGAACACCTGGTAAAGCGTGTGCAAAACCCCGTTTCCGTTTCCTTTTGTACAGCGCCACCGGTGGTCGCATACTTTAGTTCACGACGCCACCGCTACGCTTATTTCCGTAGCACTGTGGAAGGTACAGTTTCCCTTCTCTAAGTTTGTATAGGTGTTCTGTGATAGGGCTCCATAGCAGATGTATGGGGAGCCTATAGCAGGGGTGGGCCGACTTGCTATTTGGGGGTACGCTTACGCATTCTTAACACAACTCCAATAGAATTTCTGCATACTTTCTTTTTTAATGTGTAGCATTATTTGGCGAGTAGCCCAGCAATTTCGGTAGCAAAATCGTGTCTGACGCAAGACGGGCGATATGTTTCTCACAGAAACAGGGCTCCATAGAGATTACACGGACCTGGGATGGGCTAACTTTAATCTGGGAGTGGGTTAACCTAAACTCGTGGGCGGGCCAACGTAAGTTTGGGTGTGGGCTAAAAGGGAAAGGAAAAGCACTGACTAGGCCTAACATAGGGTAAGAGAAGTACGAGCTGAGCCAAAGAATGAATGCTACGCATTAGGAGACAAATCTGAATTATTCTTTTTCCTTTTAGACTTTCTTCGTATATGAAATGCGTTAAGCAGATGCCCAATTACAACGCAGCCGCGCGTATGTAGTAAGGCTTGCCGTAATATGCGGTGCGTGTTGAATGTAGTCGAAACAAGCATTTCAATCTCTGCGGTTGTCATCCTCCCTGCTCTTGTTACAAATAAGATGCTTCGCCTCACGAACACTCTGTGTGAGGTGAAGCACACACTTGGGAGCTGCGCAATTCAAGCGATTTCTTCGACTGTATAGAGGACGCGAACACAAACACGAACTCTGTGGGACTGGTCTTTGAAAGATAACCAGGTGTAATGGCGTTTGCCGGGGGGGGGGGGACCTATATACTGGACCTATATATTTCCTCCTGCGAGATGAATGCGTGTACAAAGGCCCTTGACGACGCGGTTATACCATTTAGAATAAAGCTGACACTGTTGCGTCTCTTATAGAGTGCTCATTCACTGACATATACTGACAGGTGTTTCTGGATTCACGAATAACCTGGCAGCACACTTAAATGAAGCTGCACCTGCTTTGTCGCGCGTAGCGTATAAGTGACTGCGACGCCGACCAAGTGCTCCACGAACCATATACAAAATAGCGCGTTTCGTTAAATCGGCGTGTAGCAAATATCCCTCCAGTGCTTGGTACTGGTACGCATGTAAATCGCATGTTAAAACATGGTCATATTACGTCACTTCAACGAAACTGCCGTCGTGCAGTGGCTAAAACGGTGAGGTTTCTCTGAAGCGATGCCCACAATTTGGCACCGCCGGGCCGATCACCTTCTCGACGGGCAAGTGTGCGAATGCCGGTGAACGAGCAAAAACGCAAAGAATGATTTGCGAATGCGGACGTTGGCTTAAAGCTGAAAAAGTTCAAACCGCTTTGCTTGGCGGCATTTTGTGATGGCCGACGGTCAGAAGGTACCTGCAGGGTGTCTACGAAGTTGACATTTACGAATTCCCCCGAGTTTCCCAGGTTTTCCCTGAACACCTTTGCAAAATTCCCTGAATGAGCCAAAACTTTGTATTATATCAAGACAGGCTGACACCATGTTACCCGATGCTGCAACTCCAGTAAGCATGTAGAATAAAAAAAATGACTTAATCCAGTTTGAATAGTAAGGAGTAATATCTAGTTTATTTAAAAAGAAAACAGAAGGAAGGTGTTAGTAAAATGGACAGCGAAAGAAATGGTAAAACCCATTCAAAATTGAGTCGAAAATTGAGTCAAAAATTTTCAAATACGAATGAAAAGGAGATGCATACATAGTAAGTAGTTTTTAATATGACCTATTTCTATCAACTGATAGCAAGCTCATCTGTAGGAGGCCTGAAATTTGTAACAACTAAGGTTCTCTCTCAGCAGCTGGGAAGTCAACCTCAACAGTCCTGACATACTCTCAGCCCTTACATAACATCTCAGTATTGGGTTCCACTGCTTAAAACAGTTTATTTTGGCTTGCATGAGGGACACCTGTATCTCGGCGTCAGCCAACACTTTTTTTTTTAGCTCAAGCTCCTTAAAAAAGGCGGCGGCGCGCTTCCTTTCCCGTTAATTCCTCAGTGCATCGGTCCTTCCTGTTCTCATCCTCCTCCACCCACGCTTTCACCACATGGATCATTTGAAGCATCTTCGTCAGTTGTACAGTCAACGTACGATTTTTTTCGGATTCTCTAGGCACCGCAAGAACATACGAAAATCGGGCAGTCCAAAAATAATGAATGTATGTCTAACTGCCCTTAAGGGCTAAAATTGCCACCGGCACGCCCGAAAAAGCTCTTAAGGCCTGCCAGTACACTTACTAGGCATATCGGCGCTCCTACTGGGACAGGAGATGCGGGTTCACGTGTGTATAATTAAGGAATACATACTGTGTCCCTTGACAATTGCCCC
Source organism: Dermacentor albipictus (assembly GCF_038994185.2). Taxonomy (NCBI): domain Eukaryota; kingdom Metazoa; phylum Arthropoda; class Arachnida; order Ixodida; family Ixodidae; genus Dermacentor; species Dermacentor albipictus. Next base: position 200,558,019 of record NC_091822.1, on the reverse strand, counting down.
TTCACACGCTTGTTATGATCCACCGCTTAACACTACAATACTGAGGCGAAGCTAACTTTCAAAGGCTGGCATTACACAACGCGCTGTGCTCTGCGAGCTTCAAAGCCAATCGCGAGGATTACAAAGGCGGAGTCAGCGCCATTGGTGACCGCGGCGAATTCTTTCAATGAAAAACACGGCACCGCACGGCAAGAAGCTTAATAGCGAACATAAAAGCAGATAGGCCTAACGTTGCCGCGGTGGTGGTTACGACTGCCAGCGGATCTGCGTGCGAGAGTGCCGGTTCGAGGCGGCGAGATAATCAAAATAGCGGCGGTGGCAGCTTTCATTAATATAATTTCAGACCTGCAGTCAGGGAAATATACACTGACTATATGGAGTACGCGGTGGTGCCGCAAAGCCGTGCAAGTTATCGGGCATATCCAAAAAATCGGGCATCTGCAAAATCGGTCGTTAACTACTCTGGCAATATATCGTGCCGATGACACGGCGTCAATGACGATTCGTTGCGATTCCTCTGTTACTGGAGCCAGCATTAACACGACTTTCGTTCCCTTTCACTAAAGTTACAGCTAATTTTCCCTGATAGAAGCACGAATTCCCGGAGTTTTTGCAGACTGTTCAAATTCCCTGAGAATTCCCGGTTTTCCCGGTTGGTCGACACCCTGACCTGTATATAATTACTATCAGCATTAAATGGAGATACAAGAAATTAAAACCAGCAAACAATTAGCGACCAGCGCAATAATGCCGAAAGGCAGCAAACAGGCTGAAAAACGAGTGCACAAGAGCGACTTGTTTCATTTAGGCAAATGGCTGTTGCGTCGAAGGTCAGATGAACTACATAAATCTAAATTTTAGGGTACGAGTAATTCGAGACTACATTCAAATACGGGATGAGTATCTTCTCGCACGACGTCGGTGACGCAGCCGGCAAGCAGCACTGCGGGCTGCTTGCCGGCTGGGGCAACACGCAAGTCCAACACAAACTCCACTAAGCTGGCGCCGTCGTCGACTGCTTAACATCGCTGAACGTAACCGTATGGGCAGTTGTGTAAATTTAAGGCGCGTAGAATGCTGCCTTCCACACAAGGGAGGTTGGAAAGCGCGAAAGATACGAAACGAAAAGAGCCGTATTACGCGAGTCTCGCGCATCGGATTGCGCAAACGGATGCTTGCAACATTAAAGCGCTTTCTGCCATCGCATCGCGGGGTCGAAGGTGAGGCCTCGTGGTATACCGAGCGCTTGGCAGCCATCTATTACGGACGCATGGCGAAAGAAGGCCATCGGAAGAGCTTCGATAGCATTCATTCATAAACGCTGATCTTTCGGAGCATTAAGGTCGTGGCAGCCCGCCATTTAGGAAAATAAAGCAGAATGGCACCACGAGTTCGCGATAAATTAGGTTCGCGTCGTTGTGTGAGCGCCCGGCTTTTTTTGGTTGCTCAAAGTCGAGTTCGGCGCTCGGTTGTTGACAAAAGGCTTTCAGCCGCGTTCAAAGATCGCTCGCCCCCATTTTGGATCAGATAGCTTTCAAGGCTAATCGTGCGTGCCGCGATGCAGTCACGCTACGCGCCGAAAGCGCTGCGCGAGGGCGCCAGCTTGCGTGGACCACGTTTGCCGAGGTTGACGCACGAGTTCAAAAGGCGAGCCGTGTTTGATCATCTCGAAGGTTTAGCCGGGACACGAAAAAAAGCCTCATTGCGCACACGTTGTGCCCCCGACTGCAGCTTGGTGCGGCGATCTAGAACCTACAAGGGTTGTGGCTTGTGAGCAAAGGTTTCAATGCTCGAAACAATTCGCAATTCCACAACACCCCTAGCGGGAAACTACCTCCCCCCCCCCAAAAAAAAACAGTGCAGTCATTAACGAATGCAAGTTATGGGCAAACAGCGTTACATGCTCGTTTTAGTAAACTAATATGTATTTGAGATGCTCCAGGTAGCTTGGAAGGGCTTTTGGCGTTGATTGGTAAGCATGGAAACAGAAATTACGAATTGGAACCGCACTCTATTCATGCCTCAGACTACTGCTGCACGGAAAGCGCCTGGATATCACTACCTGGTATACTCGTAGTTGCTGGCCTAGAGTGGTGATCATTGTTGCTGTCAGCTAAAGACCACGAAGGCGCAGTCCGCAAGCTCCCCGTGTGTTTCTGATCAGTCAAGTGCTCAGCAAACAGAATGGCGGCAATGCTCCGGCCACAAAATGTCCGCGCGTAGCGAGTGCACCCAAGCCAGCGCCGCGTAGGTGCGCCTGCTAAGGTTGCGTGTTGAGCCATTATAGATGCGAAAACGTGACGTGGTTCATTGAGCAGCGAGAAAACCGGCGCCCGTCATCTGTAGCAGCGAAACTGCGCGTAAACTCGCATTGCCATCGGCTGCGACGCCACGTCACGACCGCGTCTCGGCGGAGTTCCCATTAGCAGCGACGGCAAAACACGAGCGCGCCTCTACAGAGCAAAGCGGGCGAAAGGGAGCACCTGCTGCCGTGGGGCCAGGTGAGTCTCTCGCCGCGCAGGTGGTCCGCGGCGGTGTCAGCGCAGGCTGCTGCTTAGTTGCTCGGGAAGCACGCGCCGCTATGGCACATTATTCGCAGCGCGAAAATCCAAGGACCGCGTTCAATTGAACAGTTTTCGCGTTCACAACTCGTAAGTGCTTAGGTGTCCTCGTAGTTTATGTACGTGGCTAATGTCCCTGGAAACGTCGGTCCCTGGGTTCGGTCGTGACCCGCAAGAAGGGCACCGAGAGCAACAAACGGCCGAGGTTGATCTCCCCTCAGTGAAGCCAGGCCAGCTTTGACGGCGTTCCGAGCACCAGCGCTCGGACGGACAGTAGCTCGCACGCCAGCTGACGACAGGCGCTCTGAAAGTTTAATCACACCGACAAATGAGCGATAAACTTGACTAATGCCGTCGCTGCTCATTTGATTTGCGGCCAGCTGAAGAACAGAATTACATAATCGTCCCGACGGCAGCTACAAAAATCGCTAACCAGAACGGAATTGTTCCGTTGCCTTTCAGAACAGAGCGTAACGAAGATCGAGCCGGTCTCTGCCGCTTGCAGGAGCGCAGCGCTACTCCTTTCGCGAGCTCCTGGAGTGTTTCCAGGTCGCCCGTGCTGGCCACAGGCGAAGCGAGAAACGCGCTCGAGCACAACACGGGAAAGTGGGGACGCGGAAAACGATCGGAGCCACGAAGGGAAGAGAGGCGCCCGGCATGGCGGCCCGTCGGGCTCGTCGCGACGGAGCGAGCAGGCTGCAAAGAACAGAGAGGCCACGGTGTGCCGGGCCCAGCGGCTGCAGGCGCGGAGCCCATTTCGGCAGAGCGGGAGTCTCGTTTCGTCGGCGGCACCTTCCGCTCGAAAGAGCGGAGCCGAACCGAGGGGAAAGACCGCCCGCTACAGACAGCAGCGAGTGCGCGGAGACACTTGTTGCCGTCGTGCAGGGCTCTACAGTCGTGGCGCTTGTAAAGCTGCGCGCGAACCCACGCGAAGTGATGGCACAGCTTCGAATGTGTACGCGACGAGCCTTCGCGCCTGCAATGCGGCTGTTCTCCATGGGTCTTCCCTAGGCTTATAGCCGGCAGTAGGACACACACGCACACACACACACACGGCTTTTCAATGTGCGCCTAAATTCCGCCCCCATCTGAACGCGGTCGCCGCGCCAATGAACCGCGCCCGTCGTCTCGTGCTCAGCACCGCGTTCCCCAAATTGCGCCCTGCGCGATGTAGCGAACAATGCGACGATGAACGTCTACGAGTGCTGCCGTCCATAGGGATGGGGGGGGGGGTCGCTACAGGAGTTGCGCTACCGTAAAAAGATTTAGTGAATTCTTTCACGTCCTGACGTGCGTTTTATCACCCTCCTCCATTTACCATCCGGCCACAAAGTGACGGTGAGGAACGAAACACTGCCAAAACTGAGCGACGAATACAGCTTTTTATTGAGCGAAGTTGTGCCCCGGACACGTAACACACAATCCCAAAGACAGCGGCGAGAAAGTGGAAGTTAACACTCACGGACAGAGTACGTCGGTATTAATACCTGCATACGCACACACGCCGGTGTTCTCGTTTAACGTTAACATAATTTTTACACATTTCCTGTGGTATTTAGCGCAAATCTACTTATTGGACTGCAATACTCGAAGATGTATACGTTACTTACACTGCAAATGATTGCGCATCATTGACTAACAAAATTTTACTACCGTTAGTTACTATAGGGCACATACTGCAATGCACGAATTGAAGCGAGTGACTTCACAAACACATCCACATGGAAGGAATTTTGAAATTAGTCCCGGTTTTGAAGTAAGCAAAGTTGCCGTAAAATGCACTATTCCTCTTGTCTTTTTATGCATTCAAGCTCGAAAGTTAATGAAACATTATATATACATATACACATATACACATACATACATATATATATATATATGTATATATATATAAGAGAGAGAGAGAGAAGAAAGTTATACAACTTTAGTGGCACACCTTTTCTCTTTCTCGCTTTGTTTAGCTTCACTAACATTTTGCGTTCATGGCCTTTATAATTTTAGAGGAAGAAGCTACGTTCGCCACGTTTCTTGGATCTATGTACTTATGGCTTAATATAAGTGCATTTTAAAATGTTCCGTTATGTCCCCTACCGTCATACAGCAGAGACAAGTCATTCAGAGTTTTTTTCCCCAGTAGCATGCAACCTAGAAGACCTATGTATGGCTACGCTATCTATATTAGAAAAATGAACTCACGGGAACAGATAGGTTGCGCGACTCTCGTTCCCAGAGAGTCGGAACAGAGAAACTGGCTGAAGACGCCAGGATTAAAAATTTGCAGAGATAAATTGGGCGAAGTTGTAATGTTTCGACAATGAAAGAACAAACACGGACCAAAAGAAAAAAACTGGACTCGTACGCCCACCGAAAAGTCGGCGTTCGCTAGGGAGCGCAGGAAGCTGAGTGAATATGCAAAAGCGCATATATTCCAACCGGCCGTCCGCAGTACTATAATAAGTACCGTAATGTATTGGTCGGCAGAGCGGGAGAATACAGTGAATAAGTTCAACTTGAAAGGCAAGGCACTTTGCCACATATGACCTGTACGTGATTTTCGAAACTAAGTGCGAACACTTTCTTTGATGAGATGGAAGTGCTTTGCCTCTCGTTTGCCTCTCCTCGTATTCACGCTGCTCCTCGGGAACCCTAAGTATGCGTTAACTACCCATAGCGGTGCTGCATTAACAATGAAATTAATTGCTAGGCTGGTTTTTTCATATACGAAAGGCTAGTGACGTGGCTCCCCACTTCGCAAGCCGCCGCGGCAGCTGGCGCAACAGTCATTTGCTGGACAACGTATGCAGGGAGCGCGACGTGTTTCGCATTGTTATCAGGAGTACCGTATGATCAATCATGTGGTTCGGATGCTTGTTTTGACCGCGTTCATTATTGAAACGACTGCTGTTCTGTATGTTGTATGCGGGATTCCGAAGTATGCACTTCTTGCTTCTCTCTGCCGAGTGCTTGAAGCCTGCTTCATCTCCGTCACGGGTAGGCTCGGTATTCCACAACCTCCGGGATCGGCCCACATTTTCGCCCACGGACGACGCCGCGATAAATGCCGGCCAACGAGCGGCTAACAGCTTCGCTGTCAAAAGTTTTAAGACAACAAGTATTGCTTGGCACGTTGCACACAGTGTTTGCCATGTCGAGCGAAAAGCAACAAAGCGAGCTTCTAATTCTCATGGCAAATGGTAAGGAATGTTAGAGGCAGATTACCGCAAGTAGAGCCACCTGACTGCACAGTAAATCGCATCATTACTATTACCGTACTGAACGGGTGCATGACAGTCTCAACGCCGAGAATCCTGGTACTATTTGTTTCAGTGAACACGAAGAACACAAGTCGGCCTGCCCGAAACGAGCCGGTTAAATGAACAAAGCCAGACGGTGCGCGCAGGAGCGGAAGATCGAGAAAACACGGTGCCGAGAACGGCGCCAGAGGAGGGCGACGAGTGACGCGCGCGTCGCTGTCGGTTGCCATGGGCGCGTGAATTATTCAGAGGCGGCCGCCGCCGACGGCGCAAGAGCGATCGGCAGGGAAGCGACGCACGTCGAGCTGCATTGTTGCTTAATGCGGTGAAGAGCAAAATGCAAAGGGGGAAATTAAACGCTCTAATTTATCCTCGGGTAAATTTGCGCAAATTTATACACCCGACAGTGAGGTAAAAAAAAAATGCCAATGACCGCATAGTGACACTAGCGCCTTCACGGTCAGTTGAGGGTAGGGCACGTGGTTCCATGCGTGGTGCATTTGTGTGAATCCGAAGATGCAACCTTTGAACGACAGATTGTCCCTCCGTCCTGATAACAGCCAAATGTATTGTTTGGAACAAGTCTGAAATCACAGAACATGTTTTCATGGATTGTTGGGACATGAGATTGCGTAAGAGATAATGCAAACCATGAAGTGAGTGAGTGAGTGAGTAAAGACTTTATTTGAAAACAAGGTATTGACGGATGACCTTGTTGTTAGGCAGCCACGAGCCCCTGGGCCCGGGCGGCTTCTTCAGCTCTCTCGATGACCTTGGCCTGCAGGTCAGGGTCGGAGCTGAGCAACACGGCCTCCCACTGCTCAGTATTACTTATTTCGTGATTTGTATGATTTTCGGCTGGGCACGACCACATAATATGGAATAGATCCGCTTTTTGCTGACAATGCTTACATGTATTAGGGTATTGGTCCGGGTAGTAGTAGTGATAGGCTACGGGGTTGGGGTAGGTGTTCGTCTGAAGTCGTCTCCAAGCTACTTCTTGTCGCTTGTTAAGCGATTTGTGTGCTGACGGGTACACTGTCCTGGCTAACCTGTAGTGCTGAGTTATTTCCTGGTAACTGACCATGCGATCCCTCCCTGATCCTAGCGTGAGCCGTCCGGGTGCTCGGTTGGCGAGTCCTCGAGCGGTGGTGTGGGCGGCATCGTTGCCGGGTAGGGAGGAGTGTGCTGGTGCCCAAATGATGTGGATTGGTCGTGGGTGTTGGTTTGTGTCTATTATGTGTTTTACGGGAGCCGAGACCCGACCTTTCGCAAAATTGCGTACTGCTGCTCTGGAATCGCTAATAATGTAATGACAATGTGTGGAGGCTATTGCCAGAGCGATAGCCGCCTCTTCCGCTGTTTCGGAGCTTCTGGTGCGAATTGAACCACCAGCGCGTATTTGACCTGAGGAGTCCACCACTGCAAGGGACATACAGTTGCGTTCTATGTATTCTGCTGCGTCGACATAGACTACGTCTTTGAAGGCGTGGAATTTCTGATGTAGGGCTTTGGACCGCTCGGCCCTCCTTTCCTTGTGGAATTCGGGGTGCATGTTTTTAGGGAGTGGATTAATTTTGAGATGGCGCCTCTGATCGTGAGAAATGTCTACTTTAATGCTTTGCATCGACTCGTAGTTGATGCCGAGATTCTGGAGGATGTTTCGCCCGGCGGCACTCTGAGCTAGCCTTTCGTATTGAGATATAAGGTGCGCTTCTACTAGTTCATCGAGGGTGTTGTGCACACCTAGGGCTAGAAATTTAGCGTTGGCCGTTCTTATAGGTAGCCCAAGAGCCTGTTTATAGGCTCTCCGGATAATCCCCTCTATTTTCTCTCTCTCAGCCGCTTTGAGGCAGAGGTACGGGGTGATGTAGGTGATGCGGCTGAGAACGAAGGCTTGTACCAACCTTATGAGGTTGGCTTCTTTCATGCCAGAGTGTCGGTTGGCAATTCTTGAAATGAGTCGCATCGTTTGCTGAACGCATGCTTCCAGTTTGTGAATTGTGTTGCCGTTGCGCCCGTGAGCTTGCATGAAGAGGCCTAGTACACGGATGGTGGTCACCACCGGGATCGCGCCTCCTCCGGCTCGCACAGTGATTTCCGGGGATGGCGCAGTGTCGGATTTGCGGTTTGTAGGGGCTCTGAGTAGGAAGAGTTCTGATTTTTGTGGGGAGCAGGCGAGGCCTTTGTCGGTAACGTACTTTTCGACCGTGTCTACAGCTTGTTGCAGCGTGGTTTCTACATCTCCATCGCTACCTTTAACCACCCACAGGGTAATGTCGTCTGCATACAGACTGTGGTGTAGACCTGGAATCTGATTAAGTTGTTCCGGTAATCTGATCATCGCTAAATTAAAGAGGAACGGGGATAAAACTGATCCCTGCGGGGTGCCACGACTTCCAAGAGGGATCTTGTCCGATTGTAGTTCTCCTATTCTTAGTTCCGCTGTGCGGTGGTTGAGGAAGTCTTTGATGTAGTTGTATGTCTTCTGGCCCACACCTAGGTGCTGCAGATTCTCTAGTATAGCCTGATGCGCTACGTTGTCAAAGGCCTTTATAAGATCAAGGCCCAGGACAGCCCGGGTACCATTCTTGGGTATGTGGTCCAGAACTTGATGTTTAAGCTGAAGCATGATGTCTTGCGTGGAAAGTTTTGGACGAAAGCCAATTATGGAGTTCGGGAATAAGTTGTTGTCCTCCGCAAAATTGTGGAGGCGGTTAAGTATAACGTGCTCCATGAGTTTTCCTACGCATGAGGTCAGAGAGATGGGGCGCAAGTTCTCGAGCTGTAGTCGCTTACCATGTTTAGGTATGAATATTATTTGTGCATGCTTCCACTGCGAGGGGATATAACCTGTTTCCCAACAGCGGTTGAAGTACTCTGTTAGGGCAGTGATAGATACGTCGTCTAGATTTCGGAGGGTCTTATTTGTTATTCCATCGGGGCCTGGTGCAGATTTAGTTCGGAGTTTCAGCAAGACGGCTCGTACTTCAGCCTCTAGGATGGGTGCGTCTAGGTTAAGATTCTCCGGACCAGTGTATGGCTTCTGGGGGATTTGTGCATTTGTGCCTATGTACCGGGTTTTGAGCTCTGTGAGGAGCTCGTCGTTCGTGCCCTGGTATTGGTGAGTGATCTTATTGAGGCATTTCCTCTGCTCGGATTTACTCTTATCCGGGTCCATAAGGTATCGGAGGAGATTCCACGTTTTGGCTAGACCGAGTTGTCCCTGCATGCTGTCGCATACCTTTTCCCATTGGTTTTTGGTTAATTGGTTAGCGTATTCCTCGATTTCTATGTTAATTTGCGCGATGCGCAAGCGGAGTGTACGATTTAGTTTATTCTTTTTCCAGCGGGTTTGCATGCTATTTTTGGCTTCCCACAAGTGTAGGAGGCGGCTATCCACCTCGACCAGACCATCGTCTTCAGGGATTTCCCTCGTGGCGCGTTTCACGCAATCTCTGAGATCCCCGATCCAGGCCTCGAGATCGTTTATATGCTCGGTGGCGGTTGTCTCCCGAATCTGGCGGAAGCGGTCCCATTCCGTGAGCGAAACTCGTTTGCCTTTCTTGCGGGGTGGACCCGCCTGAATGTGGATTTCTATGATATAATGATCGCTACCGAGGCTTTCCCCGGTATTAGTCCAATCATAGTTGCCTATGTTTTTGATGAAAGTTAGGTCGGGAGTGGTGTCAACACTGACACTATTCCCGATACGGGTGGGTGTCTGGGGGTCTGTGATCAGAGTCAGTCCCTGTTGTTGGGCTTCTAGCCAAAGATTACGACCTTTGACTACCTCTGTGCGGTATCCCCATGCAGTGTGGGGAGCGTTAAAGTCACCTAATAATAATATGGCCTTTTGTTGGGAGATTCTGAGAACCTTCCTGAATAGAGTTCCGAACTTGTGACGTCGGCACTTTGGGCTACTATAGACATTAAGAATGAATATGCTTTCATCCTCCTTACGTTTAGGAATGAGTTCAATAAAGACGTGGTCTATGTCGACTTCTTCAATATCATGTTTAATGACTGTTAGATTTCTGTGAACTAGAATAGCGGTGGTGGAATCCGACCCAGAAGCATTATAGGATTTGTACCCTGCCAATTTTGCGTGGCCTCCCGTCTCCTGAAGGGCAATGATATCAGGGGCCGCCTTACCCCGAAGGAACTGCTGAAGGTTTCCCCGTTTGCGGCGAAACCCACGGCAGTTCCACTGCCAGATCTTGTAGTTAGGAGTGTGAGCCATTTTGAGGTGGAGGGGGTTCAGCGATCGGTTTAGAGATTTCGGATAGGGGTGGACGGTCATAGGGTTTGGATGCCACGCCCTTAAGGGAGCCGGAGGCCGTGGATGTAAATCTCGACTCCCAGCGAAGTACTTTGGCTTCGGTCGCGGCTACCCGAGACTCTAGGTTGGTGCTTCTGGTTTCCAGAGCGTCTAGACGTGCGCTTATTTGTTGCAAGTGGGCACCATTCTCCTGATGTTGCTGAAGCATCTGGTTGGCAAGTTCAGTAATCATATGTTCTAGTTTCTCGAATCTTGGTGATATGTCTGAAGAGTTGTCTGTATGATCTTCTGCCTTACGTTTATGCAAACCATGAAATAATTTGCCACCCGACAACGGTACAATAAATTCGGCGTCGCATATATAACAGGTGTGCGCATCCAAATCTATACTTGTTTCTCGACCTTCGCTTTAGTTGGAACAGAATGCAAATGCGGCACGCCAATATTAATGAAAGTTGAGCGCGAAAATATTGCGAGGATGGCCTACCCTCCGTGATGTTCACATAGCCGAGACTGTACGCTCAGAACGGGTGCTATTGATAGCGTGCACGCATAAAGAAATGCTAACTTGATCTCATTGGTAATATACGGATAACGCAGTTTTCTACAATTCCACTTCTGTCGATGGAGCTTCCCACAGCATCCCAAGGGGACTTTAGAGGCGCTGTAGCGAAATTGGAAAAATGAGCCATTCCACTCTGTGAAGGTGGATGACCAGCGAAGCTGTTTGGCACACGACACACAGAATATTGAACAAAGGTATACGAACACATTGTCTTGATCGGTGGTCATCGTGGCTAAAGGTACGCACGCATAAATATACATTGGACACACACACACACAGCGTTACGAGAGGGATGAGCCATTGCATTTTTTGCTTGCTTAGGCTGTGCGTGAGCCATTGCTGATGTTGATAGTTTTTGTTGACGCTAAACAGCAATACACGGAAGCCTAGCCATAAACAGCTCCGCTGTAAAAAATACCCTCGGTCCACAGGCAGCACGCTGGGTGTTGTCCCGACAAAGGTTTAACGGACTACCTTATTCGTACAGCTTGTAGGTATATATCTGCGTACTTCACAGAGCAGATTTGCTAGGTTGGTCAACGAATGACAGGCGTTACGACTAGGATTGTGGCGTCGCTCCCTGGCATTCGCGGCGCGGAGCGACTTCCAGGAGGGCCACGACACGGACAGAGGTGAAGACACGTTAGGCTTGTCTGGGATGCGACAGACATTTAAATACGCGAAAAAGGCACGCTAAAAGAGGGGGCAGGCCTTGGTCACACATACTATTCACATCGTGGACATAGGTGATTCATCCGTAAATAGCACTAAGCAATAAAGGCGGAATGCCACGTCTGAAAGAAATTTCATTGCGAGTGATGGCTTTGCCGGAAAAGCCCGGCTCCCTGAGCGATGCAGCATGCGTTTGTACATTATGTCCACTGTTGATGAGAAACGACGCCGCATTTTTGCTTAAATTTATGATAGCGGGCAGTGGACGTCGGATATTCGAGAAATATCCGGGTTTCCCAATCGCGACTATTCGGTTTGGTATTCGGAGAGGGAGAGAAAAGATGGGAGCTTAATTACACGCACGTCCGGTTTGCTATCCTTCACTGAGGAAGCAGGGAAGAGAGTGCAAGTCACGTGCACACACGAAGCCCACCAACTCGGCGAAGGGGCGCAGAGACCGCTGTCGCCTTCGTTGCTTTATGCGCCAGCGAGGAGCACGGCCACGGTCCAAGAATCTTGGCTGCTGAAAAGGGTCGCGATTCCGGCCGGGCTAATGATGTCCGGAGAGTGGGGCGCTGGACGTCACAGCGAGAACAAAAGCACAGGACGTGTTCAGCGTCATCGATCCCCCGCAGGAGTCGTACGTAGGCGAGTCAGAAATTCCGATGTGGAACGAGTACGCCTTCGTGAACGCATCCTCGATCCACAGGTAGCACGTTGCACTGGAGCGGGAAATTCGTGACGGCAGTCGCAGTTTAACGAGGGATTAAGTTGATGTAGGCGACACTACGCGGACCTGGGAGACGACCAATAAGTATGCTGAATAATTCGCATCAAGAAATAGTTTCCTTGCAGCCCCGGTTTTTGATCGGAATGTTATTCGAAAGTTTCGAATATTCGTACACCTCTAAGCGTACTCTAGACGACAAGCTTCGTTTATTTTCACGATAACCTTGAATGTTTTCTGCACAGTTTTGCTTCGTGGTATGCTAATGTCGAATGCTAATTTTTGATGCGGCAATAAACTGAGGGAGAACACGCGCACGCGCTTCATACCACTTGGTCAAGAGGTCGTAGAAAGTGCGCGCGCATGCCTGCCGAATTTCGACACGCTTCGGGCTGGCCTAATTTAGTTGGTCGGGGCCAAAGGAAAAAAAAAGTTGCGTTTGACTTCGTGAACACGGGTTGCGCGCAAGCGTACGGACGCATGCACCGCGGGGCACCGCGGCGTCAAAGCACGAAGGGCGCGATTCTCTGCACCTCCAGGCGCCTTCCTCCGCCGGCGCTCGCTACCCTCAAGGCGTCGAACGATCTCGCCGACTTCGCATACGGGGCCATTTACGCTGAAGAGTAAAAAGAATCGGCCACTACTGTGACAAGTGGGGTCAGAAATTAGGGTAAAACGGAATATGACGAACAGCCGGGGCGCGTAAAAATGCGACATTGAGAAGACGCGCAGTACACTGCCGTCCTGTGGCAAACATTTTCTTCCGCGTACTACAAGAAAACACTGCTTGCCCCCCTCCCCCCCTTTTTTTTTCATGGCCGACGGCTTAGAACGGTGATAGCAATGATCGTAGTTTTGATTGAATCATCGAGAGCGTTCGTGGGATGCGTTGCGCTTGCTTAGGGAGCGCATGCGCCAGACAAAGAAACAAAAATCAGGCTATAATGGCAGATATGAGGGCAGTAAACACCGCCTGCGTCACTGACGTAGCAGGAGGTCGGTTGAAGGCCTTTTATGAACGATAAACCAATATGCACTATACGCCGCGACGACTATAAAGCAGTCAAAAATTAAACACTTAAGGCTGCTTACGTGCGGGAATGCGAACGCATTATAATTCCATCGGTGAAACGTTTCAGAGCGTTCCTGGTCCGCGCAAGCTCGCCTGCGCTTCAGCAAGGGCAAATCAAACACGTCAAGCGTCTCAAACCGTTTGCCTGCCTGCGAGGAGTTCATAATGCGAAGGGCAGCTCAGCGGCGGTCAAGTACACATTAATGCCGTTTCATGCACCCGTTTTACACACATACCACGTGGCGCTGTACCTCTTCCCCACCGGCTGCGCCATCACGTGCCCAACGAGGCACGCGCTGGGCCACGCGTTTGGTCAACCAGAATCGTGGAGGCGTCGAGGAAGCGTGCTCGTCTCGCGCCTCGGACGCCGGGGTTCCGTATCTGTGCACCCAGACCTAAATTCGCAAAATTTTCTTATCAAAGCCATTAATTTACTTTAGTTACAGGGACCTCCATGACAAATTTGGCGTCAACGAGAACAGTTCTTGACGCGTTTTTACTCTTTGCGTCGTCGCTGACTTCTGGTACCACTCGTTGCGGACAACAACGCCGGCTTTTCTGCCTCAGGAGACCCATAACGCTGTCGCATTAAGAACGAGCGCGATCACCTGGGGCGCGATATGGCTAACATGACCAGGTTACGCAAGAACGGGTAATGCGAGGATTAAATTCTAGGAGAATGCTGAACGAGATACTGCATGCACGGCAAAGCGTGAAGGCGAATATGCGTCACTGGCTCAACCGCTGTCACCAATGGGCACCGCATGGACGTGGGCAAGAGAGATTATAGCACCTGGAAAGCAAGCAGAAAACAGTGGCTTCCGGTGTTCGTGGCACCTTGATCCGTGTGACGGATGCCATTGCCTGACCTTCACATTGCCTCCTTGTCGTGGCTGTACGTGGCCCGATTAATCGCCGTACTTCGCTTTGGTAGAGAATACGCTTGATGAAAAACAAATCGGGACCCTGCTAATGCTGACAGGTGAGCACAAACTGGTGGGGCTGCCTATTTTGATATGTAGGAAAACGGGAACGTAGGCATCTATATTCGACATGCGAACGCAGGAGGGACTCGAGGACGCACTGACGGAAGGCACGTGCCGCCAGCGCTCGCTGCTCCTTCACGCGCGCCGCAGCCAAGCCGGCTGGGAGCCACGCACCGGCATGCCGCACTCGTGAAGACGAAACCGAGGCGCTCGGCCGTGCACAGTGGATCGATCGGGTGCGATTATCAGCATCCACGACGACGTCGCTCGACGATCCCATTAACGGCTGCGGGCAGTGCTTCCTCAGCGAGATCGTTCACAGATCCCGATAAGGAGCGAGTTGCCATGTGTTCACTGCAAGGCCCGTGTCTCGCGGGAACGCTGCGTGGGAAGTGCGCAGAGCAGAGGCATCCCCGAGCGCATGTGGAGTACGGCACGCCAAGCCTTCGCCTCGGCTAAGCTCTTGAATTTTCGCTCACTGCGTAGTCGGAAGGGGCGCTTGCCACAAGGAAGCCCTCTTAGGACTGGTGCACGAGAGAGTATACGGCGACTTTGTGGGAAGTGGGCAGGGTTAGCCGAGGGGACCAGGCGGAGGTTAGTGAACAAGTAATGGCGGTAGCAAAGCAGTTGTAGTAATTGCAATAATACTTCCAATAAATAAAATTACAAATCAACGAGCCGAGAGTGTGCCCTTGAGATTGCATCAGTGAAGTAGAATTGGTGGCACGAGCAAATGAGCGGAATATCTGGAGGTGTTCGTTGAATACGCTCATCGCCCATTTTTCTCAATACGGTGGCAACGCTGCACGGGAGTTGACAGTCCTGGCATTCTGAATCTTCCTGCCTGGTCAAGGTGAATTAAACCACGAATAAACAAGTGAGGAATACCGGTGCACTTGTTTTGGTAAAACTGCACGTGCCATCCTTGTGCACACAACCACGGAGCACAGGGTTGCATCACACTCCTGCCTACTGAAATATACAAGTAGAGAAGAATGTTTTATGCGAAGCATATTACGAGAGCTCAACCCAGCTCCTCAGGCGCGGCGGTGTCGCCTTGAATACCACGTGACACCGTGACGTCACCACAGAGGAGAAGTGGCTTTGGCTCAACTCTTGCAAGATGGGCTGGGTGGGAATCGAACCAGGGTCTCCGGAGTGTGAGACGGAGACGCTACCACTGAGCCACGAGTACGATGCTTCAAAGCGGTACAAAAGCGCCTCTAGTGAATGCGGTGTTGCCTTAGAAACGAGCTGTTTCTAAGGCTCAGGCGTGCGTCGCTTGCTCAGGCGCACATTTCGTTGCCGCGCCGAACGCTGCATTGCTCGACGCTCACCGCGTCCAATGCGGGGCGTCCAAGGCGAAGCAGAGTAACGCATGAGTTGTTTCTTCGTCTAGCCGAACCAAATATAGCCAAGCAACAGCAGTTCACCAAGCTAAACAGTGGTTCAACAACTAAAATAAAGGCTAGTATGCTTCGCATCCTGGGCTTAACCTTACCTAAGCCACAGCCATTTTTTTATAGAATTAATGAAAACGCCTCTTAACGTATTGTGTTCAGAGCACTCTGCCGAGACCGTCTCGTCTTCGGCCTCCCAACCCGCCTTGTTAATCTGTGCTGCTCAAGCATCCACATCAGCAACCGCGATGAACAACGCCAAGGTCACGCACCGTGTCGAGCACAGAATAAGCCCGCAGTCATTTTCCGGCCCGTTGGCGCTTCACTTCATCCTCGTGGTGAACGCACGACGCTAGCGACTGCAGTCCTTGGCAGAGCACTCGGCGTTCGGGCCGAACAGGCGCGGTGCCCAGCCAGAGACCCTGCACCGGCTCCGAAGCGTTAGTGATTGGAGCAAGCCGTGCCAGATCGGCTACTGTGCAGGAAGGATTACAACAAACAAGCTTCTGCCAAGTGAGGGATATGTCCTGCAGGGCGTTCAGGCAAGCGCATTCTCATGCGCTTGCCTGAACGCCGATCGAATGGAAACCCGCTTCGAGTTGCGACTAGCGCAGGCGCGATGGCTGCGCTGTGCGCACCAGTGAAGCAGGAAGTGTGCTTCTGCGGATCGAGCAGGCAGTGCGATGAAGGAACGACGCAACAGTAAACTCGACGGGCAAATTAACCGTAAGAGCGGCATAAAAATGGGCTGCTACAGCTTGACGCCGGCAGACGCCGACTTGATTATGAATACGATCAACCGGCCTTCTGGAGTCCTGCAGGAACCCCCAAGTATTGCGCAGAGCGAGCCCTGCGCCTGCCACATCTCACAAACGCCATTTCACGCAGGTTTACTCTGCACAACGCAAACACTGTCAAGTCGAAAAATCGGAAATAGTGGGAAGTAAGCAAAAGTATAAGTTCGCGCACGCGGAGGCACACGTGAAATCCTAGCTGACGAACATTTTGCTAAATGTTTCCACATATCAGGAGAATATCAGGAGAAATTCCACTGAAACGGGATCGTGAAAACGTCGAAAAACATTTACGGATAGTCACGGGCACCGATGACACAGGTAATAGCGGTGTGAAGTTACCTGCTAAGAAAGTGCACTACCTACAGTATTGTCGCGGCCTCCTGAAATAAGGACAGTGCCGGAACACAAGATTGAGAGCACTGCACACCTAGCTGTGCGTGCGTGGCGCAGCTTTGCCTTTCCGCCCACCGCTGTATGTATATCTGTATGGATCACCGACAAGCTCAATTTTCCACCGTCACAGTCCTAGGAGGTTTTTCGTAAACGGCCCGTACAAGGCCTTAGGCTAGCGCTAGGAGTACTCCGGTAGTCGAAGGTTGCAGCCAACAATCGCATAGGACGTACGCTAGTTTCGTCTCCGAATTCGTTTCATGCGAGCCACAGAAATTCCTATAACGATCAAAACTGTTCGCGAAGACTACATTCAGACGCAAGCAAAGGAGCGAGGCTTTCCCGAGACGGAAGAGTCCGAATAACAATCGCGACGAAGGGTCACGTGAGCACAAGCGAGAGCCGCAGCGTCAGCTGACGCTGCGAATTATGCACGGCACGCAAACGTTTTCGGGCGCAAAGAGAAACGTGCGCACAGTTGCCAAAGGTGCCGACGGCCTCGCAAGTCTAACACCGACTGCGCGTCGTCTTTCGATAGGCAAGAGTAACTTCGAACAGCGCTACAATTTCATTCAATAACCCACGGGACGAGCCACTTGACGCATGCGCCATTTCATCCCTGTAACTTGCACGAGACAACTCGGGAACCAGAAGCCGCGCGTGCCGATGTCAATCAAGTCGTGCTCGCAGCGCACCACATTTGGCGCGACGATAGCAGAGGATCGACGCCCACGACGCGATCGACTGGGGTGGGTCTCGAGAAGTGTAGGATATACGCCCAGTAAGTAGAAGCACGAAAACCAGGGTTCAACTTAAGGTGCACATCTGAACTGACAAGCAAACAAAAAGACAAACTGAATCGTAATATACGAGACGTTCCAGTGGTGCAACAGCAAAAAAGCCAGGCACAGGACACTAAAAATCGGCGAGCGGAGATGACAACTAATAAAAAAGAAAACAACTCGTGCCTTCAAGAAACAGTCAAACCCATACAGCGTGTTTAACCCGCCGAACTCGGCAACGTTGATATACTACGCTACTACGATATTATTACGCCTGCATGACATACGCCTAATGTACCATCACTAGGAAGAAATGAAACAGTATCGCACAAATGCACTACGTCATGATTTGCTCAATTTATCTCGGAAGCGCCGAGCCCTGCCGTCGACGCGCCGTTTTATCGCCACGGACGAGAGAAAGCTAGCGAGTTCTGTGGCCCATATTGAAGTGTACCCCTTGCAGTCGACGCAGTGTTCTCGCCGTCTTTCCCTGAACAAACGAGGCGCGTGAAACGCCAGAAATCCAGTTAATGACACAGCCATGCTGGGATGTCATTGAAGTCATTGATGTCATTGTCACTAAAGCACGTATACCTCACGGAGTGTGAGAGCGGTGGCCAAACGACCACCTATTGTACGACGCCTCTGCTGGATTGCTTTTCACTATTTTAAAGCGAAGCTTTATATGCTACTGGGTCGGTTAGCGGATATGTCTGGATACAAAGGTTATATGTGCGCCGCAAGTGCAGTCGGCGTCATCCCTGTGTTACGCGGGAACGGCCGCCTCTAGGGCACCCAGGAGCCAGCCAGCGACGTCTACCGGTAGTTGCTGGGACCAAACGTGCCCAGCAGGTACCGGTACACGTCGGGCCCAGCAGCTAGCGTTGGACGTCGCCGGGTGTTCCCTGAGCGCCCCGGAGGCCGCCGTCCCCGCGCAAGGGTGACGCCGACAGTATACTCGGAATTTTTGTGTATAGAATGGTCGAGTGGCCGCCCGGGGACAGCGTGAGCGTCGCCTCGCGGTAGCCGCTGGGTTCGAGCTCTTGGATACGAGCGCAAGTTGATTTCTCTTATTTCAGATATCTGTTCGTACGCACCGACGTAAACGGGATTTGACGCTCTGAATAGCTGCTTCCGAGTCGTAAAACAACCCATTTCCCCTTTTGGTTGGTCATGACCATTCACAGCGGCACAGACGGTAGCGAGATATTACGCAACTATTAAACCAATACACGACAGTCACACGAGGTCACACATGACGTCATTATGCAAGTTACAGTGGAAACTGACAATGCGCTACCAGATTCTAAAATGAGGAAATTTTTTCTGCAAAAGACTAAATGGTCAGCGGCAGGACAGCTTGAAGAAGCAGACTCAGTGGAGGTCCAGTTGGGAGTCGAAATCAGCGGAAGTAAAAGAAAACACGTGAAAGTATGAAGGCACCATTTGTCTTACTTGGACTTTTCGACCACAGCAGACAGCCGCTTTTCGGCGCAGGCGTGAAAAATCGTTTTCCGCAGCTCTCCCATCAAACTCCTTCCCGCGTCGCTAGTTCCAACTTTATGCTGCGCTTTTGTATTTGGGATTGTACTCTAAGCAGGAAAATTTGGAAACTCACTCCTCCAAATAACATGGAAGTGCATAAACGTGCCGACCAAAAGGAAACGGGAAACCGATACGATCGCGAAAGGTTCTGAATCGTCGGAGCTCTCGGTCTGGATAAGCATTCGCTGAGTAATTTAAAAATAAGTACCACCATGCCAGTTATCTTTCAGGACGGGAAAATTCTGCGAGCGCCAAGAAAGGCACAAGAAGGCGGAGGCCCGGACAAGCGTGCGAAGGCGTTAGCCGAGTGAAAGAAAAGCAGGCACCCAGCGTTCGAATGGGCGAGGCGAACATCCTGACACTTTAGCTCTTGCTTCCCTCCAAAAGGCTCGGAGGAGCTTGCAAAGTATCTGCCATCTGGATTTGCTTCGCACATTAGGCCTAGCCTTTGACAGGCAGAGGTACCGAAAGAAGAAAGTAACGATAATCTCAATGTTCGAACGCATGCAATTTAGCACGCTTATGCCCAAGTCTGATCAGTCATTGATATCAGCTGCCTCCACCCCCTTAAAGCTGTTTTACTCCGTTTCTTCGATCATGCACACTCGGTCACAGTGTACAGCAAGTTGTGAGAAATTTTCCAAGCCAGGGAGCGTGTGCCAGGAACCAAGTTCTGGCTCTACTGTTGGACTCCTGAAGCTCGGAAGTCGCAAGGAAAGGCACATCGAGGTATAGTGTGCCCACACTGTGCACGCTTCAAACACGCTGCTAGTAGTAGGTGTAATTGCATTTTGAGTGCACTGCAGTTTCAGTATTGCCCCCTTCATTTGAAAACAGTGGCTGCGTTTGAGAACGGACTATCGAAAAACGACGTGAAAAGGTAACCACAGCTCTTGCAGTCTACATAGCGGTGTCGAACAGATTACCGTTTTGTCAGCGAGCCAAAACTAACACTACCCGCAGCCTGACAGTCAGTTTGCGCGCCGAACAAGGTGCCTCTTTGTTATTGTAGAGGTTTCCTGCGTTTGGCCTGAACACTCAGATAGGCATCTCTCGACAAGAGCATGCGAAAGCATGCGTCCAGCCAAGGAAACTACAGGAAAAGCTACCGAAAGCTTTTAGGGCAGTGGTGGCAAAGAAAGCCAAATAAAATTGGGGCCACCCCTCCACCAGCAATCAAAGTTCTTCGTTGTCAAGACTACGGCTGCGCATAACAGGACATGCAACTCCTAAGTCGCGGGTATAACTTT
This sequence comes from Dermacentor albipictus, assembly GCF_038994185.2. Lineage (NCBI taxonomy): Eukaryota > Metazoa > Arthropoda > Arachnida > Ixodida > Ixodidae > Dermacentor > Dermacentor albipictus. Next base: position 200,537,736 of record NC_091822.1, on the reverse strand, counting down.
ATTGAAGAGCTCACGTGCGGCAAATATTTTCACGCGAGGGGAGAGCCTTATCATTCCGAGATTTTTGTTTGCATTCGCAGCAAAACTAAATTACGGACCCTTTGTGTTAAACAGTTGACAGTAACGTCTGTTTCTCCCACCGCACCTCAATAGTGAAGCGACGATGCTAGAATTTTCCCGACTGGCTACAATATTTCAGGCCTCGAGAGTGCGTGTCATTAAAATTGACAACAAATAATGACCACTAGTTGCTCCTCTGGCGTATGCTCAGAATTATAACGGTCACGGACCGACTGAAGTAAGCAGGCATTTGTTGATACGGCGAAATCTTGCGTGCTTCCACACGAAGAAGCGCAGGCTTTTCTCGAGCTCTTGTGTCTGCGAAGGGCTCCCATTTGTTGTTACCGGCAGCCATCAGAAGAATCGAGAGATGCAGGCGTTTCTGTAGCCCAGGTGTATGGCGAACATACTTCCCATTCGTTTCCCTACTGTGGCAACGTATATGTGCGTGCATGGAGTGCTGCCGAAACGGCGTTCTCTCGAGGACAACGTTGCGGTCTGATTGCAGACTGCACATGGGGAAGGTAATTGTGCATCGCGTTAATCCATGCAGTGTGGACTATTGCTGAATGAAAAAGAAAATCAGTTTGGAGATAACAAAACGAGTGCTACCGATGTTCCAGTGTAGGATTGCTCAGAAACCCCGTAGGAGCACTGCATTCTGCGCCAGCCACGCAAAGCAGTAGATTAAGGGTACAGCATATTAATACTGAAAAAAAATGTAAATATGCATAAGGAAGGTGTCACGTGATAAAGCAAAATACTTCCCTGGAAGTGCTTGTGTCCGCGAAGGGAAGCAACTCGGCGGTCATCGAATGGAACCCCACTTGACGCCTTTATGTAGAGTGTTATGGCGCATGTTATGTCTCACTGCAGGTGTAACATTTCCGGCCTCCGCTGCAGCTTTCGCGACGAGCGTATGCAGTCGGGTACTTCGGGCGCGCATACAGTGCTGTGCATAAACGTCGCAACATTGAGCGTTAGAAACAAGGAACAGCGAATGACAACGTGCACTGCAGGGGGCAAGTAGAACGAAGACGGTCGCGAAGTGCGCGAGTGTTACGCCGAAATAGGGAGGCGGAAAGGAGGGTCAGACGACGAGGCAGCGTTCCTCTCTGAACTCGTGGGCACGTGATCAAGCAGCCGGCCGATACTTTCGCCTCCAGAGGGTCATCGATCGCGAACAGCGACGACGGCGGAGAAACCGGGTCCGGCCTCGAGCTCTAATGCTGCGGCTCGACTCGATTCTCGGACGCGGCACTGGTCCGCGACGCGGATCGTGTCGTTGGCACCAGTGGCGTAGCCAGAAATTTCGTTCGGGGGGGGGCTCACACTGTAGCTCGGTCTCCTCCTTAAGAGGAAGCTTTAGCTAGGGTGCTCGTATCTAAATACATGTAGAAGGAGAATTCGTTTTTCTCGGCAACCAATGCACCAAATTTGACGAGTTTTGTTGGATTTACAAGAAAAACTTAAATTCTAGTGACTGTTGGTATCGAATTTTTCATTTAGGACGTCAATTTAATGAAAATTCACTAAAATCGCATACTTGCAGACATCTAAGCTATCAAGTTTAAGACTATGTAACTCAGCAATGAAAAATGATATCAGAATTCTGTGAATTGCACCTAATACACCTAATACATCTACAGCGGACAAAATTTCTATGTTAGACGTGAATCTCAAGAAATTAGCATTATGGAAATAGGGCTTTCGGTGAATCCTTGCACACAACGTAACCAATTCACGTAAGATACGAATTGACACACCAAATTTGTCCGCTTTAACTGTTATAATAGATGCCGTTTACTGAACAGCGACATGTGTGCTTGATGCAGAGCTATTAGTGCAGATCTATTTTTTGGGGATGAACTTTCGAGTTTTTCAATATATTTAAACAATGTTCAGGCCCTAAATCGAAATTCCGTTTCCAACAGACACTAGAATTTAACTTTCTCTCTCAAGTGCAACAAATTTCATTAAAAGCGAGCCGGGTGTTATCACAGAAAAGAGTTTCTGCGTTTTACATGTATTTAAATAAGCCGCGTCGGAGTTGGGCGCGAGCTAAAGCTTCCTCTTAAACAATTTGTCTGGGGATCAAATACATGAATAATAACTGCATTTCCATTGCTGAAGATGCTGCAAATGAATTCTTGAATGCTACGCACTGCCAAAACAAGTAAAATGTATTTTTTCATAAGAATATACATGTATGTGCCAAACATTGTGCCCAAAATAACCTATATCAATGGTTCCATGTTTCTCTGTCTAATAAGTAAAGAAAATATCACACGAACTTTAGAACTATCAGTTCGAAACCAGCAAGGCAGTCCATGCCGCTGATATGAAAAATGTGAAGGCCATGAAATTAAGAAGCTGAGGACAAATATAGTAATGAAACTGTCATTTAAGAACCTTGTTTAGATTTTTGTACATATGTAACGGCCAGTGCAAAATCTCAATGTATTACGCAGGAGCAGCTGTCACAGGTCGTGTATCGTGAGTAATTGCACCGAAATTATAGCCGCAACAGAGAGCACGTATAAAAAGCAGGAGTTCTGCAAAATAAACGAGGGCAAGTCAAACGAATGTCAGCCAGTGTGAATATGACAAACGGGGTACCTCACTTAAAGAGTAGTCTCCATGATCATTTAGACACTTGCCCCGTTGTCTAACGTGTCGCGTGATTCCCGTCTCATTATACTTCTTGGGTTGCTGCTTCGAAAAGTCTCCAACTGACTTTTTCACGTCACCATCCGACACGAATATGGTTCCCTTAAGCTGTTTTTTCAAATGCTCCAAAAAGTGGAAGTCGCAAGGCGACAGGTCTTAGCTATGACGGATGTTTCAGCGTTTCCCACTTGAACATTGCCAGTTTTATATTAACCACATCAGCGACGTGGGGACGGCATTGTCATGGAACAAGATGACCACGTTCGTCAATTTTCCACGTAGTTTGTTCTTGATTGTGACACGCAGCCGATCTGGCGTTTTACAATAACGAAACAAATTGATAGAATTTGCTATATCTTGAGAGACTATCAGTAATGGCGCCTGACGATCGAAAAATAAAGTCAATACCTTTCCGGTGGAAGTGACGGCCTTTTCTTTCTTGGGGGGTGGTGAATTCGAATGTTTGCACTGTAAGCTTTGCAGTCGTGTTTCAGGTTCGTAGAAGTGGCACCATGGTTCGTCCCCGATAACAATTGGAGACAAGAAATCGTCACCCTTATTGTGATAGCGGATCAGATAAGTCAAGGCAGCGCTGAACTTCGTCTTCTGGCCGTAGTTCAAAATCGTTGGCAACCATGGCGCACACAAGAGCGGATAACCGAGATGTTCATGAATTATGGCGTGAACCGACCCGTGACTGATGTTCAGCTCATCAACATTTGCAATTTTGTTAGGGGTGATTGCACGATGGCTTTGGCCCGGTCTTGGATCGTCTTTGCAACTTTCACGTCCTTCTTTGAATTGTTTGCTCGAATGCTTCACAGTGGCCAATTAATGCAATATTCAACGTACACGGCAGCCATACGGCGACTAATTTATTTTTGGGAAACATCTTCAGCTGTCAAAAACCTCAGGGCACCACGCTGCTCAACTTCTAGAGCGTCCTTTATATCGCGCAACCATGTTAAACCCAGTGCATGAGAGCATTAAACAGCCTTGATACTCACACCTGCGAGTCACTTTTGTATTAGAGAGACCTCTGCCACGTGCATGCCTCGCAGATAATGGACCGAACAATTATTGCGCGGAGTAGGTTGGCTCATTTTCATTTTACTCGCCTTCTTACATTAGAAATGCCAAGATAGAACGGAATATACAAATGCGAAGATACAGCTTGATAAAAAGCAAGAAATTGTCACTGAAAACAAAGTTCACTGCACGTATACACAAAACCCCGCAACAAGATATTTAAATAAACGTATAAGTCTCCAATAAATCTACGTATTTAAGAAAAAGACACTATACAACGCGTCAAACAAGGCAAATAAACATGTTGCGCATTCAGAGATTCACAGAATACTAGATCCCCTCCCGATTCCATCCACTCCCTCCGATGTATCGCGCGCGACGGCAGGCGGCGCGCTTGCTCCCCGCTTCTCTTTTGCGCACACAAGACTGAGCCACCATCGTCGTCTCACCAATTCCAGCCCCCCATCCCCTTCCCTGCGCTTTCACTCGCAGATACAACATGCGGCGCATGGTCACGACGTTATCGCCCTTGGACTTTATACGAAACATGAGGGCGACGGCGACGGCAGGAATGCGCCTGGAATGTCAATATAATTGCTATCGTAATACTATATAATAAGACTATCCGGCAACTGAAGCGTCCCGTGGCCCATTACTGTCCGCAAAAGAAGTAACAAAATCGAACTTTCACCATATGACAATTCGCCGCTCCACAACGTCTTTGTTTTTTTCTTTTGTGGGGCCGGGGCACCGAATCGGGAGTGTCGCGAGTGTTTGTATTTGGCTTGTCTCGTCGTATGGTGTGATGTAAGACTTTTGAAATGTCAATTCACCTTTCACATCAAAAGTTTGCGAGAACTTTATACCCATAAATTTCCGAATTGACATCCATGCGCTGCGTAGATTCTGCGGCCTCCGGAAGATGCCGTGGCGAGCCCGTTCGCCATCAAAACGCCCTTGAAACTTTGTGCTCGGATGGGGCTGCTTGGCGTTACGTTACTCCCGGTGCATGGGCGCTACCGCGAAATCCAGCCCGAGTTCGCAAGGTTCGCGCTGAAATTTCTTTTCGGGCGTGAAAAAGACATTCTAGACAAAATCCAGAATTATTTCCGGCACCGGGGATTGCTTGGGTGGGCGGTGCATGGACAGCACGAAAAAATTTCGGGCGGGGGGGGGGGGGGGGGCTTTATGCAGCACATTCATGCATGTAGCCAGTTGAAGTGAGCAGGATTGCAGCAGAGCGGCGTTCGGCTTGAGTGGTGCGTGCGCCTACGGTAATATTCACCCTAAATAACGACGTACGCGGAAACCTTCGCCGGCGTACGCGGCACTGTTTTCGGTTGGTGTCATCAACAAAATACGAGTGCACATCTTATCACGGCCGGATAACGAGATGGGAGCGACAAAACGCGCTAGCTGCCGAAGGCAGCAGCCGGTGCGACTGCGGTTCCCTACAGGTTTCCGTGCTGCGTTTCCAGTGGGGACAGTGCGGAAGCTCTATCTTCAGCAGGCGCATCGCTTGCCGCAAGCGCATGCACGTCTGAAATGTGCGAACGGTTTGTCGCATTCGCCGTCTTCGTAACATTTCTGAACACGTCTGTGCAGAGCGATGCCTCCTCAGGCGCCAACATCGTGTGCAGCTAAATGAAAAACGGTGTCGTCCAAGTAGTATGTCTCCGTAGGTTTCTGCAGCCCACGAAAGTGACTGCGGATTGAAACTTTGGGAAAACACGTTCATCACCCAGTTGTGCGATGGTCGCGAAAGACCTTGAAAAGCAGGTTTCGTTTTGAAACATCTCCCTCTTCGACTTCTTCGCATTTCCGCAGCGGTCACAACACTGGTCGTTGTAAGAGTTGAGGAGGACTTTGGGATGAAACACTTGGAAGGTTTATTTACATTTACAGTGAGAGTCAATTAACAGTCTTAAAGTCATTACGGGCCGGCAGCAACTCGGACGCTGCGGCCCGTGGCAAGAAGCTCGAAAGAGATGAATCAAGGAATGCTCTAGGAATGCTCTCGGTCTGTGTCTTTAAGCCCTTCGGTGTCTCGAAGACACGTCACGTTCGGCCAATGGGAAAGCCCGCTCAGGTGACGCCATTTTCGGCCAATCGGCGAGCCCGCTCAGGTGACGCCATTTTCGGCCAATGGTAGGCACCCGTGCGATGGTGTCACACCCGGCGGAGAGGGTCGCTGCTTGGTCCCCAATTGTGCGAGGGCTTACTTCTCCCTGCGGTCTTGCCTTGCTGACTTGCAATGCGCCGTCACAATAGGCGGATAGGGGCGACGCTGCCAGGGTTTCACGGTGCATTACACCCGTCTTGCCTCTTGGACCCAAGTTACCTGGAACAGTGCCAGGCTCTCGCTTCACTTTCGGGAAGAGTCAAGCAATGAATAGCTCCACCTGCGGCACACGAGGTGGGGGCCGCCAACTTGTTTGCACGTGCCGCGCCTCTGGAATGTGGTATCCGTGTTTCTGCGCTTCTTAATTAGCTGTGGCGCGATTCGATGTGGTCTGGTGAACTCGAAGGAGGCTCAGGAAAAGGTCTCGTATCGAACATCGTATGCAGTGAAATTTCAGCCGATGAAAGGCTTATTCAAGAAACGCGCTTACGCTGCTCCCAACGCTCGCCAAGCCCTGAATTGAGAAACCCTTGATCAAGAACCGTTGTGCAAACTGTCACAAAGGGAGAGTTTGTTAATTTGTCAATTTCTTACTCAGGAGCTGCCCTACAGCTGGAGCTAATTCTGGAGCTGCTCTAGATTTTTCAAGATAGAGCGATGTGCAAATACGCGTACGTAGTGGGCGCCTTACGGGATAAGGAAAAAACGGGCTTGACCAATAAGCGCACACTGCTATCGAACACGCAATACAGCCCACCACAGCTCGAGATTGATTTGTGTTTATTACAACATCCTTTCTCCAGCGCCGGGTGTAGCAAGCCGGATCCGTCTGGTTAACGGCCCTACATTCACCTTATTGCTATGCAACGTTCACGACACGGCTTCCTCAAGTAAGCTTGCGAATAAAGAAATTTAACGGCGCGGGAACTAGACCGTACTTCCGTTGACTTTACTATAACACGTGGAATTAAGGTACGGGACAGCAAAGAAACAGGAAGGACTGCGTCAGGTAAACGAGGGGACTGCGCAGTGCGAGCTCAACCCCATCTTCGCGACGCTCCCTTCTTCCTCCGCCAGGCCGCGGGGCATTTGTTTAAGAGGCTTCCCTCCATTACGACCCTCCACGGACATCTGCGGCATCCGCCGTATCGACATTTCCTTCGCACGGGGATGGACTATTTTCGGCGGGACATTCGCAGCACGCGTGTCGTAATAGGCGCTCGAAGCTTTCGGCGTCGAGTTTTATTCGCGCTGCGCTCAATATTTAGCTGCTTTACGGGCACTACGCGAAGAATGTATTTCGTATTTCGCAAAGAGGCAAGGGGAGGAGTGCAAGCTTGGCCAGTTTTTCGTTGAGAAGAACAGAGCGGGGAGCGCAAGCAGAAGACTCTACGAGCGCCGCGTACCCTGAGTGGCAGCCGGGCCATCGATAACGGCGGCGATACACGGGTCGCTGCGAAAGCCCGACAGCTGTGCGCGCGGGCCCCGCTGAGCCGCCCACCGAAGCATCGGGGAGGCGAAGGAAACCCGCAACCGAACGGAACCGCACGATCGAAGCGGGCAGCCAACCTATAGCGCGAAGCCTGCGTTACGGCCGGCTTTCGGCAGAGTGCAGCCACCGACAGAGGAACGTCTGCAGGGACGGCTACGGAGAAGCAGACGGGCGCAGCGCCGCGAGTTTCATCGCGGCAGAAGTTGGGGCGACGCGAATGTGCAACCGCACTCATCATCGAAATGGAGACAGCCGCCAGAGTGGAGGGAAAAATGGAGGACATCAAGAGGGAGACTGCGCTGCCGTGATCGGAAAGGCGGCGCGAGGAGGGGTGGAACTCGAGCCCCCACCTGGATCAATGGAACTCCGGCCGGGGAAACGACGGCGATCGCGGCGAGCATCCACAGAGGGGGCGGCTCTGAAAGCGAAGGATGTGCAGCGCGGGCAAAGCAGTGTCTATAGACGGGACAGAAGTTCGCTAGGGGAGAGTGGTCGTCTGCCTCTGTTGTAGTCTGCATAATATAAGTAACGTAACTCGAGCTTGAAAGAACGCTAAATTATCTCGGCGAAATTGCATTTTATCGTTGTAAACGCCAGGCGGCGGGTGATCGAGAGAGAAAAGTGGCTCCAACGAAATCACGTCAACCTTTTCGCACCAGAGATCCGACGAGGGAGTAAAAGAATGCGAAACGGCTGGCGTGTGTTGACCGGGATCTTCGAGACAGTTTCGGTGACCTTGGCTGCTCCGTACGACAACGACGCCGGTGGGGGCGGAAGGAGAATACCCTGGAGTTTTAACCTCACCAAGAACGACTTGTGATGCTGATCTCACCTGGACGGACCGTATCGGGTAAACACAGGCGGTTTTTTGGGTTACTGAGGAAACTGCCTACGTAAAGAGTTTGAAAGATCACAGGACAACGTTCAAAAAGCAATGTGATGCAAGAGAGGGATATGCAGGAGGCACATTTCAGTATTGTTGCTTATGGCAACATAACAGACATTGCGATTGCTTATTTTGCGTACATTAAGAACATTTGAACCGCAGTCACGCAAGCCTTTCACACTGCTTCACATTTCTTCGACATGCCGTTAGCAACTACTGAACCGGAATTGTCTTTTTGTGCTTTATGCTTACACTTCCCGCATTTGAGAAGGAAGAGAAGTTCACTGTGTGCATTCACTCGCAATGATAAATTAGCAGATGAGTTCTGCGGAAGCCTGCAAGGCGGAAGAAAGTCCGTGAATGGGAAAAGCGTCATCCACCCGAATTGTGGCACGAAAACGAAACACTCCTTCGTTTTCATCCGGCGATCCAACCCGAGACCACACCGGAGCTAACCGGGCGGCTACAGCGTATCGCTGTGCGAGGACGTAATAATCGACGAGTCGAAGCACAGGGACTGTTAAGAACGTGCTTAGTAAGTGTGGCGTGTGTTCGCCACTTCCAAAGGACAGAGTCCCGATCACAGCCGTTCCATGTCAGCGGCGTCTACTTTGCTGGACCTGTGTTTGTGAAAGGCGACTTTACCGTGAAAGCCTACATTGTGTTTACGAGAGCGAATCAAACTCTTGGCCCCTATTTTTATTTAAATTAGAGATGTAAATGCGAAGCAACATAGCTATTCCCAGCGGTGGACCTTTCTTGGACCGGCCTGGCCTCATCTGCCGGTAGCTAGAAGGCCCCGCACACTCAAGTTCCAGCGATCGCCACAGAGGGCGAAAATACAACTGCGGCGCGTTCCAGCATGAAGCGAGGAAGTGGAGCTACTGTAATTTGGTCGTATATTTTAATTCGTACTGTTTCTGCTAGGGACGCTGAACTCGGCTACATATCTTATTTATAAATGTACGTATAAGCCACAAACAGCTACCATGTAAATTTTTTCGACTTAGGTTGCTTTTATTAGACGTCTGTTAAATTCTGCGCTTTATTACGTGAATAATAATTGTAAGACCTCACTGACGTTCGATAAGCCTCAGCTCATTGACATCGGTTGCAGTCCGAACCAGGCATAGAGTTTCATATTAGTATACCTAGAGGCAAATCTGGCGCTGCGATCGTTCAACCATCATGGGAATGATGGGAAGTACAGGCTTCGGATTGGCATTCTGTTGAGTGGCGAACTAGTGCACAAGTATTTTTTTAAAAGTTTCGGTTTCGCTCCAACTGCAATTGCTATAACCTGCAGTTCGACAGTGCAACGCAAAGCTCTCTGCGTTTGTTATGTTGCTCGGAGTGGCGATAGCGCGCTGGGTCAGTGACTGGGACGATGCTTGGGTCGCGGTGTGGCGTCGAAGCCGTGACGAGAAAGCGGCGGCATCGTAAACGTTGAAAGAACATGTTTTGAGCGTTTAGACCTTTGTTTGTTAAGTGTGTTAGGTTGGCACTGTAGCGTTACGTGCTTTATGAAACTTCAGAATAGAACAAAGAAGGCACTACTGATACAAGACATATGCAATTGTACTTCTAGTGGCTTGACAATCAAATTTTATTGAGGGCTTCATTATGTGCTCATTGAAATGCGTGTTTTAGGACTTTGAGAACACAAACTTACTTGTGGTAGAAAAGATAGCTGCTTCCTAGCTGTAGTCTAGTGTCGCACAATGGGTACCCGCAAAGCCGCGCTGTAACGCTTCGGAAGCGGTACGCCAATATAAAATATGATGGAGCATACTCGTAGGACGCCACTAGCGTCCTAGCTAGCACTGCAGCAGATGTGCTTAAAAGTACTTGAAGACGTTCAGCAATTGTGACAGCCGACGCAACCTTTCGAAAGAGCGAGAGAGTTCGCAAGTGCCTGTCGTCTGCGAGAAAAGTCTCGCGTTTGCAGCGAGCAGGCGTCGTAGCAGACGACACTTGTAGCATTCCCGACCTTGGCATTCCTCTCAAGGGCGCAACGCTTTGTCACAATACAACATTTTTATTTCCAGAACTACTTGATGAGTATTTTTATATAAGTACATGCACGGTTGTTTTGCTGTTGCAAAAGTGAATAAATAATTATTCTTTGGCGTTAAATTGGGAACAGAATTGCACAAGTATGCATACCCTGGTGTGTCCTGCTGAGAAACTATAGTAAACCATGCTTCCATCTCAAAGTCATGCAAAGTTTATGTAGCGTGTTGTGCATTATGTAACATACTGCAGAAATATAATTAGATTTTACGCGATAATATTTGAGTATAGCGCTGTTTACTGCGCCAAAAGCAAACGCCACTAGTCTAAAGACCGAAGTCAATCCGAAGCCTGTACTTCCCATCATTCCCATGTAGGTTGAGGCGACGCTCATGATAACCCCCGTAGACACTAGCGCCACATTTCCCTCTAGGGTATTTTTAGAAACTCTATGGAACCAGGGGTGGCACACTCTCAAGTTCAACAAATGGCCACAGAGGGCGAAAAAATCGACCGCGCGGCGCTGCTAAAGGAACAGGCATAGTACGCCAATTAAAAAGGTTCCCCGTTGAGCGCATTATCTCCCGCTAGAGGCGCCGTAGTAAGCGCAATTTTAACCTTCAAACTTTCTTCAACAGTAAACGAAGCGTTTTTATCGCATGATAAAGACTACAAAAGTATAATTCCTAATTTTACATTGTACTTTTCATTACCAACTTTGTTGTTATTTGTCATTTTAAACGCAAAATAGCGTTCAGCATCATCGACCTCCCACGTGACCTCTTGCCTGGATTTAAAATGTTTACCGGTATGTTCGCGTGCACGGCAGGTACGGATTCCTTGGTTCGTACATTGGTTGGTTAATTTGTGCTAACACCAGTTTATTGCGCTTCGATATCTCGCGTTATTTAACTTGGGGTGTAAGCCTGAAAGCTAGGTTTCAGTCGTGAGCCATGTGGAACACGTCTGCATCGAAATGGGAGCCGGGTCCTGCTGCGACTGGGGACAGCAATACCGGTGAGTCGTTTAACATCACTGCTTCAATCGCTATGTAATTTATTCGTCTCGTTAACTTACAGGCGGAGGTAAGTTAACGAACTAGATGCTGCATTACATAAGGGCAGTCAGGACCCTCCGTTGCTGTTTCCGAAATAAACTTTCAGTTGCGAGACCATCATTATGCACACATTCACGAAAGAGAAACGATATCGGAACGCGCGTCACATTTTTCATCTCGTTTTAGCCGTAGCCATAAGTGACTGAGTTGCCTTATCAATATATTTTTTTCGAATCCGCCGGCAACTTCTTTCGTTCACAGAACCGAATAACCTTTTGATAAACTGAAGCTTGAATTTAATGTATTAAACAGTTGCACACATGATAATTCACCCATATTTCGTACCTGTTGGTTCCAAATGTTCTTGCTGTTCAGTTTGGCTTACCTCAGGACATCTATTTTTGCAGTAGTGAAGCGGTGCATCACGTTCATGCACAAAAAGAATGCATCAATTCTAATAGCTTCACGTCTTTCATCTATTTGCTTGTGAAATCAGCAGTGTGATCTCTTCTAGTGTATAAACGAGCGCACAAATGTTCTTATTTGTGATCTTAATAATACTTAAGCTGTTGACATGCATTGTAGTTACGCAGACATCGATTTTACGGAGAGTAACCATATTTATTTACCATGCTGCTTAAGCGCCCTAGAACAAACAGTGTACATTTGCATGTGTTCTGTAGTCACAAACCGTTGCAATGTATATGTCGCACCGTTTCGCATTTTATATTGCAAAATTGTGCTTATCCAATTTCTGATGCAGTCAAAATTTCTGTTCCAGACATGCAGTAATGAGGATGGCACCAGTATAAAGCAACACACTCCATGCACTAAACAGAAGCTGCTGCCTGCTACAACAACGCCATTGTGTGGACTTTGGCTGCTATTACAAGGTAAACAACACCTGGTTCAGAAATAAATATGCCTGATATATGCTGTATTGGCTTGCTAGTCTTGAGATACATGTCATTTGTTTGTAGCAGACGATATGAACATTTGTTCATGTTTACAGTTCAGCATAATTAGTTCGAACATAAAAGAAAACACTACATGAGTTTGGATAATCTTTGCTGTATCTCATGTGCCATTGTTTTGCCCCAGCAGAGTCTGTGCCAAGTACATCTTGGTCATCACGGGAGCCCCCATCTACACCAACAGGAAGGGGCTGGAGCTGAATTCACAAGACCACGAACAAAGAAGCCATTCCAGAATTATTTGGATGAGATATCAAGTCTACGGATGACTGTTTCAAGAGTGAAAAGAGCCTACGCCATCATTCCACCAGCACGGATATTGGCCGAGTCATCCAGGTACCTCAACAACAAAAATTATTTGTCTTCAGATGTACCTGCAACGTCTGAACAAGCACAGACGACGCTGGCTAAGAGTGTTCTGTCAGCTTGCCCTTCCTTAGGGAGCTCCCTGGCCTTGCCAATTCTTGCCAAGTATAATTTTGTTTCAATGAATGCACGCTTCTTCATTCCACACTTTTGTTAGAGATCATTCCTATTCCTCATACAAACATTAAAGGTCAACCGATTCTTTGCTCATACTTAATGCCAGTCACTGCCTAGTAGCATAACATATGTGTAGCAGTTCTTTCTAGTGTATGTTGCCATGTGCAATTCCTCTCCTGAAATAGCTGATGCGGCATTGGTGTGTGTCTTGCATTAACCTTTACACTGTGTGCTATGTAGCATTTAACTTTTGTTAATGTTTTTGGCTTTCAATGCTTGCAAGGTAGAGTGGCTTCTTTCTTGAATGCAAGCTTTCTCATTCCCGTATTGAATTCCTAGTCTCATTCAGGATTGCTATTCTTGCTCGACAGCCTGTGTTTTTGTGCAAGCTACATTGAAGAGATTGATTGCAGAATATGGTTTCGGCGCTGTGCGACTTGGTACTTGTCACCGTGTTACGTTTCTCATATGTGGGAGCCTGGTCAGTTGCATTGGAAAACAGTCTCTCGAGGCAAGCACCTGCTCCTACAGTCTGCACAGTGACAGACTGCGAATTTACACGCACCGCGGTTGGTGCTCCCCGTTCCGTCCTTTCCTGCTGCTGCCATGTGCAAATTTTGCTTGTGGCCTTCCTCAGCCATGATTTGGCGTCAACGGAGACTCTCATACATAATTACATGGTTCTAAGTGTATGAAGTTGATATCCACATTTGTGGAAAGGCCTGCAAAATAGTTATGTCCACAAAACCGACCATGTCCATATATGGAGAATGTGGCGGACCAAGTGTGAGTTACACATTAGTGGCATGCAATAGAACAAAAAGAAACATTCAGGTTGGAAAGGCGGTAACGCTAATATGCCGGGCACTCCATGTCGCTGTTGGCTGTGGCAGCAGATGCTTGCGTCACCCGATTGTTTCGCAATGCAAGTTGCTCATATTCAACGCCGACTGTCGATACTAACACGTGGGACACACTGTCCAATCTGCTTGTGCTGCTGGTTGTTGCTTGTTACCAGACTGCAGTGTGCGACGAAGGCAAGCGCTATGCCTACAGTCGGACGGTTGAATGTGCCGCAAGCAGCCCATGTGCGTGTATGCTCACTGTTGTCATGTAAATCGCAGCCAATGCATAGTGCCAATGTATAGATTAAGCGTTATGTTAGAGTATGCTGAAGTGATTTGATTACATAATCTTGTTTCAATGTTGTCCCACTTGGTCATGGTTGCCATGTTACATTTCTGGGATGTGGCAGCCTGTTTAGTTGTATTGGCCAACAGCCTCTCGAGGTAAGCACCTGCTCCTGCAGTCCACACAGTGACACGAACTCCTTGTTTACATGTACTGTGATTGGTGCTCCCTGTTTGTCCTTTCCTGCTGCAGCCATGGGTAAAGTGTGCTTGTGGCCTTCTTTGTACATGATTTGGCGTGAACAGAGACTATCATACATGATTACATGGTTTGAAGTGTATGAAGTTGATATCCACATGGGTGGAAAGGCCTGTAAAAGTGGCTGCGAATTGGCGATTCCCACAAAACAGACCACATCCATATTGAGAGCAGGTGGGGCACCAAGTGTGAGCGACACATTAGTGGCCACTGAAAGAACAAAAAGAAACGTGCATGTAGGAAAGGAGGTAACACTAGGATGCCAGGTAGTTCACGTCGCTGTGTTGGCTATGGCAGCAGGTGCCTGCGTCACGCGATTGATTTGCAGTGCAAGTTACGGTGACTGTCATTGCAAACAGGTGGGGCACTGTCCAATCTGCTTGTGCTACTGGTTGTCACTCGTTACTAGACCACCATGTGCGACGTAGGCAAGCACTGTGCCTGAAGTCGGATAGCTGAATGGGCTGTATGCAACTTGTAGTGCGTGAATGCCCACTGTTGTCATGTGGATCTTAGCCAATGTACAGTGTATTGTCTGAACCTTATGCGGTGATTGAATGCAGAGTCTAATTTGATAATGGTCGCCGTGTTATGTTTCTTCGATGTGGCGACCTGGTTAGCTGCATGGGCAACAGTCTCCCGAGGTAACCATCTGCTCCTGCAGTCCACACAGCGACAAAGACTCCCAATTTACATGCACCGTAATTGGTGCTCTCCCCATTCGACATTTCTTGCTGCAGCCGCCGGCCGATTATGCTTGTGGGCCTTCATCGGCCGTGATGTGGCGTGAGCGGAGACAGCACAAGTTATTACATGGTCCGAAGTTGATAGCCACATGGGTGGAAAGGCCTGCAAAAGTGGCTGCAAAATGGTGATGCCCACATGGAGAATGTGGGGCACCAACTGCGAGTTGCACATTAGCGGCCCCCGAAAGAACAAAAAGAAACGTGCAGGTTGGAAAGGCGGGAACGCTAAAATGCCGTTTAGTCCATGTCGCTGTGTTGGTTGCGGCAGCAGATGCCTTGCGTCACCCGATTGCTTCGCAATTCAAGTTACGGCGACTGTCGATGCAAACAGGTGGTGCACTGCCCAATTTACTTGCGCTACTGATTGTCGCTCGTTACCAGATCGCCATGTGCGGCGACGAAAGTGAGCAGTTTACGAGCTCGCGTTAATGGTTTCAGCGCATCTCGACATGCAAATTTTATTTCTGATCTTGTATGAGAAGGTGCACTGGTTTTATTCTGCCAATAAAGTCGCACGTCCTGTTCACTCACTTGTGGCTTGTTTGTATGGGCGTCAGCAGAGGCTCTTTAGTCTCCTGGCCATTAAAACGCGGCAGCTGAGGCATGCCGCAAAGCCAGCGAGGCGAACACGACGCGTACCTAGCGTACGCCACCGCTGTAAAGCGGCCATATTGAATAGTGTACTAAAAAAAAGCATTTCCGCTTTCTGTTTGAGTAGCGCCATCTGTCGGGTTCCCCACTAAGTTCCATGCGCTGCCGCTTCTTATTTTCGAACCACTGTGGAAGCTACAGTTTCCCTTCTCTAAAGTTCTTTATTCTATGGTCCGAACCGTATATCGATTCAGATTGTACGGCGGTAATATTTGCGGACGGGGTGGTCGTTTCGCCTGAGCAGCATCACGCAGGTTCCTTTTGATCAGGCAATTGTTATCTCGGCCACTTTATGCCTGCAACATTCGACAGCAGCCACCAAGCGAACGCGTTTAAAGACGGTTAAGGTACTCAATCCCCTAGGCATCCTCTCGCTTGTTGCTGCAAATTTCAAGCTTAAAGCTATGGTGTTTGGGAATCGTATGGAAATCAACTACCCAGGGAAGTGGAAGCTACGTGGAAGGAATACTTTGCTGAAAGTCGCTCATCTGCGGGTGATCAACGATTCGCGATGCGTTAGGGCTTAGCTGAGAGAGCAAGAGAGAAAAGGAAGAGCGAAGACAAGAATGTTATCCAGAGAAATTTCTGGTTGCAACCACACACTGGAGGAAAGGGGAATACAAAGAAGCAAGAGAGGAATGCGGTGAACGTACGCGGACAGCACGACGCAGTCAAGGGCACTCGCACAAGCCGGCCGTTTTGGGAAAGCACAACAGTGCGGCCGATGATCGTTGATGACGGTGTTCCGGCAGTGTGTTCGCTCAGTGGACGATCATCTGGACTTCTCAACGGTTGGACGTAGGTTACATTTTTATTTGAAATTGAGGACAGTAGCACAATAGGTGGTCAATGTTCTCTTTGCAGCCGCAGACATCACACGCAGGACTGTCATCCATTCCGATTAGTATTAAGTAAGCTTTCGTAAAGGCAACTCCCAACCCCAACCAACAAACGGAGATGAGAAGATACAAGAGTTGGGAACTACTACAACTGGGGGCTGTAACGAGTTCCCTGTATTGCAACCAACGCACATTCACGAACAGGAGAACCACTTCCGAATACGATTAGCCCGCTTTCCCGTTGGAAGTTCGATTTTCCGAAATCCTGACTGCACTGCCTGCAACACCCCGAACTGGCCGCAGGATATACTCGAAGGCATCGCCTCTTGAAGCTTGGGTACCGTCAGAGGTTGGTCAATCTGTGAAAAAGATGGGAACGATGGGAAAGGGAACATTACCTGAAATTAAGGTCCCTGCAGCAGTGCCCTGGAAGATCGGACCAAATTACGAAAGTGCACGACTGCAGTCGTTTTATTGCAAGATGACGAAAAGTATCGGTGTTTCTGGACACTCAGTGAATTATGCCACGAGTACATTTAAAATTTCCGTCATCAAAGCGACGCAGAGTAAAGTGCTTAAACGGCCCGTTCAAGCTCTGCATTATATGGAGATGGCAACAGTTTCTTGAGCGGGGCAGAATGTAGAGAAAGATTAGTTAAACGAAGCCAATAGAGATGTCGTGTACCGCCTCTAAATTTTTACTTCGACAGGTCCGGTCTCGCTGTGTCCCCTCTATGTTCTTTTGCAATACACTTGAATCTTTCTCTCGTGGCGCCAATTTTCTAGACAAAGAAAACTCTTAGAAAACTTATTTAGCTAGCTTGTGCTATCATTAACCTCGCCAACCATTATTTTTGGGGCTGTCAAATGAAAAAGGCTGGATTCTTGCTCAAATGAAAACTGTTTATTATCTGCAGAGCGTCGGCGTGAAGCGTGTTGCTGCCTTCCTCGGCCGCGTCTCTCGTGCGTCTCCCGTGCCGTTTCTCACCGGTTCGGCTGGCCTCCGGCTCTTCTCTCTCGCCTCGCTCGAACCCCCGTGTCTACTCGCGGGTCTCTTACAGTCCCAGGAACCATGGCAGGGCATCGGTGTGAAGAGTCTTTCCTCGTGTTTACCTAAGCGTCTCTTGCGGGGAGCAAAGTGCCATGCGGGGCGTCTCGTGATCCACGGGATTGCGGCGATAGAGCACGCTGCCTGAAAGGTCGGCGTAAAATGCGTGACGGCTAAGTTATGAGAGTGCGCGCCGCTCACAGGGCGAATTCACTGGGATCCAACCACAGGAATGCTTTTCTTGCAGTTTAGAATTTTATAGAGAGAGTACCTTGAATACCTAAAATCATCCAATTATTTCTATTTCATTTATTTAACTTACTTTATCAAAATTCCTCGAAATAGTTTTATTAAACTTCCGAATTAAATTTTTTTTTAGTTACACGCTTCACTATTCAAATCTAGTTTTGCTTTATTTCTAAACGTACGGGAAACCACCTGCTTCTTGGCCAAACCCCCATAGTGGGTATACGTAAGTGTCTGGGAGACAAGACAGAGCTAGGAAGGCGTTTTGGAACACGTGCCACGCCATGGCCATCGTCAGAGTTCTTACCCGTTGCCGTCTGAAGATCCGTGGATGCACGAGACCACGCACCTCTCCTGTCGTTAATTTCTCGAAGGTTGTCTGAAGTGGAAACCTCCGCTATTGGGCTTTTACAGGGAAGAGGTGCTTTAAATGTTACTTCTAGAGGAACGCGTGCTACAACTGTTCACATGACTGCGCGGAGTTAAATCTAAAAATAGATAGACCTTCGTAGAAGTTGCACGTACTCGCAGGCGACAGAGGAAGATTCAAGGTGACATCGAGAGGGTTCAAACTTTCTCGCGCTCCGCAGAGGCGTTGCACAAGGGGGGCATATATACGCGCAAGAAGGCCTGCTAGCACCGTCCTCGCAGACGATCCTCGCTGCGAATAAACCGGGAGGTTCACCCACTCAGCACAATCCCAGAAGAACGATGAGCAGGCGGCACGGAAAAGGAAGTCCAGCAGGGGGAGTCTAGTCAGCGGACAGACGGCGCTAAAAACGTCGGCGTCAGGCGCATCCTGCCCGCCGGCCAGACAAGCGGCGCCGGTCAGAAGACGCGCGCGCCTGCCGAGGAGGAACGATGGAGAGCTCGCGCTCGGAGTTGCACAATGAAAAACGTCGCCTGCGCTGGGTATCGAAATAACCGCGCGCTCTGGCGAGACGGCGGCCGTC
This sequence comes from Dermacentor albipictus, assembly GCF_038994185.2. Classification (NCBI taxonomy): domain Eukaryota; kingdom Metazoa; phylum Arthropoda; class Arachnida; order Ixodida; family Ixodidae; genus Dermacentor; species Dermacentor albipictus. Next base: position 200,519,078 of record NC_091822.1, on the reverse strand, counting down.
ACAGATGGCAAGAGGAAGGGCCGATTGCAGAAACACTATATAGAAAGTGTAGAATGGTCACACGGGCACTCTCGAAAAGCGGGACTACGCTAGTAAACAGCCCACTCCCTAAATGGGGCCAGTGAATAGGAATGATGTAGAGCTGGCTCGACGTACAGCAGAAGAACTCCTGCGAAAGGGAATACGCACATCGCCTCCAGCCAACATTCCTGAGCTGCTGGGGATGGTTGGCGCGCGTCGACGCTGAGGCGGCAGACTCGGATGTTGGCTGCAACGACGGATGTCCCGACACCGGATGGATGAGGCAGCGCAAAGGCGAGAGCTAGCGCGTGTCGGAGGAAACACAGGCCTCGCGTTGGTTCCAGCTAAGGGATAACTGGACTGTTTCATTGCCAGCAGTGCGAGGCAGCAGGAAGTGGGGGGGGGGGGGGGACCAGAAACCAGGTCACGTGTAACAACACTTCCCGCTCCTGCACAACATTGCGAACGGGGAGCTGCGGGGCAAACTAGTTTGGTACCTTTTGCAATTACTTTCGCTAAGCGCTTGCTGCAAGGCGAAACTTGTTACAATGTTTTAGGTGAAATATAACCCAGAAGTTATCTGCACTTGCCATCCCATAAGATTAAACACGCTGGAGTCTGACCTGCAAATGAGGTGAACATGAAAGTGCCCGTTCATTAATCGCTACACGACTTTTCGTTATGAAAATTACGTTTGTACTCAACAGCGGGGAAGCTGCCTACCATGATGCTGGGCATGGACGTTTGAGCACGTTTACAAGCTACAAACACGTATGCTAGGAGGCGACCCCCTCCCATTGTAGCGCTGCCACACGGTTGAGCTCGGCAGTCAGACTGCGCTGGCGTAGCCACACGCCGAGCTGCCGTTTCTCTCGGGCCACGCAGACGGGCTCGTTCAGAACGACAAGGCGCAGTCGCGGGCGCATTTCCTGCAATTACAGGAGGCACGTAATTGGAAAGTATACACCGCCGGTATCGCGATTTGAGGAAGTGACGCTCCGAAAGCCAACTGCGAGAAAGCCTGGTGAGCATTTCGTTCCCTTCCGATCTTACTTAGGTGGCTTCAAATGTTCTTTCTTGCCAGTTACCATTGAATTGTGGAATAACCTACATATCTCCGAGCATTGCCACATGAGCATTTTGTCAAGGAAGCTCCATTACATGCTACATTGTATGTTCTATTAATGTAGTTACCCACTGCTGCTACGCGTCAAATTTTAGATAGCAGTACCTTAAATAAATAAATAAATAAATAAATAAATAAATAAATAAATAAATAAATAAATAAATAAATAAATAAAAATTACAAACGCTCGCGTCGAATGCGTTACTCCCGACATCGGAGAAAGGGAAAAAAAGGAATACGTGGGGAAGTTGCGACAGTATGAAATATTCAGTTGAGTCCAACAGAAAATAAAGACTGGGGCAGGCGCTTTAAACTTCTCGCGCAAACGAAACCCCATTGGCACAACTGTACAAGCAGTGCTGCCAACTCTAGGAAATTTTCCCTGTATTTATGCATTTTGAGCCTTTAGAAAAATTTATTCACATGTACGGCAAATTCGCACCGAAACAGTGGAACGGCTAACATGACGGCGTATTTTGACTTCAATCGCCGCGAACTCGCTTCGCAATAAACAAGCATTTTTCATCGTACTGCAGCGCAAAGAAGGTATCTAGCCGAGTAAACGACATGGCACGGATGGCCTGGAAGGAAGGAAGGAAAAAGTGGAGAAGGAAGGCAGGGAGGTTAACCAGTTTAGCTTAACCGGTTTGCTACACTACACATGGGAGCGGGATGGGGGGGGGAGGGTGAAAGATGGGGAGAAAGAGCACATAACACGGCACACACATCGTTAGTTACAGTGTCACTCTTGCGCGGTACGTGACATCACTGTCACAGCCGCTTGTTCAAGCCCGTCTCCATAAACCGAAGTAGTCCCTTCGTCGCCTTCAGCGGCGATGTCTTCTGTTGGCGATATGTGAAAATAGTTGCAACTGACAATGGTCTATTGTCAAGGTGCGCTATAACGGACGCCAGGGACTGTCTCTGAACATTATATTCAAGACAGTCACACAGAATGTGTTCCAGCGTCTCCTCGCAATGACAGGCATTGCAGAGAGCATTGTCGGCCATTCCAATGCGAAACGAGTAAGATTTCGTGAAGGCCACCCCTAGCCATAAGCGATAAAGCAGGGTGGCCTCACTTTGGCGAAGTCCAGTTGGCATACAGAGATGCATCGAAGAGGGCACGTCGTATCGACGATTGCTCCGGTTGGTCTGGCTGCTTGGTGCGCGCCATAGAGTGCGTGATTTCCCGTGCTCGAAGTCTGCTGGCTGCATCGGACCGTGAAAGTAGTATGGCCTCTTCCTTGAAGAGCTACCCGAGTGGCTTTATCGGCGTATTCATTTCCTATGACGCCGCAGTGACTTGGCAGCCACTGAAACGTCCCGTGATGTCCTTTCTCATGTGATGTATGGAGTAGGCATCTAATATTGAGCACGAGCTGTTCGAATGGCCCACGACGCAGATCTGATAGCACAGATTGTAGGGCTGCCGTTGAGTCACTAAAAATTGACCATTGTCGAGGTGGTTCCCGATTGACGAAACAAAGTGCAGCGCGAAGAGCAGCTGGTTCCGCAGGTGTTGCTGTCGTTAGGTGGTCAGTCCTGAAGCTGATGCTAATAGATCTTGCTGGGACGACCACAGCACCGGATGAAAACTAGATGTTTGTGGAACCATCAGTATAAATATGTGCGCTGACCACGTAGTTCTCGTGCAGAAGCAGAGACAGTTGTTTGAGCACAGGCGACGACAGCTCAGACTTTTTCCAGATTCCTGGTACGCCGAGATGGACTGTGGGGCTGACAAGGCACCAAGGGGGTATCGATGGTTTAGATGCAGCGGTGAAGCCCGAGGGAAGTTTGTCGTACTTGATAGGTTTAGATAATGATGCTTGATGCCTGTCTGAAGGTAGTGTTGCAAGGTGGTGATAGGGGGCACGTGCGAAATGTCTGATGTGCGTTCTCAGGGCTTCCACCGTGATGCGAGTTTGCATTTGATGGTCCTGAGCAATCGCAATAGTTGCCTCTGTTGACGTGCATCTGGGCAAACCAAGGCAAACTGAGTGCTTGAGCTTGTGCTGCTTGCAGAACACGAATATTTGTCCTGCAGGTGTTGTTCAGTACAGGTAGACTACATCTTAAAAAACGAAGAGAAAGAGAGCTAGCTCTGTAGAGTTTCAGCATTGCGTCTACCGACATCCCCCCACGTCTTTCCTGTCAAGTATTTAAACAACTGGGAGGTTGCTCTCAGGCGCCGTTTCATGTAGGCCACGTATACGGGCTACAACAGAGGTCTCTGTCGATAATTACGCCTAGAAATCTGTGGGTTCTGACATAGGAAATGGTCCGCCCATTGAGATGACATAAGGAGTCATTGGTTTGCGAGTAAATGCCACTAGTGCGCATTTTTCTGGTGATGTACTGAGGCCTCGTTAACACAAGTAACTCGCTGTCAAAGTAGCCGCTCTTTGAAGCCGTGCACGTATCTGAGGACGTGTGACTGCCAAAGTCCAGACACACATGTCTGCGTATATTAAAATTTTGGTGGTAGTTGGCTAGTATTCAGTAAGCCCAATAAGAGCGAGGTTGAATAGCGTCGGGCTGAGTGCACCGCCTTGAACGCCCCTGCTGGTATAGCGTCGCGTAGTTCGGCTATCGTCAGTTAACACATAGAATGATCTTGCAAATAGGTAACTTGCAATCCACAAAAATACTCGACCACCTAGGCCAACCGTCACAAGAGCGTCGAGAATGGCCTCATGTAATACGTTATCGTATGCCCCTTTCACATCTAAGAATAAAGCTGCAGATAGACGTTTACAGGACCTTTCGTGCTGGACAAATGAAACGAGATCAGCTACATTGTCGATGGAAGAGCGGTCACGTCGGAAACCAGCCATGGAATTCGGATAAATCTTGTGTTCAAGGTACCATTCCAGGCGGCCAAGGATCATCCGTTCCATTATCTTTCCTACACAGCTGGCCAACGCTATTGGGCGGTAAGAGGCGAGCTCTAGCGGGGATTTGCCCAGCTTCAAGATTGACACCAGGCGACTCACTTTCCATTCAGGAACATTTCCCTCCTGCCATGAGGTGTAGAGACAACAATGCTATCCGTGTGGATTCTCCGAGATAGCACAAGGCTCGGTATGATATACCATCTGGACCCGGAGATGATAGAGCTAGTGCCGCCTCGAGCTCCTCCATCGTAAAAGGAAGGTCCAAGCGGCAATCACGGTAATGGGGGACGTCATCTCGGGCTGGAGGATCTGGACGTGTCGCTTGGTCTGCCATCCGCGCACAAAAGTCTTCTGCGACATCGATGTCTTGCCACCCTTGGAAGAGCGCGAGCGCCTCGAATGGAAAACGCTGTTCCGGAAGGCAACAGCAGACCTTGCACCGTTTTCCAAATGCGAGACAGTGGCTTGCGGGGGTCGAGTGTCTGGCAAAACGCTGCCGAACGTTCCGACGCTAATCTATCCATTCGACGCTGAATCTTTTGCATCCTCCTGGCTGCCCCAAGGTCATGGATTGATTTTGTACGCGGATATCGACGTTCTGCCCAGCGACGAAGTGCTCGAACTCGCAATAATTCTATGTCGAAGTCGTTTCGCGTGTAAGAGATCGTCAGCATGCGAGTGGCGTTTTGCATCGTATCTTTAATTGTTTGCTCTAACCCAGAGGGTAGGCCCTCGCGGCAGGCATCTTCCATATCAGATTTGAAGTTGGCCCATTGAATCGTCCGAATGGTATTCCGTGGGCCAGATCCAGACAAGCCTTTGATAGTCAGATAGGTGGGAATGTGATCACTCCCATGTGTTCAATATCTGGAAACCACTTCACACATCTGGCGAGAGAGTGAGACGAAAGCAAGGTCGAGGCAGCTGCCGTATGTCACGCCTCGAAGAAAGGTGGGGCTACCATCGTTCAAGAGATTAAGGCCATAGTTGTAGGCGATGCTTGCTAATCTTCGTCCTCTTGCATTTGTCTTTGTACTTCCCCATGCTGGATGGTGTGCATTGAAATCTCCCATGATGACCCATGGGGCGGGACAAACATTCAAGATATCCGCTAATCTTTCAGCATCGAAATTGCTGGAAGGCGATATATACACGCCTATGAGAGTAAACAAGAGTTATTTTTAACTGTGATGCATATATATTGATTGTCGTCGTGGGGCGCAACCGGTTGCATAACATAGGTGACTTCACGACCAAAAAAAAAAACGATTTTGCTGCATGCACCATTTGTTGATGACATGATACATTCGTACCCTGACAATCTGATAAGTTTCGACAAGTTGGGCTCACAAATGATGAGTGGATACACATTGGTGTACACATACTGACGAAAATCTGAAATTCGTGATTTTAGCCCTCTGGCGTTCCACTGGATGACGGACGCTGCTTTGCCTTCTTTTCGGAAGGATGGGGTATGGGTAGCCATCTTTCTAGTTGAGGGATTCAAGCACTGGGCTTAAGGCGTCCAGCACTTTATGTGCGCTTCGAGCATACGGTGTCCCCATGTCCACCAATATCCTTCGGATGGTCTCCATGAGGGAACGTAGCACCGAGATGACTTGATCTGTTTTAGGTGAATCATCAATGGCCGGAGAAGGCTCCGGTGGGGCCGCGACCTTCTGAGGTTCCTTAGCAAGGGAGCGGCTCGGCAGCGTAGGCCATTCCTCTAAAGAAAGTCTTATCTGATTCCCTCGTGCAAGTGGTAGGCCCCTTCGCGGCGCGACTAAGTGGTACCGTAGTGGAGCGGCTATTATCGCTTTGCGCATGCGCCTTCTTTTAAGACGTACGATGGTGCCGACGTCGACGCCGGACTACCTTGGCTGCCTCCCTGTGGGCCGAATCGTCTGGCCATTTGCTTCAGAACCGCGCGTTCCCTCTTGATGCGTGGAGTCTTTCGACGAGGCTGCGTGAGGGCCGCTACAGTTGGCGCACTTTAGAACTGTGGCACCACAGGTCTCTTCTGCATGAGGTTCAGCGCAACGGGGACACAGTAGCGAGTTGGGACACACGCCCTTGACGGGTCCTAGCCTGAAGCACTGATGGCATTGAAGCGGCTTCTGGATGAATGGTCGAACTGGATGTCGAAAATGTCCGACTAACGTGGTATGGTATACAATCCCCCTTGAAAATTACTTTTACGCGGCGCGTATTCCCAAGACGGCGCACTTGCGTAATGATCGTGCCGTCGTTTGCCGGCTTGATGAGGCTAGGTAAATCATCATTGGGAATGGCAATGTCAATGTCGTAAATTACACCGGCTATGGATGTGTTGTCGATCGGGATGAAGGGGCGCATTTTGATTCCACCTAGCTCCATGATTTCTTGAAGTTTTCCAAGCGCACTCGCGTCGTACACGTCTATGGCGAGTATATTCTTGCGTGAATTTATTCTGACGTCTTTAATTTGATCCGGCATCGCACATTCCAGAAAAATGGATAGGACTTGCCTGTTCAGCAACCATAGGTTGCTTGACGGTTCTTCCGGCATAAAGATGACCTGTGGCCAGCGCGCAGGCCTTGACTTCATAGTCGTAGTACTCGGAGGAGTTGGCGCTGTGTTGATCTTTCTCTTCACCCTCTTACTCCGGACGGGTATGAAGCCGTCGTCGGATGAGTCGTCTTCCGACATAGAGTACAGCTTGGTGTCCTCGGTGTCGCTGGGGGAGCCGACTCGCTTCCTTGCGGTTGACGGCCGTGATGACTTCTGGCCAGGCGGGCCTCTGGCATGCTCCCCGTCCATGGCCGCAAAACGGGGAGGTGAGGCACCCCGAAAGGCGAAGATTTCACCAAAAATTCACAGAGCACAGAAACAAGTGTTCTGTCATGAAGAAGAAACTACCGCGGTACAGAAACAAGTGTTCTGTCAAGAAGAAGAAGAAGAAACTACCGCGGTACTGCAGCTCATACCTCGAGGTATGCTGCCGATGTCGGCACTTTAAATGAAATATTTACCTGCAATCGGCCGACCAAGCGCATGCAGTAGGAAACAAATATGCACGGGCGAACGTGAGCGTATAAGTGGACACACGTACAGTCGAAAGCAAAAGTTCACGGACAACGCGAGCCGATGCCAAACTGCATGCCACCTAGCGGTGCGACACCTGCCGTCGAGGCAGCTAGGTTGTTTCAGGCAAAGCCCAGCGGCACGAAACGTCATCGGCACGCGGCTGGTATCAGTAACACCTAAGCGCGTCGCCACTGCCGTCGAAGAGCGCGCTGCGCGGGAAAGAGTGAACGAGAGCAGCCTTGCGCGGAGCGTAAGGAAATTGCTGGCTCTCCCGTAATAGAGAGTAGATGCAAGCATGAAATAGCAACCGGCAAAGTAGATTGGTTGGAGATGATACTAGCCACAATCTTAAAATGGCTGCAGTGCATGTTCGCAACGGCACACCCTACCACACCGCAACACATCACGACCTATGCACGCTGCCCAGCTGGAACAAAGCCGGCTGAAGGTGGCAATACAGGCAGCGAAAGACGCCAGGAAGACAGAGCGTAGTCCCAGGCTAGAAGAAAAGCGCCTGAAGGAGGCGCCATGCAGCGTTGCGCCATCTGTCAAGGCGACGCAAAAACCACGCCGCGGAACTCACGGACCACTGGCGTTCTGAAGAGGACACGCAAGCCTGTCTCAGTTCCAAAAGGTGACAAGTATGTGGTGCCCTGTATCTGCCTTTTGAACGTTGCTATTGAAAATGACAAAAACAGCGTACTACAACTTACAGCCTGAGTGATATTGTGCACAAACATAAGTACTCGGAAGCAATATTTTGTAAATTTTTGGGCAGTAACTAGAGTGTGTAAGGCGGCCCTGTACAAAGGGGTGGGGCCATGAACCGCATTTTGTTAAGTTTTGACTGGTTGCTCGGCTGATCTCATTTTGTTCTCGCAGCTTGACCGCATGTTCGCGTTTCAGTGGCCGGATAACGGCCCTGGATTTTCGCTCAAGGTCACCTGAAGGTCGCCGACAACAGGAGCCAAACGCATTTTATGCTCAAAAATTTGAATTTCATTTAGCATAACTTGCACAGCGACATCATTTCAACTGCGTCTTCACCATTTCGATATTTTAAAACGAACCTAGAATTCAGAATATTCAGTTTGTTTACTTTCATTACGTAAAGAGACGTGTACCTTTGTACAAACCATATTGACAAAATTACGTAAATACTTAGGGATTCTTAAATATTCAAATTAGGGGTAAACTGCCTTCGGAGGTTGGCAGCAGCTCATACACGTTCGTTCAGTTGCGCTATCTGATACCACGAAAGATGAAGGCGTTCGGGTATTCCTCATTGCAAGACGAGTATTCGCAATGACACGCTCGACTTAGGAAAGAACAAACCCAGTTGAAAAGAAAAAGGAAGAGAAAGAAAGAAAAATGCGGGCTCGTGTTTGCCTTTTCTTCTGCTTCGTATGTGTTGATTGTGCTCTAGTACTTCACCATAGAAACTTAACTCTCCCTAATGTCTACCTTGCACAGAGTACACAGAACCGCAGACTCTGGGCGAGGAGCCGGCTGTGCAGCAGCTTCTCGGACACTTCGTTATGCATGCAAAATCGTCGTCGCCTCCTCGGAATCGCCGTATTGCAGGCGGGGGAGTGCGCGCCGTGTGCCGCACCACCGCGCTGCTTGCATGCGCCAGAGGACGCGTGCCGAGGGGAAAATAATCAAGACGCGGCGGCGAACAACCGCGCCCGAGTGGGCGGAACCCTGCTCCCCGCAATAATCAAATCCCCGAAGACGACGCGAGGATATATCAGCCGCCGCCGTGCTCCTCATTGCGTAGCGGCCGCCTTTGGGTTCCGCTATTTTTACGGTTTCCTTCATCTGTTTAGTAACGGTGCCTCCGACATAAGTTTCGTATTCTCGTCTTGATGGAATCTGCCAGCCTTTATTGAACTAACGCCGGGCACGCATGCATCTCGACCATCTCCTGATCAAGACACTCGTTTTTCATTTCAAGGTTGCTCGCAGAATTCCAGATCGAAGCCGCAGTTTCACCCGAAAGACTAACCATCGATTGGGATAGAAAATCAGTAGATAGCTATATGAATTAAGGATATTAGTTTTTATCGGCCGTGTGAATTTGGAAAGATTCGCTTACTACCTGAATTAGCAAGCATGGTGTGAGCGCGTACACTCGCTGTCAAAGCGCTGGTGGGAGCAAACGCGGCAGCAGCAGCGAGCGAAGCGACCTTCGTGCGGTCTGTCGCCTCAACTGGAGAGCGGCGGTAACACAGCGCGCACACAGGTACGAGCCGTCGGCAGATCCATTTCAAGATGTGGCGCGTGCGACCGCACGCGGCCGTGCAGTACGCACTCGGCGGAGTCGCCCCTTCCCTGACGTCTTTACTCAATCTATGGCGCGCGAGATTGAGCCGCGATCGTCAGTTGCCCTTGCGCCCAGTCGAGATATGTGCCGGAGCACAACGCCGCCGCCGACCCACCCACCCACCCACGGCTTTTCGCGCGACGGAAGATGGCGTGTTTGCTCCCTTTCTCCTTCGCGCGCACCAGATTAGGCGGCGATCGTCGGCTTCCCTCGCATGCTTTCAGTCGCACGTACAGCATACGATGCGCGGCGACGGTGTTATCGCCCTTGGACTTTATATGGAACATCACGGCGACCCCGACGGCTATTGCAGAAACGAGCCTGAAGCGGTACGAAGGGGACAATTCCTTCGCGCGCAAAGAACGAACCCGCTTGCAGACGTCGCAGAGAGCTGTTAATTTGTGACCCATGCTGCCAGCGGCACGATAGATCACACCTCGAGAGTCCGCGAGGGTCCAAGCGCGTGAAGGGGCGCAGTTCCACCGAGGAACGCACTGCCGTTCGCTTAGACGACGCGTCACGTGTGACCTTGCTCGGCAGCCTCTGAATCGACCAGCGAGAGTGCTGAAACGCGCGTAAGGTGCTAAACTTGTACCGCTGGTAGAGATTGAAAGAATTGCCGGGACAACGAACGCGACGTGAATAATGAAACATGATAGGTAACAGTTCTGCGCTTATATAACTATACACGAGGCAAAATTTTTCGCATTGCAGCCGACTCGGTATAATCGAGGCTGCACTGAAAGTTACGTAGAAGGCAGCCACGCGTCCGCTCAGTGGTTTTTCCCCGCGCAGCAGTGCTCGGCAACAAAGATGGGCAACAGTGACGGCCAGTCGTGGCGTCCTGCGCCGATACTCCCACCGTCCATATCCTAGAGGCACGCCTAGCGCTTGCCGCAGTGCGCCAAGGAGAGTCGCGTATAGCCGTATACGGCGAAGCGACCCGGCCATAAATCACTGGAGGAAAACTTAATAAACACCCGCGCGAAGCGCGCTGGGCGAAGAAAGCGAACGCACGAGTCCGAGCGCACGCCCCACGAGCGACGCGACTCATTAGCATCTTCATTCGGAGCTGCTTGCCAGCCGAAATTGCACGCACTTGATGTTAGCAGCCCGCATGCACGCATGCGTGGAGAGGCCTCGTCAACACGTAGTTTGCAGCAACGCCGAGCTCGAATTCGACCTCGGCCGCTTAACGACCCCGGAGGCGACGATAGCGCGTCGCCGAACCGCCGGGTGCCGTCAAGTGCGGCCACAGGCGGCGGCGGCGCACGCCCATACGCCGCAGAAATGGTGCGCCCACTGGGGCCGACTCGTCACCTGCGCGCGCTGTTCCGCGTTTACCACGAGTCGGCGGCTGGGACGAAGGGCGTCCCACTGGCGCCGAAGTTCGGCTGAAGGAAACGGCAGCGGGCAAGCGAGTTGGTATAGCCAGGCTCGTTGGAAGAGCTCCAGTCAGAACACTGCTAACCAGAGAAAGCGGGAAAACCATTTTAGTGAAACAATAAGTGTCGCGAGATAATTTGGTTCTATAGGTTTAGTTTGTACCATTTTCACGGTTTTCCATTTTCACGGTTTCGACGTAACGAAATTTAGGTCGGCGTGGGACCTACAGGCAGTCAGTTATTTTCGCGGCATTCGG